>NW_027315857.1:23492310-23704810 GCF_026437365.1 Eucyclogobius newberryi | reverse complement strand
ACTGAAGCTGCTCTCCAGAGCGGACAGAGTGTCCTGCAGGGGACAGAGTGTCCTGCAGGGGACAGAGTGTCCTTACAGCTGAAGTTCTAAACACACATGTGACTTATGTCCTCAGCTCCAGTCAAGTCTAACGACCCGAGGGAATATTGTCAACACATGAGCTCTGGAGGGGTCTGAGGGGTCTGCAGGGTCTGGAGGGTCTGAGGGGTCTGGAGGGTCTGAGGGGTCTGGAGGGTCTGAGGGGTCTGGAGGGTCTGGAGGGGTCTGCAGGGTCTGAGGGGTCTGGAAGGTCTGGAGGGTCTGGAGGGGTCTGAGGGGTCTGGAGGGTCTGGAGGGGTCTGCAGGGTCTGAGGGGTCTGGAGGGTCTGGAGGGTCTGGAGGGGTCTGAGGGGTCTGGAGGGTCTGAGGGGTCTGGAGGGTCTGGAGGGGTCTGAGGGGTCTGCAGAGTCTGGAGGGGTCTGAGGGGTCTGCAGAGTCTGGAGGGTCTGAGGGGTCTGGAGGGTCTGAGGGGTCTGGAGGGTCTGGAGGGGTCTGCAGGGTATGAGGGGTCTGGAGGGTCTGGAGGGTCTGGAGGGTCTGGAGGATCTGGAGGGGTCTGAGGGGTCTGGAGGGTCTGAGGGGTCTGGAGGGTCTGGAGGGGTCTGAGGGGTCTGGAGGGGTCTGGAGGGGTCTGGAGGGGTCTGAGGGGTCTGCAGGGTCTGGAGGGTCTGCAGGGTCTGAGGGGTCTGGAGGGTCTGAGGGGTCTGGAGGGTCTGAGGGGTCTGCAGGGTCTGGAGGGTCTGCAGGGGTCTGAGGGGTCTGGAGGGTCTGCAGGGGTCTGAGGGGTCTGCAGGGGTCTGCATAGGTCTGGAGGGCCCTGGAGGGGTCTGGAGGGGTCTGCAGGGGTCTGACGGGTCTGCAGGGGTCTGGAGGGGTCTGCAGGAGGGATACAGAGGGGTCCGGAAGGGGCAGGCGTGTGCTCATCAAGACCCCTGGTGAGCAATGAGGGCACTGCACCTGGATCCTGAATGTCAAATGACTCCAGGGCGACTCAGGCCTTTGCAGATCTGCACAGAGCGAAGGAGGCAGCGAAGGAGCCAAAGAAGGAGCCAAAGAAGGAGGCAAAGAAGGAGCCAAAGAAGTATTTTGTGATACAATTGTGTCGCTCGTTTGGAGAAAGGAACTTATTCAGACTTAATACATTTGACAATCCCAGAGATTATAATGGATGAATTTCACAGTTTTCCCAGAGAAACAGCAGCGTAATCACCGCTGAGCCCGCGCGCTCACACACTTCAGAAAACGCACGATCGGACGACTAAACCGGTCGACGACAATTACGACATCGCAATTTATCACCGAGACGGTAAAACGCGCTCGTGTTTGAGCGGAGCCCGTTCACCACGTTTAATCAGGCGCTAAACGACGTCTCCGCGCCCGCAGAACGAGCGCTGCGCTCGCAAGCGCTCATCTGGGAGACATTGTTGCAGAACCTGTTGCGGCTAATGCTAATGCGCGTAGGTGGATATGAAAGGCTAAATGAAATACTAAGAGCACCATAGAGAGCGCCGGCTTTATTAACCATCTGCAGCGAGCGGAGTGATTAAAACACACCAGGACTAAAACACACCAGGATTAAAACACACCAGGATTAAAACACACCAGGACTAAAACACACGAGGACTAAAACACACTAGGACTAAAACACACCAGGATTAAAACACACCAGGACTAAAACACACCAGGACTAAAACACACTAGGACTAAAACACACCAGGATTAAAACACTCCAGGACTAAAACACACCAGGACTAAAACACACCAGGACTAAAACACACCAGGACTAAACCACACCAGGATTAAAACACACCAGGATTAAAACACACGAGGACTAAAACACACTAGGACTAAAACACACCAGGACTAAAACACACCAGGACTAAAACACACCAGGACTAAAACACACCAGGATTAAAACACACCAGGACTAAAACACACGAGGACTAAAACACACTAGGACTAAAACACACCAGGATTAAAACACACCAGGATTAAAACACACCAGGATTAAAACACACCAGGATTAAAACACACCAGGATTAAAACACACCAGGATTAAAACACACCAGGACTAAAACACACCAGGATTAAAACACACCAGGACTAAAACATACCAGGACTAAAACACACCAGGATTAAAACACACCAGGATTAAAACACACCAGGATTAAAACACACCAGGATTAAAACACACCAGGATTAAAACACACCAGGATTAAAACACACCAGGACTAAAACACACCAGGACTAAAACACACCAGGATTAAAACACACCAGGACTAAAACACACCAGGATTAAAACACACCAGGACTAAAACACACCAGGATTAAAACACACCAGGACTAAAACACACCAGGATTAAAACACACCAGGACTAAAACACACCAGGACTAAAGCGGGAGAACGCGGGATCGACTCGACAGTGAAGCGAAGGCGCAGACATTCGACAAACTTACACAGCGGTTATTATTATTTTTATCCCCGGGTTTTGTGAACAAAGAAGAGTCGACTGTAAAAACGTGTTATTGATCATCAGAAAGACACAGATCGATCCTAAAACGAGAAATGTGACGATTATTTGAAAAAGTATTGATGCGGAAAAAGACGTTTAATGATAAGAATGATAATGATAAACATAATAACAATCATAAGAAGAAGTCAAAGAAGAAGAAGAAGAAGAAGGTGAAGAAGAAAAAGGAGAAGGAAAAGAAGGCGAAAAAGAATAATCCAAAGAAGAAGAAGATGAAGAAGAAGGAAATGGCAAAAAAGGCGGAGAAGGCGAAGAAGAAAGAGAAGAAGAAGAAGGTGAAGAAGAAGGAAAAGGCAAAAAATGCGGAGAAGAAGAAGAAGAAAGAGAAGAAGGTGAAGAAGAAGAAGGCAACGAAGAAGAAGAAGGCAACGAAGAAGAAGAAGGCAACGAAGAAGAAGAAGGCAACGAAGAAGAAGAAGGCAACGAAGAAGAAGAAGGCAACGAAGAAGAAGAAGGCAACGAAGAAGAAGAAGAAGAAGAAGAAGAAGAAGAAGAAGAAGAAGAAGAAGAAGAAGAAGAAGAAGAAGAAGAAGAAGAAGAAGAAGAAGAAGAAGAAGAAGAAGAAGAAGAAGAAGAAGAAGAAGAAGAAGAAGAAGAAGAAGAAGAAGAAGAAGAAGAAGAAGAAGAAGAAGAAGAAGAAGAAGAAGAAGAAGAAGAAGAAGCCTGAGCTGGATGGCACGCTGCTCTTCACATTCACAGAACGCTCTTTGGATCTTTTTTTTTCATTTGCTCGGATTAAAACTTGTTTTCTTGTGATTTTGCCCGACACTTTTCCTCCGTGATATTTACTGCGTTTAATCGTTACGGACAAAGACGCCTAAATTTGAAAAATGTCAATGTTGTTTTCGTCTTCAAAACAAAGCCCAAATTCCAATCAACCAAACCAATTTTTGAATAAATATTCTTTTGTAAATGCCACGAAAGGAAAAAATAGGTTTTGAAATGTGTGATTGACAGGTGCTCTCGTATAACAAAGTGTGTGATTGACAGGTGCTCTCGTATAACAAAGTGTGTGATTGACAGGTGCTCTCGTATAACAGAGTGTGATTCTACCTCGAGTTTTAATCAGCTCTGCATAATCTAACTTCACTGCTGGAGAAGTCACCTCGCTCTTGTCTCTATGGCGATGAACGGCCTTGAACTTAGACAAGCAGGGGAACGCCGCCTGGACAAGTTACAGGTCGGATCTGTGGAGAGGCGACACCGCTCACTGGAAGATTTAATCTATTTCTAGCAATAAAAATGATCGAATAAATGCAAAATACACTGCCAACAGCGTCTCCTGTTGGATAACTGGGTGATGATTTTCAACTGCTACACGATATTTAAACGGTATTCTCATTTTTGGAAAGACGTATCCCGTGACAGTGGATGAGATGTCGATCATGGGACCCTCTTACAGAGACTAGAGGACTGGGTGGGCATCACTGGCCCCGCCCTAAACTGGTCAAGGTCATATCTGGAAGACAGGAAGTACTTTGTTGAAATTGGTAGCTGTGTCTCAGACCACATGACCCTGACCTGTGGGGTGCCCCAAGGGTCAGTCCTGGGTCCCCTTCTGTTCAACCTCTACATGCTGCCGTTAGGTCAGTTGTAATTACCGTATTTTCCAGAGTATAAGTCGCACCAGCCAAAAAATGCATAAAAGAGAAGAAAAAAACATATATAAGTCGCACTGGAGTATGAGATGCAGTTGCAAGTGTGAAAATAACAAATAATATCACATATAAGTCGCTCCGGAGTATAAGTATATAAGTATAATTATAAGTATAAGTCGCACCCCGGCCTAAACTATGAAAAAAGGTGCAACTTATAGTCCGGAAAATACAGTGTATGACCCTTTGGACTGGTAGTTTCACTTCTGTGCCTGAAAAAACTGATGGAAGTGGACGAAAGAACGGATTTGAGAGCGCGAGGGACGATTCAGAAAGGTTTAAATACTTCCTTATTTCACTGTTTGAAGGTGACGCAGCCCAGCTTTAATACTCACATTAAAGGACACATATTCAGCAGTATTTGTATCATCACTGACCTTTAAACTTACTTTGGAGTACATGTTTTGTACACATTGCTTTTAAAGATCACACATTCCTTCGTCAGGATTGGTGTTATCACTTCATCTACTGGCAGCGGAGGGAGTTGCCGTGTGAAAATAAAGTTCAATAAAAATAATGTGTCTTTTATCATTTCAAAGTTGAATTTTTCAAATTTTTTACGCTGAGGTGGAGGACGGGTGTTTTTTTTTGTGCTGGAATTTGTCTTTTAATAGTTAAAATGCAGACGTTTTCCCCTTGTTTATGGTTAATATCGATGAAACAAAAACCGCCACAAAGTCCAACGTCGTCTGGAATGAACTGCAGTGTTTTTCAATTGGAATAATTGTTTGCGGATCCAACCTCTATGAAAAAATATTGTTTGTAAAACATTTGCGCGTTTTCCGTTTGATTGTTTATTTGAAAATCAGCGTCTCTCCCTTAAAAATCCACTTCCCTCCATCTGAAATTCCAACATCAAATTCATAAAACATGAACCTGTGGAAGCATTTTTAAATATTCTTCTTCTGTCGAGGGCGAAAAATAATCCAAACGTCTTTTAAAACACCACAATTTGTTCAGAGTCTGAGTCGTCAGCGCTGCTTCTTTCTCCGTCCTCGACGTCTCGCAGCGTGAAACGAGAATCTAAAATTCATAGCTTTTCGGCACGAGACGGGAAAATATCAAAACACGCGTGTATTTTTTTATGATTGACAGGGTTCAGGGATGTCACGAGATCGATTGCGACGCGTAGGAAAAGGTTACGCCACTTGATGCCAATTTCAACGACAAATAAATTAATAATAAAGAACTCTATTTTATAGGACGACCGACTGCAAACGTGTAGACTTATTTTTGTTATTGGTGCATCTTAAAGTGCCTATGGGAGGTTTTTAAAATGTTAAAATGTTGACTTTATTTGGTGTGTTTATACCTGTTGTACGTATAAATGATAGTTTTACATCAATCGAGCAGGTGTTTGTGGAGGAAAAGTTGAAAAATCGGTAGAAAAATGACAGGAAGTGACATCACACCTGGAACATTCCAGTCAAAGTTTATGCAGAATTTACACAAAGAAACAACTTTTTTGACTCTCTAAACATGAATTCAACAAATTAAAGTCGCTTTCACGTATTTTTATTCGTCAAATAAAAATAATGGATTAGATGTGTTTTGGCCCAGTGTTTGTTGGGTAATTTCCTAGCGCGATGTCATCAATTACAAACAGGAAGTGAAATTATAAACCTAAAAACGCCTCCGACACGCCTCAGACACGCCTACGACACGCCTCAGACACGCCTCCTACACACCTCCGAGACGCCTCCGACACACCTCTGACACGCCTCCGACACGCCTCAGACACGCCTCCTACACACCTCCAACACGCCTCCGACACGCCTCCTACACACCTCCGGCACACCTCCGACACGCCTCCGACACGCCTCAGACATGCCTCCTACAAACCTCCGACACGTTTCCGACCCGCCTCCGACACGCCTCCGACACACCTCCGACACGCCTCCGACACGTTTCCGACCCGCCTCCGACACGCCTCCGACACGCCTGCTACATGCCTCTGACACGCCTCCGACACGCCTCCGACACACCTCTGACACGCCTCAGACACGCCTCCTACAAGCCTCCGACACGCCTCCGACACGCCTCCTACACACCTCCAACACACCTCCGACACACCTCTGACACGCCTCAGACACGCCTCCTACACGCCTCCGACACGCCTCCTACACACCTCCGACACACCTCTGACACGCCTCCGACACGCCTCAGACACGCCTCCTACACACCTCCGACACGCCTCCTACACACCTCCGGCACACCTCCGACACGCCTCAGACACGCCTCCGACACGCCTCAGACACGCCTCCGACACGCTTCAGACACGCCTCCTACACATCTCCGAGACGCCTCCGACACGCCTCCGACACGCCTCCTACACACCTCCGACACACCTCTGACACGCCTCCGACACGCCTCAGACACGCCTCCTACACACCTCCGACACGCCTCCGACACGCCTCCTACACACCTCCGGCACACCTCCGACACGCCTCAGATATGCCTCCTACACACCTCCGACACGTTTCTGACCCGCCTCCGACACGCCTCCGACACACCTCCGACACACCTCCGACACGCCTCCGACACGTTTCCGACCCGCCTCCGACACGCCTCCGACACGCCTGCTACACGCCTCTGACATGCCTCCGACACGTTTCCGACCCGCCTCCGACACGCCTCCGACACGCCTCCGACACGCCTGCTACATGCCTCTGACACGCCTCCGACACGTTTCCGACCCGCCTCCGACACGCCTCCGACACGCCTGCTACACGCCTCTGACACGGCTCCTACACACCTCCGACACACCTCCGACACACCTCCGACACGCCTCCGACACGCCTCCGACACGCCTCCTACACACCTCCGGCACACCTCCGACACACCTCCGACACGCCTCAGACACGCCTCCGACACGCCTCAGACACGCCTTCGACACGCCTCAGACACGCCTCCTACACACCTCCGAGACGCCTCCGACACGCCTCCGACACGCCTCCTACACACCTCCGACACACCTCTGACACGCCTCCGACACGCCTCAGACACGCCTCCTACACACCTCCGACACGCCTCCGACACGCCTCCTACACACCTCCGGCACACCTCCGACACGCCTCCGACACGCCTCAGACATGCCTCCTACAAACCTCCAACACGTTTCCGACCCGCCTCCGACACGCCTCCGACACGTTTCCGACCCGCCTCCGACACGCCTCCGACACGCCTGCTACATGCCTCTGACACGCCTCCGCCACGTTTCCGACCCGCCTCCGACACGCCTCCGACACGCCTGCTACACGCCTCTGACATGCCTCCGACACGTTTCCGACCCGCCTCTGACACGCCTCCTACACGCCTCCGACACGCCTCCGACACGCCTCCTACACACCTCCGACACACCTCCGACACACCTCTGACACGCCTCCTACACGCCTCCGACACGCCTCCGACACGCCTCCTACACACCTCCGGCACACCTCCGACACGCCTCCGACATGCCTCCGACACACCTCCGACACGCCTCCGACACGCCTCCGACACACCTCCGACACGCCTCCGACACGTTTCCGACACGCCTCCAACACACCTCCGACACACCTCCGACACACCTCTGACACGCCTCAGACACGCCTCCTACACGCCTCCGGCACACCTCCGACACGCCTCCGACACACCTCCGACACACCTCCGACACACCTCCGACACGCCTCCGACACGTTTCCGACACGCCTCCGACACACCTCCGACACGCCTCAGACACGCCTCCTACACGCCTCCGGCACGCCTCCGACACGCCTCCGACACGCCTCCGACACGCCTCCGACACACCTCCGACACACCTCTGACACGCCTCCGACACACCTCCAACACACCTCCGACACACCTCCGACACACCTCCGACACACCTCTGACACGCCTCAGACACGCCTCCTACACGCCTCCGACACGCCTCCTACACACCTCCGGCACACCTCCAACACGCCTCCGACACGCCTCCGACACGCCTCCGACACGCCTCCGACACGCCTCCAATACACCTCCGACACACCTCCGACACACCTCTGACACGCCTCAGACACGCCTCCTACACGCCTCCGACACACCTCCGACACACCTCCGACACGCCTCCGACACGTTTCCGACACGCCTCCAACACACCTCCGACACACCTCTGACACGCCTCAGACACGCCTCCTACACGCCTCTTTACGACTATCGCGAGCCAGTACAATCGCGACTATCGAATAACCGCACGATCTCGCCGTGGGCGGAGACGCTGCGAGAGGCCAAACCCCGGGCGCCGGTCCAGGCTTCCCGGACGCGCTCCCGAAGGAGGCATCGATTCCGCGTGGAGCTTGAGCGACGCCGTAACCCGACACGGCCACGCGACACCCGGGCCGTTCCCCCGCGGTCACGGCGAGAGAGAGAGGAAACGGGTTTAGGCTTTCGGCGTCGGCGAAGAGACGCGCGTAACTGCAGAGGTCGAGATTGAAGCCCGACTCTGGCGCCAAGGCTTTCGTTCTCTGTAATACAAACGTGATTCTGTCCGGGTCGGGGGGGGGACTGCGGTCTCTCTAGCTCCGGGTTTAGTCCCACTTCGGTTCAGTTTGTTTTCGAAAGCTCGCGACACACTTTTGGCAAAAAAAATGACAAAAATGTTACTGAAAATTTTTTTCTGAGGCTATCGACAATCAAGCGGTGCAGAAACGGGTGCGTTTGTCGTGACAGGTGCTAACTAACTGAAAGAAAAAGCATGTTATAATCCCTGGGTGTGATTATTTTAGTGCGAGTCTCTTCTTTCTGCAAACTCGACGTGTAAATGGCCGTGTGCGCCTCAGATTGACACAAAGTCTGAAACAGACTCATGGACCTGCAAAGCGTGAAAAGACTCGCGTTTGCACTTGCACAGATCTGAACGACTTCGTGCCGTTTGCGACCGTCGTAGCGTTACCTCTGTCGCCGGCGGCGCTGGTGGAGTCCAGCTCGGTGGCGTGCGTCCCCGTGGCGTCCAGCAGCAGTTTACTGGAGATGCCCATGCACAGGGACTCCTTCAGGCACAGCTCTGCGGACAGAAGGAACTGTAACTGTAACTGTAACTGTGACTGTAACTGTGAGTGTAACTGTAACTGTGAGTGTAACTGTGACTGTAACTGTAACTGTAACTGTGAGTGTAACTGTAACTGTAACTGTGACTGTAACTGACTGTAACTGTGAGTGTGACTGTGACTGTAACTGTAACTGTGACTGTGAGTGTAACTGTAACTGTGAGTGTAACTGTGACTGTGAGTGTGACTGTAACTGTAACTGTGACTGTAACTGTGACTGTAACTGTAACTGTGACTGTGAGTGTAACTAACTGTGAGTGTAACTGTGACTGTGAGTGTAACTGTAACTGTAACTGTGACTGTAACTGTGAGTGTGACTGTGACTGTAACTGTGACTGTAACTGTAACTGTAACTGTGACTGTGACTGTAACTGTGACTGTGAGTGTAACTGTAACTGTAACTGTGACTGTAACTGTGACTGTGAGTGTAACTGTAACTGTAACTGTAACTGTGACTGTAACTGTGACTGTGACTGTGACTGTGACTGTAGCTGTAGCTGTAACTGTAACTGTAACTGTGACTGTGAGTGTGACTGTGAGTGTAACTGTGAGTGTGAGTGTGAGTGTGACTGTGACTGTGACTGTGAGTGTGAGTATAACTGTAACTGTGAGTGTAACTCTGACTGTGACTGTGAGTGTGACTCTGACTGTGACTGTGAGTGTGAGTATAACTGTAACTGTGAGTGTAACTCTGACTGTGACTGTGAGTGTAACTGTAAGTGTAACTGTGACTGTAGCTGTAACTGTAACTGTGACTGTAACTGTAACTGTGACTGTGACTGTAGCTGTAGCTGTAACTGTGACTGTAACTGTGACTGTGACTGTGAGTGTAACTGTAACTGTGACTGTAACTGTGACTGTGACTGTAGCTGTAGCTGTAACTGTAACTGTAACTGTGACTGTGAGTGTGACTGTGAGTGTAACTGTAACTGTAACTGTGAGTGTGAGTGTGAGTGTGACTGTGAGTGTAACTGTAACTGTAACTGTGAGTGTGACTGTGAGTGTGACTGTGAGTGTAACTGTAACTGTAACTGTGACTGTAACTGTGACTGTGAGTGTGACTGTGAGTGTAACTGTAACTGTAACTGTGACTGTAACTGTGACTGTGAGTGTGACTGTGAGTGTAACTGTAACTGTAACTGTGACTGTAACTGTGACTGTGAGTGTGACTGTGAGTGTAACTGTAACTGTAACTGTAACTGTGACTGTGAGTGTGACTGTGAGTGTAACTGTGAGTGTGAGTGTGAGTGTGAGTGTAACTGTGAGTGTGAGTGTGAGTGTAACTGTAACTGTAACTGTAACTGTGGTACTCACTACCAGGAGCTACTGCGTCTCACTGTCAAACATGTCGAGAGAATAATATGGCTCTTACCAAACTATAAATGACACAAAATGCACCGACGAATGTTACACTGGAATAATAATAATCATATGGAAAAAATGACATTCGGACGTGACATGAAAATGGATAAAATCATATAATCTCTTCTTCTTTCTCTTTTTATGATTTGTTGCTGTTTTCTTAAAAACAAATATATATTTATATTGGATCTCTCTTGTTGTTTTCCATTCACAGTTTTGAACAGTGTTTTAAAAAAATAAAATAATAATATTTGAAATGTAAAAAAATTAAATAAAATACGAATACAAATAAATATAAATCATTACAAAGAAATAAATATTTTAAAATAATAATAATAATTCATTAATTAAAATAATAATAATAATAATAATAATAATAAATTAATGCATATATAAATAAATACATAAATTAAATTACATTAAATCAAAATTAATTAAAACAATAAAAATAAAATAAAGGGGCTGGGGCTGAAGCGGTGGCATTGCAGCTGCACAGTGACTGCAGCAAACGCACAAAGACACGACTGTGAGCGGTGACATGTGACCTTCTCTCTAGTGCCACCTACAGAGCCAAATGTGCCCGACGCCGACAGGCAAATACCCACAATGCTCGTCGACACATGCAGAAAATGTATAGAAAATCGAACACGCTTTTATTATTTTTATTTTAGCAATGACGTCCTTTATTTTAATACTTGATGTTTGTTCCCTCGCTTGTTTGCATTTGAAATACTATTACTTTAATGAACTATTTTCTTGTATGTATTATTTACACGTGTTATAATTTGTTAATAACATGAAAAAAAAGGTTCATAATTAAATCTGAGAAATAAATAATATAAATATATCAGAAAAGCTTAAATAGGAAACAGGAAAGGTCCAGCACTGACTCATTTGTGATTCTCTCAGTTTTGAAACTTGTTCAAATACGATTTAAACTTCCCACAAACAAAACGTATCAAATTCCATTCGAAAATAGAAACAAACTCAATATGTCGTTTAAACTCAGCCGCGTCAGACTCAGATGACGTGCGTAATCGCCCTTCGCCTCTTTCTCTTTATCGCTAAATAAAACGGCCTTTTGTCTTTTAGTTGGCGGCGTTAACCGTCCCATTTTTGCCCGCATTGTTTCCTTTTTGTGGAGGTGGCGAGGTGAGGACATTCGCTATTCACACGCCAACAAGCGACTGCAGTATAAAAACCATTATAATCCACGCAGCTCGGTAACGCTAGACCCGGAGCACAATGGAGACGGGCCAAAGTGGACGTGGTATGGGATAACCACCTGTTCATGGGAGCAGGGCGCGGCCGGCGGCGGGGCGCGGCCGGCAGCGGGGCGCGGCCGGCAGCGGGGCGCGGCCGGCAGCGGGGCGTGGCCGGCAGCGGGGCGCGGCCGGCGACGGGGCGCGGCCGGCGACGGGGAGGGTTAATCCCGTTGTGCGATGACGACACCCACTTTGGTATTTATGTCGCTATAAATGCATTCATAGCTTTAATAAGGGCACATTTCCAACCTTTAAGGCCCATTCATGCTGCATTTATGTACATTAAGGGTAGAAACATGAGCCCCCCCGATATGAGCCCCCCGACATGAGGGCCCCCGACATGAGCCCCCCCGACATGAGGGCCCCCGACATGAGGGCCCCCGACATGAGCCCCCCCGACATGAGCCCCCCGACATGAGCCCCCCCCGACATGAGGGCCCCCGACATGAGCCCCCCCCGACATGAGGGCCCCCGACATGAGCCCCCCCGATATGAGGGCCCCCGACATGAGGGCCCCCGACATGAGCCCCCCCGACAGGAGCCCCCCCGACATGAGGGCCCCCGACATGAGCCCCCCCGACATGAGCCCCCCCATATGCGCCTCCCCGACATGAGCCCCCCCGACATGAGCCCCCCCGAATTGACATGAGCCCCCCCACATGCACCTCCCCGACTTGAGCCCCCCTGACATGAAAGGAGCCCCCCCGACATGAGCCCCCCGACATGAGCCCCCCCCGACATGAGTTCCCCCCTGACATGAGCCCCCTGACATGAGCCCCCCCTGACATGAGCCCCCCCGACATGACATGAGCCCCCCCGACATGAGCCCCCCTGACATGACATGAGCCCCCCCCTGACATGAGCCCCCCCGACATGAACCCCCCGACATGACATGAGCCCCCCCGACATGACATGAGCCCCCCTGACATGACATGAGCCCCCCCTGACATGAGCCCCCCCGACATGAACCCCCCGACATGACATGAGCCCCCCCTGACATGAGCCCCCCCCGACATGAACCCCCCCTGACATGAGCCCCCCCAGACATGAGCCCCCCCGACATGACATGAGCCCCCCCGACATGACATGAGCCCCCCCGACATGAGCCCCCCTGACATGACATGAGCCCCCCCTGACATGAGCCCCCCCGACATGAACCCCCCGACATGACATGAGCCCCCCCGACATGACATGAGCCCCCCGACATGAGCCCCCCGACATGAGCCCCCCCGACATGAGCCCCCTGACATGAGCCTTTAATGTCTCCTTTAATTTCTCCTTTAATGTCTCCTTTAATATCTCCTTTAATGTCTCCTTAAATGGGCCTTTAATGTCTCCTTTAATGTCTCCTTAAATGTCCCTTTAATTTCTCCTTAAATGTCTCCTTTAATTTCTCCTCTAATGTCTCCTTTAATGTCTCCTTTAATGCCCCTTTAATGTATCCTTAAATGTCCCTTTAATGTCCCTTTAATGTCTCCTTTAATGTCCCTTTAATGTCCCCTTTAATATCTCCTTTAACGTCTCCTTTAATGTCCCTTTAATGTCCTTTTAATATCCCCTTTAATGTCTCCTTTAATGGCCCTTTATTGTCCCCTTTAATATCCCCTTTAATGTCCCTTTAATGTCCCCTTTAATATCCCCTTTAATGTCCCTTTAATATCCCCTTTAATATCCCCTTTAACATCCCCTTTAATATCCCTTTAACGGCGGGCGTACCCGTGTTGTTGATGGCGTGGGTCCACAGCAGGAGGGCCACGTCCTGGCTCCAGGCCTCTTTGCTCGCTCGGTCCGGAGCCTGGAGCGTGACCAGGTCTTTAGAGCGCGAGCGGAACCAGACCTCAAACCTCAAGCCATCATCACCAACGCTCTGAGTCAGACCCATCTCCCCCGTCTGAGGAAGACAAGTGAAGAAGACGACATGTGAAGAAGACGACATGTGAGGACGACATGTGAAGAAGAAGACATGTGAAGAAGACATGTGAGGAAGACGACATGTGAGGACGACATGTGAAGAAGACAAGTGAAGAAGACGACATGTGAAGAAGACGACATGTGAAGAAGAAGACATGTGAAGAAGACGACATGTGAGGACGACATGTGAAGAAGACAAGTGAAGAAGACGACATGTGAAGAAGACGACATGTGAGGACGACATGTGAAGAAGAAGACATGTGAAGAAGACATGTGAGGAAGACGACATGTGAGGACGACATGTGAAGAAGACAAGTGAAGAAGACGACATGTGAAGAAGACGACATGTGAAGAAGAAGACATGTGAAGAAGAAGACATGTGAAGAAGACGACATGTGAGGACGACATGTGAAGAAGAAGACATGTGAAGAAGACGACATGTGAAGAAGACGACATGTGAGGACGACATGTGAAGAAGAAGACATGTGAAGAAGACATGTGAGGAAGACGACATGTGAGGACGACATGTGAAGAAGACAAGTGAAGAAGACGACATGTGAAGAAGACGACATGTGAGGACGACATGTGAAGAAGAAGACATGTGAAGAAGACATGTGAGGAAGACGACATGTGAGGACGACATGTGAAGAAGACAAGTGAAGAAGACGACATGTGAAGAAGACGACATGTGAAGAAGAAGACATGTGAAGAAGAAGACATGTGAAGAAGACGACATGTGAGGACGACATGTGAAGAAGAAGACATGTGAAGAAGACGACATGTGAAGAAGACGACATGTGAGGACGACATGTGAAGAAGAAGACATGTGAAGAAGACATGTGAGGAAGACGACATGTGAGGACGACATGTGAAGAAGACAAGTGAAGAAGACGACATGTGAAGAAGACGACATGTGAGGACGACATGTGAAGAAGAAGACATGTGAAGAAGACATGTGAGGAAGACGACATGTGAGGACGACATGTGAAGAAGACAAGTGAAGAAGACGACATGTGAAGAAGACGACATGTGAAGAAGAAGACATGTGAAGAAGAAGACATGTGAAGAAGACGACATGTGAGGACGACATGTGAAGAAGAAGACATGTGAAGAAGACGACATGTGAAGAAGACGACATGTGAGGACGACATGTGAAGAAGAAGACATGTGAAGAAGACATGTGAGGAAGACGACATGTGAGGACGACATGTGAAGAAGACAAGTGAAGAAGACGACATGTGAAGAAGACGACATGTGAGGACGACATGTGAAGAAGAAGACATGTGAAGAAGACATGTGAGGAAGACGACATGTGAGGACGACATGTGAAGAAGACAAGTGAAGAAGACGACATGTGAAGAAGACGACATGTGAAGAAGAAGACATGTGAAGAAGAAGACATGTGAAGAAGACGACATGTGAGGACGACATGTGAAGAAGAAGACATGTGAAGAAGACGACATGTGAAGAAGACGACATGTGAGGACGACATGTGAAGAAGAAGACATGTGAAGAAGACATGTGAGGAAGACGACATGTGAGGACGACATGTGAAGAAGACAAGTGAAGAAGACGACATGTGAAGAAGACGACATGTGAGGACGACATGTGAAGAAGAAGACATGTGAAGAAGACATGTGAGGAAGACGACATGTGAGGACGACATGTGAAGAAGACAAGTGAAGAAGACGACATGTGAAGAAGACGACATGTGAAGAAGAAGACATGTGAAGAAGAAGACATGTGAAGAAGACGACATGTGAGGACGACATGTGAAGAAGAAGACATGTGAAGAAGACGACATGTGAAGAAGACGACATGTGAGGACGACATGTGAAGAAGAAGACATGTGAAGAAGACATGTGAGGAAGACGACATGTGAGGACGACATGTGAAGAAGACAAGTGAAGAAGACGACATGTGAAGAAGACGACATGTGAGGACGACATGGGAAGAAGAAGACATGTGAAGAAGACATGTGAGGAAGACGACATGTGAGGACGACATGTGAAGAAGACAAGTGAAGAAGACGACATGTGAAGAAGACGACATGTGAAGAAGAAGACATGTGAAGAAGAAGACGTGTGAAGAAGACAAGTGAAGAAGACGACATGTGAAGAAGACGACATGTGAAGAAGACATGTGAAGAAGAAGACATGTGAAGAAGACGACATGTGAAGAAGACTTGTGAAGAAGACAAGTGAAGAAGAAGACATATGAAGAAGACGACATGTGAAGAAGACATGTGAAGAAGACATGTGAAGAAGACAACATGTGAGGACGACATGTGAAGAAGACGACATGTGAAGAAGACATGTGAGGACGACATGTGAAGAAGACATGTGAAGAAGGCATGTGAAGAAGACGACATGTGAAGAAGACTTGTGAAGAAGACAAGTGAAGAAGACGACATGTGAAGAAGACGACATGTGAAGAAGACATGTGAAGAAGAAGACATGTGAAGAAGACGACATGTGAAGAAGACTTGTGAAGAAGACAAGTGAAGAAGAAGACATGTGAAGAAGACGACATGTGAAGAAGACATGTGAAGAAGAAGACATGTGAGGACGACATGTGAAGAAGACATGTGAAGAAGACATGTGAGGACGACATGTGAAGAAGACGACATGTGAAGAAGACATGTGAAGAAGACATGTGAAGAAGACAACATGTGAGGACGACATGTGAAGAAGACATGTGAAGAAGACATGTGAGGACGACATGTGAAGAAGACATGTGAAGAAGACATGTGAAGAAGACGACATGTGAGGACGACATGTGAAGAAGAAGACATGTGAAGAAGACATGTAAAGAAGAAGACATGTGAAGAAGACATGTGAAGAAGACAAGTGAAGAAGACGACATGTGAAGAAGACATGTGAAGAAGAAGACATGTGAAGAAGACGACATGTGAAGAAGACATGTGAAGAAGACATGTGAAGAAGACAAGTGAAGAAGAAGACATGTGAAGAAGACGACATGTGAAGAAGAAGACATGTGAAGAAGACATGTGAAGAAGAAAACATGTGAAGAAGAAGACATGTGAAGAAGAAGACATGTGAAGAAGACAAGTGAAGAAGACAAGTGAAGAAGAAGACATGTGAAGATAAAGACATGTGAAGAAGAAGACATGTGAAGAAGACGACATGTGAAGAAGACGACATGTGAAGAAGACGACGACATGTGAGGACGACATGTGAAGAAGAAGACATGTGAAGAAGACAACATGGGAGGACGACATGTGAAGAAGACATGTGAAGAAGACATGTGAGGACGACATGTGAAGAAGACATGTGAAGAAGACGACATGTGAGGACGACATGTGAAGAAGAAGACAGGTGAAGAAGACATGTAAAGAAGAAGACATGTGAAGAAGACATGTGAAGAAGACATGTGAAGAAGACAAGTGAAGAAGACGACATGTGAAGAAGACATGTGAAGAAGAAGACATGTGAAGAAGACGACATGTGAAGAAGAAGACATGTGAAGAAGACAAGTGAAGAAGAAGACATGTGAAGAAGACGACATGTGAAGAAGACATGTGAAGAAGACATGTGAAGAAGACAAGTGAAGAAGACGACATGTGAAGAAGACATGTGAAGAAGAAGACATGTGAAGAAGACGACATGTGAAGAAGACTTGTGAAGAAGAAGACATGTGAAGAAGAAGACATGTGAAGATAAAGACATGTGAAGAAGAAGACAAGTGAAGAAGAAGACATGTGAAGAAGACGACATGTGAAGAAGACGACATGTGAAGAAGACAAGTGAAGAAGACAAGTGAAGAAGAAGACATGTGAAGATAAAGACATGTGAAGAAGAAGACATGTGAAGAAGACGACATGTGAAGAAGAAGACATGTGAGGAAGACATGTGAAGAAGACGACGTGAAGAAGAAGACATGTGAAGAAGAAGACATGTGAGGAAGACATGTGAAGAAGACGACGTGAAGAAGAAGACATGTGAAGAAGAAGACATGTGAGGACGACATGTGAAGAAGACATGTGAAGAAGAAGACATGTGAAGAAGACGACATGTGAGGACGACATGTGAAGAAGACGACGTGAAGAAGAAGACATGTGAAGAAGAAGACATGTGAATAAGAAGACATGTGAGGACGACATGTGAAGAAGACATGTGAAGAAGACATGTGAAGAAGACATGTGAGGACGACATGTGAAGAAGACATGTGAAGAAGACGACATGTGAAGAAGACATGTGAAGAAGACATGTGAGGACGACATGTGAAGAAGAAGACATGTGAAGAAGACGACATGTGAAGAAGACGACACGTGAAGAAGAAGACATGTGAAGAAGACATGTGAAGAAGACGTGAGGACGACATGTGAAGAAGAAGACATGTGAAGAAGACGACATGTGAAGAAGACGACACGTGAAGAAGACATCTGAAGAAGACATGTGATTTCATAGTGTAAGAAGAAGCATTATTTTGAGGGGAAAACATACTATTTATAGACAATAAACTAATGTGTTATAAAACAGTTTAAATCTTTTTGGTATAAAATTGTAGCAAAATATAAATAGTTATTAATATGGAGATTATTAACTAAGACTCAATTCAACTCAGTTAAAAAGCCTTTATTGCAGCGTGGCTTTCCTCAGGGTACAAATACAGGCTTTATCTTTTTTTTCTCAATATATATCTCTATCTCTAGATTATTTTCGATTATTTTCGTAGCTAACTCTTAAAATGATTATTTCTATTGAACATTGAGATTTTGAAAAAAAAAATTTACCAGATAAAGATTGAAATACGGCAGAGCTTCTATAAAGAGAATATTGTGTCATTTTAGAATAGAATAGACGTTATTGTCCTTGAGCGTTTTGATTTAATAATCCGTGTTATAGAAGAGATATTTTCGTATTCATTAAATCACAAGGGCCTAATTTATTTGGTAAATCGTATGTTTAGAGCAAATAACAACACAAACTGTCTCTGTGTGCGCGCTCTGCCAACGCCGTCGTTTAAAGCCGTTATGTGTTAGCTTAGCGTGTCGGTCGTCTCCCCTGCCGTCTTCTAAATCCGTACAAACATGTTCAGAACGCGCGCGAGTCTTGTGTTAGCTTAGCATGTCGGTCATCTCTCCTGCTGTTGTTTAAAGCCGTACAAACATGTTCAGAACGCGCACGAGTCTTGTGTTAGCTTAGCGTGTCGGTCGTCTCCCCTGCCGTCTTCTAAATCCGTACAAACATGTTCAGAACGCGCGCAAGTCTTGTATTAGCTTAGCATATCGGTCATCTCTCCTGCTGTTGTTTAAAGCCGTACAAACATGTTCAGAACGCGCACGAGTCTTGTGTTAGCTTAGCGTGTCGGTCGTCTCCCCTGCCGTCTTCTAAATCCGTACAAACATGTTCAGAACGCGCGCAAGTCTTGTATTAGCTTAGCATGTCGGTCATCTCTCCTGCTGTTGTTTAAAGCCGTACAAACATGTTCAGAACGCGCACGAGTCTTGTGTTAGCTTAGCGTGTCGGTCGTCTCCCCTGCCGTCTTCTAAATCCGTACAAACATGTTCAGAACGCGCGCGAGTCTTGTATTAGCTTAGCATGTCGGTCATCTCTCCTGCTGTTGTTTAAAGCCGTACAAACATGTTCAGAACGCGCGCGAGTCTTGTGTTAGCTTAGCGTGTCGGTCGTCTCCCCTGCCGTCTTCTAAATCCGTACAAACATGTTCAGAACGCGCGCGAGTCTTGTGTTAGCTTAGCATGTCGGTCATCTCTCCTGCTGTTGTTTAAAGCCGTACAAACATGTTCAGAACGCGCGCGAGTCTTGTGTTAGCTTAGCGTGTCGGTCGTCTCCCCTGCCGTCTTCTAAATCCGTACAAACATGTTCAGAACGCGCGCGAGTCTTGTGTTAGCTTAGCATGTCGGTCATCTCTCCTGCTGTTGTTTAAAGCCGTACAAACATGTTCAGAACGCGCGCGAGTCTTGTGTTAGCTTAGCGTGTCGGTCGTCTCCCCTGCCGTCTTCTAAATCCGTACAAACATGTTCAGAACGCGCGCGAGTCTTGTGTTAGCTTAGCATGTCGGTCATCTCTCCTGCTGTTGTTTAAAGCCGTATAAACATGTTCAGAACGCGCGCGAGTCTTGTGTTAGCTTAGCGTGTCGGTCGTCTCCCCTGCCGTCTTCTAAATCCGTACAAACATGTTCAGAACGCGCGCGAGTCTTGTGTTAGCTTAGCATGTCGGTCATCTCTCCTGCTGTTGTTTAAAGCCGTATAAACATGTTCAGAACGCGCGCGAGTCTTGTGTTAGCTTAGCATGTTGGTCGTCCCTATAAATAAATAAAATAAATAAAATAAATAAAATAAATGTATTTTTGTTTTATCACATAGAGTACATTTGAACAAGCTCCACAAAACACATTTTGTCACTGCCCATAATTCTGCCACTTATTCGAAATATTTAGGGACATTTTTCCAAATTAAACCTCTCTGTGTTGTGGATCCAGGATGTATCTTTGTTTGCCACCTTGAAGATAGGGGCAATAAACTTATCCCTCCCCACGGAAACAGGGAGGTCAAGTTACAGGTCATATCTGCGGTGAAGCGACCCCGCTCGCGGTAAGAATGCCGTGTTTTTCAGGTTATTTCTGGGCAATAAAAACATCTGCTTTGGAATAAATGGAAGATGGGAAACTGATTTATGTTGTCTTTTGAATTAATCAATAGTGAAATTGGATTCTCCGGCAAAACTCTTCAAACAGAGCAGCCCACCGAGAGGACAATAATGAGAAATGTAATGAAAAAAGAGCTTTAAAAAGGAGAGGGACACATGCAGGGACAGAACACAACAGCAGAGGGCTCAAGTGTTCTCTCTCACACTTCACTGACAAATATAGTTTACGGAAAATAAGTGCGACTTATACTCCAGAGCGACTTATATGTGATATTATTCGTTATTTTCACACCGACAACCACAAGAGGGCGCTCTAGGCTCTAAGCGACGCAGAAGAATAATCTGCACTTCCTCGTCCTCTGGAGTTTGTGGAGTTGTTTAGAAGTGACACAGAGGAAGAAGAATTCAGTGGATTTAGTGATTTGGGGTAAAACTGATGCTTTGCTAAACTTGTTAGCATGTTCTTTATGCTATAGTTATCTGAATAACTGTTCATATGTTACGCTAACATACCAGACACTTACCACAGTTCTGTCTGTGCCTCATGTAGCTGAAGGTGTTAGCGTTAGCATACGTCATGTAGCTGAAGGTGTTAGCGTTAGCATACGTCATGTAGCTGAAGGTGTTAGCGTTAGCATACGTCATGTAGCTGAAGGTGTTAGCGTTAGCATACGTCATGTAGCTGAAGGTGTTAGCGTTAGCATACGTCATGTAGCTGAAGGTGTTAGCGTTAGCATACGTCATGTAGCTGAAGGTGTTAGCGTTAGCATACGTCATGTAGCTGAAGGTGTTAGTGTTAGCATACGTACACCTATTCACCATGTTCTCTCATCTGTTATTATTTTAAACTGCATTTACAGATGAAATGTTTGTTCTTGGTCTTGGATTTTATCAAATAAATTTTCCCCAAAAATGCGACTTATACTCCAGTGCGACTTATATATGTTTTTTTCTTCTCTATTATGCATTTTTTGGCTGGTGCAACTTATACTTCGGAAAACATGGTAAGTAATCTGATTCAGTCCCAGTCACAGCCACTTTAAACATGTAGAAAAATATTTAAGTGTTTTTTTTATGTCAACAGTTCATCCAGGTAAAAATAGAATAGTTCTTGGATCGGGCAAGAGTCTTAAATAAAGTGCCCTGACAGAAAACAATGAAAGTTTCAGTCTTTTTACCAGTCTAAAGTTCGCTTAACTGCCTGGCTATAAAGTATTTGTAATGAACTATGAATCATTAAGATATAGAAATGCGCCGCTCTGAACACAAAGTACCTTCATGGTGTGCTTGTGGCTGTAGGCGGAGCGTCCGGGGGCGGGGCTCTTGAGTTTGGTGAAGACCAGCGCGTGTTGATACAGGAAGACGTTTCGGACGCCGCTCCACTTCCGGCGTGGCCCTCCGCAGACGGTGAGCACGCCGTGACGCACCAGCTCGCCGCGCTCGGCTACAGGCATCTGAACGAGCACAAGGACACGACATCACGCGTGTGTTTTACAGGCGTCTGAACGGACAC
The DNA here is from genome assembly GCF_026437365.1 of Eucyclogobius newberryi. Taxonomy (NCBI): domain Eukaryota; kingdom Metazoa; phylum Chordata; class Actinopteri; order Gobiiformes; family Gobiidae; genus Eucyclogobius; species Eucyclogobius newberryi. Next base: position 23,682,836 of record NW_027315857.1, on the reverse strand, counting down.
GACGTCACGCGTGTGTTTTACAGGCGTCTGAACGGACACGAGGACACGACGTCACGCGTGTGTTTTACAGGCGTCTGAACGGGCACAAGGACACGACGTCACGCGTGTGTTTTACAGGCGTCTGAACGGGCACAAGGACACAACGTCACGCGTGTGTTTTACAGGCGTCTGAACGGGCACGAGGACACAACGTCACGCGTGTGTTTTACAGGCGTCTGAACGGGCACGAGGACACAACGTCACGCGTGTGTTTTACAGGCGTCTGAACGGGCACGAGGACACAACGTTACGCGTGTGTTTTACAGGCGTCTGAACGAGCACAAGGACACAACGTCACGCGTGTGTTTTACAGGCGTCTGAACGGGCACGAGGACACAACGTCACGCGTGTGTTTTACAGGCGTCTGAACGGACACGAGGACACAACGTCACGCGTGTGTTTTACAGGCGTCTGAACGGGCACGAGGACACGACGTCACGCGTGTGTTTTACAGGCGTCTGAACGGGCACGAGGACACAACGTCACGCGTGTGTTTTACAGGCGTCTGAACGGGCACGAGGACACGACGTCACGCGTGTGTTTTACAGGCGTCTGAACGGACACGAGGACACAACGTCACGCGTGTGTTTTACAGGCGTCTGAACGGACACGAGGACACGACATCACGCGTGTGTTTTACAGGCGTCTGAACGAGCACAAGGACACAACGTCACGCGTGTGTTTTACAGGCGTCTGAACGGGCACGAGGACACGACGTCACGCGTGTGTTTTACAGGCGTCTGAACGAGCACAAGGACACAACGTCACGCGTGTGTTTTACAGGCGTCTGAACGAGCACAAGGACACGACGTCACGCGTGTGTTTTACAGGCGTCTGAACGGACACAAGGACACAACGTCAATCATAGGATGCACCTCCTGCACACCTGCAGCCTCGTTCCCATAGCAGCACGTTTCCATGGCTGCGCATATGTCGGTGTGTTTAGCGAGTTCCTTCAGTTACAGGACATACATGACGACAGAGATAGACTGTGTTCGAGCTCAGAGAAGACGGAAATCTGCTGAGACGAGAGATGATAAGATCCATCGCGCTAATAAACAAACACACGTGTAGAGGCGGAGCTGTTGCGAGCTTCCAGACGGGGCTGAGTGTGGCGAGTGTGGCGAGTGTAGCGGGCGTGGCAAGCGTGGCGAGCGTGAAGAGCGTGGTGGGCGTGGCGGGCGTGGAGAGCATGGCGGGCGTGGAGAGCGTGGCGAGTGTGGAGAGCGTGGCGAGTGTGGAGAGCGTGGCGAGTGTGGAGAGCGTGGAGAGCGTGGAGAGCGTGGCGAGCGTGGAGAGCGTGGCGAGCGTGGCGAGCGTGCTGAGCGAAGGCGGGCGTGGCGGGCGTGGAGAGCGTGGCGAGTGTGGAGAGCGTGGCGAGTGTGGAGAGCGTGGCGAGTGTGGAGAGCGTGGCGAGTGTGGAGAGCGTGGCGAGTGTGGAGAGCGTGGCGAGTGTGGAGAGCGTGGCGAGTGTGGAGAGCGTGGAGAGCGTGGAGAGCGTGGCGAGCGTGGAGAGCGTGGCGAGCGTGGCGAGCGTGCTGAGCGAAGGCGGGCGTGGCGGGCGTGGAGAGCGTGGCGAGTGTGGAGAGCGTGGCGAGTGTGGAGAGCGTGGCGAGTGTGGAGAGTGTGGAGAGTGTGGAGAGCGTGGCGAGTGTGGAGAGCGTGGCGAGTGTGCACTTTTAAAAAGGGAATAACAGTCGCTTAAGTTCTCAAATTGGCGAAAAACCCTCTATTATCCCTTTAAAGTAACGTAACATTTTCATTGACTAAAACTAAAAAACGGAGAGACTAAACGTACAAACGGAGCACATCCAGGATGTCAGTGGTTCTGACGCCGTCTCGCCCACAGACGTCCCTTCACTCTGGCGTCCATGACGGGACAAAGCAAGAGGCTCGTGATTACAGCCTCTTGCAGCTCGGGTTTTGTCGGCTCGTGGCTTTAATTGGGCCTCTGAGTCAAGTCCTTTGAGAGAATGCGACTTTATTGTTCACGTCAATTACCGGGCTGCGGATTCTTTGTGCCGCCGAACAGACAATGAGGAATCCTCTCATGTAACGTTCGGATCTTTGTCGAAGCGGCGCGTAACCTCGTCTTTCTTCTCTGGAAAACTGCGAGCACGCCGTCAACACCTGATGTTATTTTTGAGCGCGGTCACGGGGTAAAGTGAGGCATCGGATTTAAGAACGCACAAAACGTGTGAGACTGTGGGAAAAAAACGCTCTGAGAATGAAGCGAGAACGCAGAGGGCGAGGGCAAATGTTTTACTGTGGTTTGTAGTCAAATGAAACACATAAAGTGCGATCATTTCATGCTAAACTCTTCAGAAATGAATAAATATTACAGGTTTCTTTTCTTTATGATTTCATTCAATAGAAAAGAGTAAAGATAAACCACAAAAAGTGTTACATTCTTTAGAAATTGATCAATATTACAGATTGGTTTTCTTTATGATTTAATTCTATAGTAAAAGAGAACAAATTAACCACAAAAACTGCTCTAATTTAATGCTATATTCTTTAGAAATGAATACATATTACAGGTTTATTTTCTTCATGATTTAATTCTATAGTAAAATAGTAAAGATTAACCACAAAAAGTGTATGATTTAATTCTATAGTACATGGTCAGTCATTAAAGGGAAAATACGTAGAATTTGTGGTTCACATTTCAGAAACATGACCAATCCGTGTCCTCAGATATGACGTCAACATGTTTAAGCCTGCACAGAAAATTCCCGTTTTCACCTACCCCCTATCCCCGCCCACATTCCCTGCACTCACTGTGATTATTAGAACAATTGAAACAGCGTGCGACACAAATAAAAGCATGTCATGAACAATCTGATTACCAATCCATTCATTGTTTTAAGCTTTAAACACCTTTTTTATTTTTGATTCGTAATTTATACTAACGCTCAGCTTGTGTCGCCCCCTAGTGGAAGCCCTGCTCTCGCTTTTATCTGTTGAGCTCTAAAAACAGAAACAAACCCTGTACCTACATCACAAGTAGTAACGAAGTACAGAAAAAACGTACTGTACATAAGTACAAGCTTTGGGTTGCGTACATTTTAGATACATCAGATACTTTGACTTCACGGCGTCTAAGAGCAGGAATCTGTACTTTCTACTTCACTACGTCTGACTGACATCGCCATGGTGACGTTCTGCCTTAAGATTTTGAGGGTTTTGACAAAAATATGGACAGAAAAATGACTTTCTTTGACCAAAACCTGCAAAATTCTTTATAATAATCGCTACATTTGACGCTTAAATAGTTCTCAAAATCAGCGTGAAAGACTCTAAAAGTACATTTTTCAACAGGTACTTCAATACTATCATTTAACCAGGTATTTTAATGTCATGCGTGTACTTGTACTTGAGTAACAAACATAATCACACGCGGGTCCTACAACGGGACGGGCGTCTCACCGGGCAGCCCACGATGAGGTCGCTGGCCCGCAGGTCGTCTCCGTGGCGCTGGGCGTGGCGCAGGACGGAGAGGGCGGAGTCCGAGGCGGGGTTTATCCCTCCCAGCTCCTCCAGGGCGGCGCAGTACTGCTCCAGGCGCTGCACCGGGGCCTGGAGGCAGTGAGGGAAGGACAGAGGAGACAAGGGGGACGCCAGAGGGAGCTTGGACTGGAACAGAAGAGAGGAGGCGTGTTTCAAGCGGGACTCGGGATAGAGCGCCCCCTGCAGCTCCCTCGTGAAAATACATTGTCAGAGAATAGACGCTTTCTTTATCATAAGACGGCAGTATAATCACATTGTAAATAAAGGGTCAGGGTTTCTCAGGAGAGTTATCGACGTCGGCAAATGTTACGAGGCTGGTTTTCCATCCCGAAACAGCAGGGGGCGACGATGGACACTTCAAACGCCCCGAAAATACATGTTTAACCTTCACAGGGATTTATATGTTCAATAAGGTGAAAATGATACGTAGTCACGATTTAAAATGTTATTATTATGATTATTATGAAGATAAACGTTGCAATTTAACGATTGTTCGCGATATTAACATCACGACCAAAACAACAATATAATCCAAAACTTTCTTTCCTTCGTGTTTTTTTGCTTTATGAAATCAAACTTTCTGAATGATTAATTTGACAAATGGCAAGATGAAAAAAAAGAAAAAAATCTTTTGGAGGAAAAGCTGTGCAGAAAGGACTTAAATCATCAATTTAAGACAAAAAAGAAATTCAAAAATTGTCACTTTCTATAAAATTGAATTAAAAAATTGACAAAAAATGTCAAGATTATTTCTTTCCTTCAGATAATTATATTGTGACCTAAATTTATTTATTTATTTTTAATTTAATTTTGTATTTATTGTATTTATTGTATTTATTGTATTTATTTTATTTATTCAATTTATCCTATTCATTTACTGTTTTTAGCTGTAGGATCTGGCAACCATAATCCGTGAATTAGGACAAACACACCACATTCCCGTTAGTATTTCTCTTTTCTTTTCTTGGTAGTCGCCGCGGTGACGATTGCTTGTTGTGTTTTTGCTCTCGAGTGCCACTTAATGAGTCGCCAATTAAGTCATTTGCAGATCACAACTTTAATTTGTCTGGAGTTCAACAAAGAAAAAGGCATAATTGCTCCAACAAACACGATCTCCACGGCGACTGCGCTTGACAGAATGAGAGTAACGCAATTTTTAAAAAGTACTCGAGTAACTGCACTTGAAAACGATACTGCTCAACGAGTCCAAAACTAGAATCAAAATACTATAGAGCCCAGTGATGATTTTTAGACATTGTAATGATGATTTATAATTTTGACTAGATGTAATGTAACCAAATAACAGCTGTTACCATAGCAACCAGACTGTAAACAAGAGCCAAACTCCACCTAAATGACACAACAGTTCTGATCTGACACACAATAAGACCATAAAACACCTTTATTTAGTCCAACCATGGTTTAAACTGTCTCTGCGTCGCACACTGATGACATCACAGAGGGACTTAGCTCCACGTCCTGTCATTTTACAACTCGTATTTTTCAACACGTCGTCACAAACTGCAAACAGGAAAGCAGGTCATACAGACTTTGATTACCGTATTTTCCGGAGTATAAGTCAAATAACAGAAATTTCATCTGTAAATGCAGTTTAAAATAATAACAGATGAGAGAACATGGTGAATAGGTGTACGTATGCTAACGCTAACACCTTCAGCTACATGACGTATGCTAACGCTAACACCTTCAGCTACATGACGTATGCTAACGCTAACACCTTCAGCTACATGACGTATGCTAACGCTAACACCTTCAGCTACATGACGTATGCTAACGCTAACACCTTCAGCTACATGACGTATGCTAACGCTAACACCTTCAGCTACATGACGTATGCTAACGCTAACACCTTCAGCTACATGACGTATGCTAACGCCAACACCTTCAGCTACATGACGTATGCTAACGCTAACACCTTCAGCTACATGACGTATGCTAACGCTAACACCTTCAGCTACATATTGTATGCTAACGCTAACACCTTCAGCTACATGACGTATGCTAACACTAACACCTTCAGCTACATGATGTATGCTAACGCTAACACCTTCAGCTACATGACGTATGCTAACGCTAACACCTTCAGCTCCATGACGTATGCTAACGCTAACACCTTCAGCTACATGACGTATGCTAACGCTAACACCTTCAGCTACATGACGTATGCTAACGCTAACACCTTCAGCTACATGACGTATGCTAACGCTAACACCTTCAGCTACATGACGTATGCTAACGCTAACACCTTCAGCTACATGACGTATGCTAACGCTAACACCTTCAGCTACATGACGTATGCTAACGCTAACACCTTCAGCTACATGACGTATGCTAACGCCAACACCTTCAGCTACATGACGTATGCTAACGCTAACACCTTCAGCTACATGACGTATGCTAACGCTAACACCTTCAGCTACATATTGTATGCTAACGCTAACACCTTCAGCTACATGACGTATGCTAACACTAACACCTTCAGCTACATGAGGCACAGACAGAACTGTGGTAAGTGTCTGGTATGTTAACGTAACATATGAACAGTTATTCAGATAACTATAGCATAAAGAACATGCTAACAAGTTTAGCAAAGCATCAGTTTTACCCCAAATCACTAAATCCATTGAATTCTTCTTCCTCTGTGTCACTTCTAAACAACTCCACAAACTCCAGAGGAAGAGGAAGTGCAGATTCTTCTTCTGCGTCGCTTAGAGCCTAGCGCGCCCTCTTGTGGTTGTCAGTGTGAAAATAACAAATAATATCACATATAAGTCGCACCCCAGACAAACTATGAAAAAAGGTGCGATTTATAGTCCAGAAAATACAGTACATAATTGTCGTCAGGACCATTAAACGTGCCAGAGACTCAAACGGAGCATTAATTACATCAAAATGTGCAGTTTGTGTTTTTGATGCAGGGGCGATTTTGTCTGGACGTTTAGACGATACAGAACGTGATTGAAATAGATGCATTAAAACAACGTTGACCTTTTACGAAGGCTTGAACATGACTTTTAGGACCGTATCACGATGTTAACGTTAATAACGCTGAAGCAAATATAACTGATTAGATGGAAACAGTTCTTTTGCCACTGATGCGATGACGGTGAAGCAGGATTATCCCAAATTACTATTCAACATGTACAATTATTGTTAAAAAACATGGAAAAAAAAACTGTAGAATGAAACACTTTGTATCAATAATGAGTCCAAAGATGCGGTCAATAACAAAGTGCCAATGACGATGTCTAATTTGGACTTTATGTGGTGTGTTTCTACCTGTTGTACTTATAAATTATAGTTTTATACCAATCGAGCAGGTATTTGTGGAGAAAAGTTGAAAAATCTTTAGAAAATCATTACAGGAAGTGACATCACACCAGGGACACTGAATCCGTCTCAAGTTTATGCAGAATTTACACAAAATAAACTACTTTTTTGACCCTTTAAACAATAATTCAACACAATAAAAGTTCTCTCATATATATTTTATATCTAAAAAAATATATTAAAAAAGACTGTAGTTTTGACCCAGTGGTTGCTGGATAATTACAAACAGGAAGTACAATTATACAGCTAAAAAAAAGGTGCCATTCTAGAATATGCATTTTTCATAATTTTTTTAAAAGTACTCTCATACGTTTTTATATGTCAAATTATTATTATTATTATTTTTTTATTTAAAAGTTATTTATTCAACCATCTACAGCTCAAATCTTAACGAAAAATGACTGACTTGTCGAGCGATGAGTTGATGTAGTAATGAGTGTGACGGGCCTGGATCTCGTTGAGGTCAAAGCCGTAGAATTACTTTATTTTTTAGTAAAGATTCAACAGGAAGTCCAAAGTCCAACACAAACTGGTCCAAGTTAAAATCCTGAAACGTCTAATTTTAGCTCCAACTGGATCGATAATCGTGATTATTAAGGTCACAATATAATCGAAAGAACCAAAAAAAAACAATAATCGTGATGATTTTAGAAGCAAAATGAAGTATTTTTTGTTCAATCTATCGTCCAAAACATAGACCTAAATGTAAATAACTTTTTTATCTAGCTTTTATTGTCAAGTTAATTAATATTGTCAACTATATTTTGTCTTTCAGAACAGTCAATTGTGTCACTAACTTTAGGAAAAGTAACATGTTAGACCACGAGAATGAAAGAAAACGAAAGATTTCAGTGTTGTTTGGTCACAGTCTGAGTAATCGTGAAAAATCGTTAAATTGCAATGTTTTTTCTCACAATAATCGTGACTTTAAACTTTGATATCGTGACATCCCTCGTGCCACGATGCATGATGTCTCAAACATGAATGAGATTAATGTTAAATTAGCACTAACGACATCTTTGCGTGTACGTGCGGCACACTTTTAGTAACACTTTCTTCCTAAGCGTAAAGCTCTGAAGGTCGTCGTGTTGTGTAACAATTAGAGAAAAAACAAAAATGGTGGACAATAAAGCAAAAGTTAAACAAAAATCAAATGTATGACTAACGGATTAATACAAAATACAAGATAAAAACTGCCAGAGTTAGTTTTAACCGGACTTTAAACTTGTATAAATTAAAATAAAGACGCGGTGTTAGGGAATTACAATGAATGTGTGTTATTTTGACCACGATGGCGTCCTAAAGTCATGTCTGTGCACACGCTGCCTCCTGGTGGTGGTTTCAGGATAGTGCTCGTCCTGTGGCTCCACTGAACACTTGAACCGCCCTCAGTGACGTTAATATGCGGTTCATTTATCTCCTTAAATGTTGCTGTTGGAACCTAAATGACTTTTTTTATCCGAACGTGTAATTTGGCTTCACTCTCGCTCTAATTGCAGCGGCGGATGTGAATAAACGTGACTTCAGCAGCGTCGCACTCGAGACGTGTTTCCAAAACATCCTGGAAATGACGCTTCACTTCAAACACTCTGTAAATAACTGTAAATGTGATGTGTGGTACAATGGTCATCTCCATGGCGACCGCTCTCGTTCAGGGCAGCACGGATTCGGAAATAAATGTAATTATTGTTACTAATATTATAATTTATTTGTATTACTATTATTCATATTATTATTATTTTGTTGGTATTATTTGTTTTACTATTATTCATATTATTGTGGTATTATTGTTATTTGTATAATTTTTTGTATTACTATTTGTATTATTATTTGTATTAATATTTGTATTACTATTATTCCTATTATAGTTGTTGTTATTATTATTATTATTTGTATTATTATTATTATTTGTATTATTATTACTTTTATTGCTATTATTCATATTCAATTTTTTTATTTTTTATTATTATTTGTATTACTATCATTTGTATTATTTTCATCATCAGTAGTAGTATTTGTATTATTATTTGTATTATAATCCCAATCAAAAACACTTACGTAATACTTAACATTTCTCAAAAAATAGAAATAAATATCAGATTTCAATACATTTTGGATGATTTTCTCTCTTTGTGGCGTTCAATGTTCACTTAACACTATATATTTGAAAAAAAAACTTTAAGAAAATAAAATAAAATTCAGATTTGAAACATAAATTGCAACAGCTACAGAAGAAAGAAATTGCAATTTGAATATATTTCACTCATGTTCCGTGTCATTTCTCTGAGTGGGACGATAACGATAAAGAAAACGCTTATTTCATGAAAAGAGTCACGTTCTGGCAGAAAGTTTGTGACTGAAGCATTTACCTTGAAAAAGTCGGCGGCGTGTGAGACGAGCGGCGAGTCCAGCTCCGGTTTGGATCTGATGTACTGAGAATAGTCCATGAACTGATCCCGCTGCGAGAGAGGAACCAGAACTATGAACAGGTTCTTATGATGTCTAATTATGGCTTTATCTGGTGTGTTTGTGCCTCTTGTACATATAAATGCTAGTTTTACACCATTAGAGCAGGTATTTGTGGAGAAAATGTGAAAAAATCATAGGAAAATATCACAGGAAGTGACATCACACCAGGGACGCTCATTCCATACCAGGTTTATGCAGAATTAAAACAAAATGTACTACTTTTTTGACGTTATAAACATTAATTAATCGCTCTCATATATTTTTATCAGTCAAAAAAAAAGGGCGGGAAAAAGACTAGTTTTGATCCAGTGGTTGCAAGATAATGTCCTAGTGTGATGTCATTAATTCAACAAAATAAAGTCGCTCTCATATATTTTTGTTCGTCAAAATAAAAAATTGTGACATAATTACAAACAGAAAGTACAATTATACCGCTATACCGCTATTCTGGGATTATTATATTTTCATAATTTTTGAGCAAAATGTTGAATTAATTCAACAAAATAAAGGTGCTCTCATACATTTGTATATGTCAAATTAGAAACTTAAAAAAAAAAAAGGGATATTATTAATGTAGCCTGTAGTGCCCCCTGCAGGTCGGACGACTCATAGAACTAAAATGCAGTTAAGAGAAATATATTTAGAATTTATTTTTAAGGGTTTACAATTTCACTTCCTGTTTGTAATTATGTCACAATTTTTTATTTTGACGAACAAAAATATATGAGAGCGACTTTATTTTGTTGAATTAATGTTTAGAGTAAAAAAAGTTTCTTTGCGCAAATTAATAATAAACTTGGAATGAGTGTCCCTGGTGTGATGTCACTTCCTGTCATTTTTTTACAGATTTTTCAACGTTTTCTCCACAAACACCTGCTCGATCGGTGTAAGTATAAACACACAAATAAAGTCAAAAATCATAGGCATTTTAAGCAATAAGTAATAGTCAAAAGTTCTAAAATACATTGTGTACTGCGTCCAAAACAAGAAGTAAAAGTTGTCCTCACGTATTTGCTGAAGCAGTCCTGCTGCAGCAGACTCTGCACCAGGGCGCCCTCCATGGCCGGCAGGAGGTACTGTGAGTGGAAGTGGCAGAGCGTGGCCCAGCAGGGGAAGAGGGCGTCGGCTTTGCCCCTGACGGCGGGCGGAGCGTCGAACAGGTCAAGGAGCGGCAGGTACGTCTCGGCCACGCCCTTCAACACGGCCACGTACTGTCGCTCGGAGCTCAGCATGCGGCACCACAGCAGGTACAGTTTACTGCCAGGGAGAACAGGGAGAACACGGAGAACACGGAGAACAGGTACAGTTTACTGCCAGGGAGAACAGGGAGAACACGGAGAACAGGGAGAACAGGTACAGTTTACTGCCAGGGAGAACAGGGAGAACACGGAGAACAGGGAGAACAGGTACAGTTTACTGCCAGGGAGAACAGGGAGAACACGGAGAACAGGGAGAACAGGTACAGTTTACTGCCAGGGAGAACAGGGAGAACACGGAGAACAGGGAGAACAGGTACAGTTTACTGCCAGGGAGAACACGGAGAACAGGGAGAACAGGGAGAACAGGGAGAACAGGTACAGTTTACTGCCAGGGAGAACAGGGAGAACACGGAGGACACGGAGAACAGGGAGAACAGGGAGAACAGGGAGAACACGGAGAACACTGAGAACACAGAGAACATGGAGAACACGGAGAACAGGGAGAACAGGGAGAACACGGAGAACACTGAGAACAGGGAGAACACGGAGAACAGGGAGAACACAGAGAACAGGGAGAACACTGAGAACAGGGAGAACACGGAGAACAGGGAGAACAGGGAGAACAGGGAGAACACGGAGAACATTGAGAACACGGAGAACACGGAGAACAGGGAGAACACGGAGAACAGGGAGAACACTGAGAACATGGAGAACATGGAGAACAGGGAGAACAGGGAGAACAGGGAGAACACGGAGAACACTGAGAACACGGAGAACACGGAGAACAGGGAGAACAGGGAGAACACGGAGAACAGGGAGAACACTGAGAACATGGAGAACACGGAGAACAGGGAGAACACGGAGAACAGGGAGAACACGGAGAACACTGAGAACACGGAGAACAGGGAGAACACGGAGAACAGGGAGAACACTGAGAACATGGAGAACATGGAGAACAGGGAGAACAGGGAGAACAGGGAGAACACGGAGAACACTGAGAACACGGAGAACACGGAGAACAGGGAGAACAGGGAGAACACGGAGAACAGGGAGAACACTGAGAACATGGAGAACACGGAGAACAGGGAGAACACGGAGAACACTGAGAATAGGGAGAACACTGAGAACAGGGAGAACACTGAGAACAGGGAGAACATGGAGAACAGGGAGAACACGGAGAACATGGAGAACATGGAGAACAGGGAGAACACGGAGAACATGGAGAACATGGAGAACACGGAGAACATGGAGAACATGGAGAACAGGGAGAACAGGGAGAACACAGAGAACAGGTAAAGTTGACTTTATTTATGGATCAGTGATGTCACCTTTGGGGCGTGGTCCCTCCTCTCTCCGTGACTCCCATCTCCCTCTCGGCCCGACTGAGCAGGACGTGTTGCCGTGGAGACCCCGTGTGATCCACCACCTCTTTGCTGCTCACCTCGACGCCCCGGATCAGCACGCCGCAGCCTCCGCCGCCGGCGCCGCCCCACCCGCCGGGAGAGGCCGCCACCATGCCCGTCGCCACGACCGGGTCGACCAGCGTCCTGCGCCCGAGCCACGACATGGGCGAGTGGCGGCTGGAGGCACCCGTCGGCGAGTCCAGCGGCTTGGGCGAGGCGGCGCCGCGGCGAGGGGCAAGCAGGGCCTGGAGGTCGAAGCTCGGGTGGCGCCGGCGGACGGGCTTCTGCGGCGGAAGGGATTCTGTCGGCTGAGGGGGAAAAGGATGCAAACGTTTAGAGTGGAAATGGACAATATCCCGCTACACTCTGAGCTAGCCATCGCAGCGCTGTGCACAATGTGTCGCAAAGCTAATGCTAACTTGCAATCAAATGTGAAATAGAAAATAAATAACCGATTAACATTTTAAGTAAAGACTGCTATTGTTTATATATGTGTCTCAGTTTGTGGCGTCATTTTAATATTTATTCATTCAAAATCCCCACAGACATATACTAAGTGGACAGTCGTGATGCTAACAGTGAGCTAGCCGTTTACCGTCGTCGAGCGCGGAGCCAGTTGTTGTTTTGGAGAGTTTGGAAACAACAACACTTTTATTTTCTTAAGTGAATATTTAAATTTTCAGGAAAATGTGTTTCTTCTCCAGAAAGATATTGAATATTTATAATTTTTTTGCATCAAACTAGGTCATAATTTGAGCATGAAATTAAAACCTGTTGTATTATGCACTTAAGGTTTAGGTTCTAGATTATATATGTGCCTTTTAACAGCTTCTGATTAACTGCGTTTATTATTATTATTATTATGTTTGTATTGATTATGTTTTTCAATAACCGACGCATTTTTTAACTATTTTTTAGCAATTTTTTATGAAGGTTGCCACATTTTATTTAAAATGTTGTAAACATCAGTCAAATTCTATTGGATTTTTTTTTTTTTTTAACCAAATTAAAATTTAAAAATATAAATAATCTAGTAAAGATATCATTGTACAACACATTCCAAAGCATTTCAAAGTCACTTCAGCATAAAAACTGACCAAACCTAATCACTTTATGAACTCACGCTCTTTTTTCCCGGGTTGAGCAGATTGTGCAGGAACTTCCCTCCCCCGGCCCCTCCCCCGGCTCCTCCCCCTCCCGCCGCCTCCTTCCTGTTGCCCTTCTCGTCCGCGATCTTCAGCGTGGAGCAGGTCTGCGGCCGGAACAGCGACGCCAGCGACCCCCAGGACTGCAGGCCGCCGTCCGCCGCGCCCCACTCGCCCTCGCTCTCCGACCCCGCCCCGTCCCACGCCCCACCGCCGGCCGAGGGCGTCCTGGGCTTCCCCTGCGCCGGGCCCTGGTGGCTCCGGTCGGTCTGGAGGAATCGCGGCTTGACCTGGGCGACGGTGCGCTGGTATCGCTCCACGGTTTGCGTCCACAGGTCCAGCAGCTGGCCGCCGCCCAGCTCCAGTGCCAGCGAGCGGGCGTCCTGGAAGCGCGAGGGCGGGATCGGCGGCAGAGAGGACAAAGGGCAGGTGGAGGCCGGCGAGGGGGACGAGACGGCGTCGCACCATTGAGTGGCCTGGAAAAAATAACTTCAATAACTATTCAAAGCAGAACTAAAAAAGGTTTCAACTCGTTCAACGTCTTTGTCGATTCCCTGCGATGGTTAAATATTATAATAATAATAATAACTTTTATTTATATAGCGCTTTTCAGTGACCCAAAGACGCTGAACATATATATAAAAAAAAGGGGGCGGTATTTACAGACAGGGGGATATGCGTTTTCAGGGCGTTTGAAGTGCCCGTCGTCGCCCCCTGCTGTCTCTGGGCGGAAAAGCAGCCGAAGACAACTCTCCATAGAAACCCTGGCTCTATTTTTTTTTATTTATATATATTTGGTAATGTAAAAAAAAATTCAATGTGTTTTTACTGCCTTCTGCTTCATTCAGTCGTGTTGTGTCCAGTTTAAGACCTGTCGCTGTTGTTTTTCTCGACTTTCGCAATGCATTGTGGTCCATATCGACAGCTCTAGTGGCCATCGCCGGACACTACTACATTTAGAGTGCGGTGGCTGGACATTCGGATAGCACTGAAAACGGCGCAAGCCCAGAATAGTGCCCCCTGCAGGGAAGAGTGTGGACGTTCGGACGCAGCCACAGACACTTTCGCTACACAACGGACTCGCCGCCCCAACAGACGCCGCTAATTTTGACCACAATCGCGACACGCCGCGACCGCAGACGGTTCATCCGAGGTCTGGTCTACCTCGGTGAGCGTGGACAGCAGCCTCTGCGTGTTGTCCAGCGTGGTCCAGCAGTCGGAGAGACAGTGCGACATGTCCCGGAGTCTCTCGCGCACCGGCGGCAGTTTGATCTGGACCCGGGCGAGCGCGGGCCAGTCCAGCTCGGACCACGTCTCCAGGTCGCCGAGCACGGCCAGAGTCTCGCCGTGCAGCTCCTGAAAGACACGGGGGAAGTTCGTTTACTCCGCGGGCGCCGCAGGAAGCACACAAATCACGGCCGCCCGGGGAGGACGGCCAAAGTCCACACGGTTCTACGTTCATTTGTCATCGCTGATCAAAGGCTTTTGCTATTGTTCGTCCCGGAATGAAACAGGATATGAAGCGACTGCTGGAGAAATCACAGCCGCACACGGGAAAAGGCAAATCCACGCTGGCGGAAACGACTTGAATTGGTAGGAAACGGAATGCGTTTTGGTCCCACGATGGGGAAGTGTCAAAGCTGTAACTGCAAAGAACAAATGAAGTCAAAAGCTATGAATTTGAGCTAAAAAAAATGCATTTGATACAGCCAATTGTGTTGTAATTTTAGATGCAGTATTTTTGACTCAGTCGGTATATTATGCTTAAAGACGTACGACATGAATCAAATGACGTAATCTAACAATGAGTGAAGCAAGAAAAATGAATCAAATTGACGCTGGTTTACTAAATTCAAGTACATTTCCACTAAATTGCGATGTCTACCGTATTTTCCAGACTACAAGTCGCACTGGAGTATAAGTCGCACCAGCCAAAAAATGCATAATAGAGAAGACAAAAACATATGTAAGTCTGAAAATATCAAATAATATCACATATAAGTTGCTCCGGAGTATAAGTATAAGTATATAAGTATAAATGTAAGTGTAAGTCGCACCCCGGCCAAAACTATGAAAAAAGGTGCGATTTATAGTCTGGGAAATACGGTAATCACACCGTCTAGTTTTAAGCATACAGTATGTGATGAAGATTAACTTTCCAAGTATCAACCACTGATTAAAATAAGTAGTTTAAGTATTTTAACGTTTGTTTGTTCTGTACGTTCACATCAGTGCCTGTTCCTTTAATAGATGAGTAAAGGTTTTTAATAAAACATAAGCAAAATAAGTTAATCTTAAACATATTCCTCACTTTCCTAACGCATTACTACAGTCATAATGTTTCATAATGTTTCATAATGTTTCGCTGTGATGAGTTTATGAGCGCGTTTCACAACTTTCAGAGGCCAGAGTGGAGTTTTGGGCATTTGCTGCTAACAACAACTAGCATGCTAACAGCGCTAATTACTCGCTGGTTATAAAACGCTTTATAATTAGAGCTGCAACAAGTTAGACAGTAATCGATTAATCGGTATAACTAGAAAAGGTTGTATTCCTCAGACAGAGCAGGAAACACAAAAATGACACGGGGAAAGTGTGTTTTGTAGTTTTGGTGAAAACCTCCTTCAGTCTGTGAATATTGTGCACCAGGACGTTCTCTAATGGGTTCAGTTTCATCTGTGTGAAGTCAAAAATCTCACATTCATTTCCCTTTTTCATTCAAAACAGCTGATCGAGTGCCAAAGAGTTGCAGCTCTAAAATAGATGCTGTCTCATTTTGACTCGAAGAGCTGCTTTAACAATATATGTCCTAAAAATAAATAAATAAACAGACAAAAAATATATATATATGTATAATTAAAAATAAATAAATAGACACTTAAAAAAATAAATATATAAAATTTAAAATAAATAAAATAAATAAAATAAATAAAATAAATAAAATAAATAAAATAAATAAAATAAATAAAATAAATACAATAAATACAATAAATACAATAAATAAAAAGGAAAAATAAAATAAAGTAAGAAAAAAATTATAATTACTGTCTCAAGAAAAAACAGCACAAGAAAAAGAACTGGGCCGGTAGAGTCTGTTTAACTGTGTGTGATGAATAACTCACATTGGCCGTTTCCCTGAACGTCTTGAACTTGTGCTGCTTCAGTGAGAGTCTGCTCAGGGACAGCGGGGGGTCTCTGAAGTCCTCCAGCTGAGCCTGGACCCTCTCAATCTCCTGATCGCACTGAGGACACACACACACACGCACACACACACACACACACACACACACAGTTCAGTTTCAGCAGAACTAGGCCTGTCGCACACTGAAGAGGACCTCTGTGTCAGCTCGAGGTGGAACTCAGCACATTTAAGAATCTGAACACTCGCACTGACCTTCTCCAGTTGGTCGACGAGCCCGGCGAGGCGCCCGAGCTTGTCCAGGTCGCAGCCCCTTTGGTTGGACACTTGGACCAGGCGGTGGAGGGCGTCGTCCACGCTGTCGTACAGTTTGGAGGTGGCGGCCAGAGCGGCTCTACAGCACACAGTTCATCATAAACTAACGTACACGACTACCAGAAGCTTCCGCTCGTGTACGAAGTGTCACACCTGCAGTCCGGCGACTTCTGCGCCATTCCCGACGAGCTATTGGCCAGTCCGGCGAGCCAAGCCCCGCCCCTCCGCTGCAGCTCCGTGAGGCGCTGGTCGACCAGAACGCTGGACATGAGCTCTCTGTGCTGCGCAATGCTCAGAGGGACGGCCTGTGCAATACAGAACACCAGTGTGAGCAATACAGAACACCAGCCTGTGCAATACAGAACACCAGTGTGAGCAATACAGAACACCAGCCTGTGCAATACAGAACACCAGCCTGTGCAATACAGAACACCAGTGTGAGCAATACAGAACACCAGCCTGTGCAATACAGAACACCAGCCTGTGCAATACAGAACACCAGTGTGAGCAATACAGAACATCAGCCAGTGCAATACAGAACACCAGCCTGTGCAATACAGAACACCAGTGTGAGCAATACAGAACACCAGCCTGTGCAATACAGAACACCAGCCTGTGCAATACAGAACACCAGTGTGAGCAATACAGAACACCAGCCTGTGCAATACAGAACACCAGTGTGAGCAATACAGAACATCAGCCAGTGCAATACAGAACACCAGTGTGTGCAATACAGAACACCAGCCTGTGCAATACAAAAAATCAACCTGTGCAATACAAAACACCAGCCTGTGCAATACAGAACATCAGGTTTTATTTTATTATTATTATTTAGATTCATTTTTAGAACAAAGAATAAAAACAACAGAACAACAACTAAATTCCATAATAATAATACAAATAATTATAATGATAATAAAAATATCCCCCCACACACAAAAAGGCCAGTAACAATACAAATTATTATATTGTGTAGTTTTCATAAAGTGTCACGTAGTTTTCATAAAGTGTCACGTAAATTGGACCATTTTATTCTGAACCCTTCTGCCAGCCGTTCATCCACTTTTACACGACAAAAGCTCGTACTTGTACCTCAATGTCGTCCGGCACGGGCTGCGTCTCCATGGCCCGCAGAGCCCCGCCCAGCAGCTGCAACACGCCCACGCAGCGCTCGCTCAAGCTCTCCAGGCTCTGCAAATCAAACCCGCATTGAACCCGCCATCGCAGCAGCAGAAGAACACGCAAAACGGACGAGCCGCATTCGCTTTCGACCGCTTTGTTTACGCGAGCGGCTGTGGGAGAGGTCGGCGGGAGGCGGGATCCGGTCTGTGTATATTCAACGCCGTAAACAGTCTGCGAAATGGCCGTTAAACAAAAAAGAGAGGGCATGTTTTTTGGCGCTCTCTCACATATTTCAGCGAGAATACCACGAATACTCGACCACCAACGCGCAGCACTTTCCCCCGCCGCCATTAAGACGTTCTTATCTCCGCCTCGCCCCCGCGTAAAACCCTCTCTTAAGTGTTTACGGGGAGGAATTAATCACCAAAGCAGAGGTCTGAGGTCGCCGGTGAGGTTTAGCCGATAATGAGACGTTTCCCGCGATAACGGGCGTTTTCAAGTGTTCAGAGTTAAGCTAAAAAACGTTAAATATACACGCGTTTGTTAAGTTTGTGAACGGATACATTCTAGATTACGGTTTCTGGAGGCAAAAGGGAAGTGGGATATTTCGTGATTTCAGTGGATAATTTGAAATCTAGAGGGTTTTTTGCCGATTAAAACGAAAAAACAACAAGAAAACACAGTGTGTTCATGTATTTTAATGTTGTTTGCTCATTAAATAGGTGATTCTTCTGCACACGTTTAGGTTTTACTGGACATTAGCGGACATACATGTTTGCTATGCGACAGTTTTTCACAAACACTAAAGATTTATGACATCATGCACCACAAATTATAAGTTTTTGTTTAGTTTTTTTAGCGCAAATACGTTAAAGGCTAGAAAACTGTAGTGTATTTGTACTTTTTAACAGAAAACAAAAAAACAAAAACTCCAGGAAAGCAGATTACAGAACTAATTATCTAATATAAGTTTATCAATGAAAATGTATTAAAGCAGAACAAAGTGACTCCCCCTGCAGGTCGCTCATGAAAATACACAAAACAAGATTTTTTTCTTTTCTTATTACAATAAGACATTATAATCACATACTGTACAAAAACATTTCACGTTGCCAAAAAAAAAAAGTTGTTGCAAGGCTGGTTTTCCGCCCAGAGACAGCAGGGGGCGACGAAGGGCACTTCAAATCGCCCCGTTAAAACACATTTAACCACCACAGGTACTTATAAAGACGCTGAAGGTGAAAATGCACTTAGTTCTGCTTTAAAACATTGCATTTCTGCCTCAATTACGGAACTTTGATCAAACATTTCAAAGGGTCTACAGTTAAAAAAGCACGTGTTTGTCCAAAAACAAGACCTCACCAGTCTGAAGGAAAGCCAGTCGCCGTGGTGATGGCTGAAATCTCCGTCCAGTTCCTCGAGCAGCTGCTGTTTGTCGACGTATTGCTGGAGGACGTCGGTTCCTTTAACTGTGTGGACCTGGAAACAGAAAAGAGTGGAAAAAACATTATAACAGATACTGTATTTTACGGAGTATAAATCGCACCAGCCAAAAAATGCATAATAGAGAAGAAAAAACGTGAAAAGTGAAGTGTGAAAATAACAAATAATATCACATATAAGTCGCTCCGGAGTATAAGTATAGGTATATAAGTATAAATATAAGTATAAGTCGCACCCCAGCCAAAACTATGAAAAAAGGTGCGACTTATAGTCCGGAAAATACGGTAAAATTTACCGTATTTTTTTTTTTTTTACCAGAAAATACGTATACCTTTTTTAGGACGAGTTGAGTAAGTGAATACTTCAAAGTCGTTTTCTTGTACTTTGTCACTTGTACACATCGTATTTTGAACTTCTATGAATCAGGCTTAGAACTATATCAAGAAATTCTTTAGTACAATCCATCAAACATGTAACGTTTGGTGTGTGTACTCTGGGTGGTGAGCTTTATGTCTCTTTTGGGAGGAAAATGTATTTTAGGAGCGTAGCCTTTGAAGTCACAACGTCCGTGTAAATCTGCGGATGTGAGAGTGAAATAATAAAACCAAATGAGGAGCAGATCGGACGATGTTGTCAAGAGGAAACTGACAAACTGAGGAATAAACAACCGTAACTTCATACGCTCCACGTGTTAAATTACAAAGCATGAGCACGACACAGTTATGAATTACACTGCACTAAATTCAAATGAAAGAAGAGCGCAAACTGACAAAAAAAAAAAAAAAAAAGAATAAAAATGTGGTTTAGCCTGTGGTGTCTCGCCTTAATTATAATTTGTCATTTTATTTGGTTAAAATACCGCAAAATGTATTGTTTGATTCTGCTTTCACATGCCGTGCTAATGCTAAAGGCTAGCACAAGTCAACATGTTGATTTAGAACATAATTGAAACATGAGGAAGTGGTGGTGGAGGAAGTCGTGTTTTAACAGTTTTCATCATAAAGCGCTGCCATAACTTTATGCGCTCCGCATGTTAAATTACAAAGCACGACACAGTTATAAATTACACTGCACTAAATGAAATCCGCTGCTGCCACGACGACCGTAATTATATCCCGCCTGGAGACATTATTGAACACGTGACGCTCGAACCGGACCAAACTTAAACCCAGAACACAAGTCGAACATGGAAAACTGCTGATCGATGCCAAACCGCGCCCGACAACTCAATAAAAGTTGCGTTGGTTTCGGCCAATGGCGTACGAGCCGACTGAAAACGTGTAGAAAGCTAAAAATGTGAGAAGTTATTTGCCAAAACGTTATTCGTTCGCTGATCGTTCACGTCAGATTGAGCGGTCAAAGCATAATAACCGGCCTGCGTAAAATAATGACATAATAAAATGATAATAAATAGATTAAGTGCTAGCTGGTCCTGTAGTTGTGATGCTAACGTCATGCTAATGCCAGCAGTACTCGATTGACTGTTAAAATGGTAACGACGTTGTACTTTTGGTTGATCAGCGACACATTTCTTACATTTCTTGTCTTACTACCGGTAAAAAGACAGAAAAAGTTAAATATTTGAGAATATTTATCAGAGAAAACAAAAATATAGGGCTGCAACAAGTTAAATCGATTAATCGTAACTGCCGCGTCCTCTAACCGCGCTTTCCCGCTCTTTCACTCACGGATCGACTGAATTATCGGTTCCGCTTGAAGCCGCTGTGTTTGTTCCGTTTGTTTTCAGCGCGTTGTTGTCGTGTTACTTTCCCACAGCGCCCCCAAGGAACCTGGCATAGGTATTACAACGTTTTCACACACGCAAACGTTGAAAGAAACGGTTCCGTGTTCACAGAAAACTTCAAGAGGACGTATTATGCCACATTTAAGAGCTTCTAATCGTGTTTTCAGTTTTTCTTTCTCATTCGTACGTTCATAGTTGTATTTAGACTCGTGAACGTTTGAGTGATCGTCATTGTTCTGGAGTCGAGCCGCCGCTGCTACGACATTTCCGTGTTTTCACCGACCTCCGCTACATTTGGCGATTTGATTTTCTTGCTTTCTTCGCGATTTGGCGTCCTCGCGTAGCCATTTCAGCACGAAGGACACAAAAATAGATCGATGACTGTTTGCGAGGAAATGGTTTCTAGCGCCGTTTCTGTGCCGCCGACTTAATTTGCCAGTTTGAAAATTGAAAATAAACGAAAAAAATTAAAAAAAAAAAAATTAAATTGATTTTTTTTTTTAAATGAAAAAAATTGATAAAAATGAAAACAAATGAAAAAAATTGAACAAATTGAAAAAAAATGAAAACAAAATGAATTAAAAAATGAAAACAAAATAAAAAAATTAACAAAATTGAACAAAATAATAAGAAAAGTAAGAAAGTAAGAAAAACAAACCCACACACAATCACACACACAATTTTACGCGCGTGACCTCACCTCGGCCCCCTCCAGGTTCAGTGGGGGACTTTCCCGCCGCTCGTCGACCAGAACCAGGACCGAGCCGAGACCGCCGGGAGCCAGCCCCTGTTCGGGAGCCACAAGAGCCGCTTTTTTAGAACCGTTTGGAAAAAGCGAACGGCGCGAGCGGTGCGTTTAGCGCGTTTCACCTGGAAGCGTTTAAGCGCGTCGAAGCAGCGCGCGGAGGGAGCGGCGCGCCTGGCGTCCATTAAGACCGTGAGACCCTTTTCTTTGGCTGCCAGGCTGATGGAGACAGATGTGAGGGGGACACAGAAGAAAGGAACGCTGATTAAAACCACGGGATTAACCATGATTCATTTAGCGGCACAAAAGGAACGTGTAATTAAGATGAATTCATTTGAAGGGTCATTCAATTTCAAGTGTATGTACTTTATATTCAATGTATGAAATGATCCGAGTGAAGCAAAATGCAGAGGTCATCACAGATCTAATGTATTTATTCTCTATTTAAGGCTCTTGAGCTGATCCATCTCTTTTCATGGGGTTTATACTCGGACTAGGGCTGAAAAGGGGCTAAATATTTAAAGAAATTCAAGAAATGTGAGGATTTTTCACAAATAAAGCTGTCAAAATACTTATAAAGCACATGTTTGCGGTCGTACCAGGTAATGCGGTGATAGCACGCCAGGACTCGGGCCGCTTCCTCGTCGCTGAAACTCTCCTCTGAAGCGTCGGTGAAAACCAGCGCTCGCCCGAGTCGGTCCACCGTACCTGACGACGGCGAAACAACACAGCGGTTTGGACCAGGCTGAAACGTTCCGGCGACAGAAGACAAGAAGCAAAGGCTAACGAGGGTTTTTAAAAGGTCTCGTGTCAAACTTTTAACATTAAAGTTTTGCTTAAAGTGATGTCCCACCTGCTGATGTCATAATGTGATGCCTTGGGACTGACATTGATAAAGTACTACAGACATTGCCATTTCTGTCAATGTTAGAGCAATGGATGGATACTTTTGGAACATACTTTTGGAAGCAGGAAAAAAAAAAGGCAATCAAAAGGAAATGGCTGACACAAACACCACCAACTGGACTCAAATTGTAATAAGCATCAGAAAGTTGAAAAAAATAAAATCATATTCAGACTTAATTTGGAAATTGACACATTTGATCAAATTTTTCACAATTGGACTCAATAGGACTTGACTGTTGGACTTGCCGTAATTTTGTTTATTTATTTATTTTGTTTGTCATATTACAAATATAACATTATGAATATTTTTTATTATTTACTATTTCTATTATTATATATTTTTTTTCCTTCATATTGTCATCACTTTTTCATATGATCATTATTAGGCCCGAGCGCCACAAGCTGGCGAGAGGCCTATTAATCTCGTAAGGCCGTGCGAAGCACGGCTGCGAAAGTGCGCACGCAGCGCGAAGCGCTCGCCCACTTCCAAACACTCACTAACGCACTCCTTCACTCATGCACGCCCCGTGCATACTAATTAGTAGTAGGAAAATGGAACATTACCTTTGTAAACGGGCGAAGCCCGTGCAAAAGTGCGCACTAAACGAGCACTTTACATTGGGATGACGACCATAAAGCACTCATTTGCGCTAAGTAGCTCACGAATACGTTCCCCATATCTTGCATGTTCCGTGCATATAAGCATGTAATGCAAAAATTGAACATTATTACTGTATAGAGGGCCAAAAACACAAAGTGGGCGGAGCCCACTCAAAATTAACGAAAGTACCCGTCAGTGACCAGGGACCCACACCATGAGGTAGGAGCGCTTTCCGAAAATGTATAGTTTATGATATTTGAAAAATGGGAAAACATTGTTTTCGCATCGGAATATTATTCTTTCTTCTTTCTTTCTTCTCGGGACCAACCCCCCTATTTTTCACCCAGTGAACATTGACGAAAAGTCACAAAAATTTGCACACCTCTAAAAATCGTGCCTCTCTACATTCTGGCTATTTCCCTTTTTTAAAATAAAAAAAATTGGCGCGTCAGCGCCCCCAAATGTACCAAAAATGCATTGAGAGATAGGAAATGACCCAAAAAAAATCTGATCGTAGAATCATGAAATTTGGCGCAGAGGTAGATGGTGACAAGAGAAGTAAAAAATATTATTACGGCAACGCCGTCCGCCCAACTAAATGTCGGCCATATTGGTTCAAAAATGGCTAAGCATTACTCTGGAGTTTTTCCAAATGTCGTACTTTAACGAACTCCTCCCAGGGCGTTGGCTCTAAAAAGCTGAAATTTTGTGGAAATGCTACTGAGGAGTCGGACATCAAAAGTTATTCAAATTACATTGATACCTCTCACGGTCTCTGAGCGGCGAAGCCGCAAACTTTTGCTAGAATTTCAGAAATCTCCCAAATTTAACATTTCTGATGAAGTCCGAATTGCGTCAAATTAGAATCAGTTGTTAAACTCTTTGCCCTAAACCTACTTGAAGTGAAATAAATTAATTTGGCGCCACAGCGCCCCCTACAGATTTTATATGGAGGTTAAATGTCTAGTTTTGCGAAATTATATGAAATTTGACACACAACTCAATTTTGGCATCCCCATCAAAAAAGTCAATGAGACCCATGTCATAATTGTTATGGCTTTGCCGTAACGATGACCGATGTTATTCCAATGGGGAAATCGCCAGAACATGTTTATACTTTAGACTTTCACAAACTCCTCCCAGGGCGTTAGCCCTATTAACCTGAAATTTGGTGAGACTCATCTTCAGGACCATCAAAAGTTATCCACATTTTTATTCAAAGAGTCACGGTCTCTGTGCGGCAAACCCACACATTTTGCCAAGAATTCAAAATAAAATAGCTTTTTGATGGTAAAACAAAGGGGAGAAGATGTGACAGCGTCACAGATTCAGCAGTAGGCGTAATAAAAGGACCATTGGGGCGCGTTAGCGCCCCCTCCTCTTGCGGCATGGCGGCGTAGCGGCATCGGCGTGGCGAGGGCCAATCATTGCCGCTTGCGGCTTTAATTTTTTATTATTATCATTATTATTATTATTATTACTATATTTTTTTTTATTAAAACAAAAAAAATCCTGCTTTCTGGTCCTGTTTCATGTTTTTATTTGTATATATTGAAAAAATGACACACATAAATAATAACAAATAAATTATCTTTCCCTTCAGTCCATGCGCCCCCTGCTGGCCAGTGACAATATGACAGCTAATAACATAACTAATAAGGATAACTTTACTCATGTTTATTGGACTTTCATTGAGAGCCTTTTCTGCTGAATAGATGCGTCAGGGCTTCTTGCGGGTCTGGGGGAGGGGGTCGTCATGGTGACAGATGGCCCCCCTGCGTCGTCCCCTACCTGTCAGTTTGAGTTTGCCCGACTGCAGCAGCTCCGGGTCCAGCTCGTGCAGCGACGGCGGGTCGTCACAGGCGAGTCCGTTCACTCGTCCCGCGCTGGCGTCGGCGGGATCGCGGTCGTCGCTGCTGCGGTTCGATAAAGATTCGGCCGATTGATCGTCGTGCGAGGCTTCGGCCGCCGCGTCTGGAATTTAAAAAGAGAAGTCGAGATATTAAACTGTCACGAGAGCAAATGACAAGAATGAGAACGTCAAAATGTCAAAATGTGTTCGAGGTAACGTACGACTGTCAGGTTGGTTATGTTTGAACAGGACTAAACCAGGACTAAGCAAGTCCATACATCAGGACTAAACCAGGACTAAACCAGGACTAAACTGGGACTAAATCAAGTCCATACATCAGGACTAAACCAGGACTAAACCAGGACTAAACTGGGACTAAACCAGGACTAAACCGGGACTAAACCGGGACAAAACCGGGACTAAACTGGGACTAAATCAAGTCCATACATCAGGACTAAACCAGGACTAAACCAGGACTAAACTGGGACTAAATCAAGTCCATACATCAGGACTAAACCAGGACTAAACCAGGACTAAACTGGGACTAAACCAGGACTAAACCGGGACTAAACCGGGACAAAACCGGGACTAAACTGGAACTAAACCAGGACCAAACCGGGACCAACCTGGGACTAAACCAGGACTAAACCGGGACTAAACCGGGACCAACCTGGGACTAAACCAGGACTAAACCGGGACTAAACCGGGACTAAACAAGGTCTAAACCAGGACTAAACCAGGACTAAACCAGGTCTAAACCAGGACTAAACCAAGACTAAATTGGGACCAAATTACGCAATTTAACGTTCTGAAAGTTAAATTTGACAAAAACAGCCAGATAAAAAAAAAAAAAAAAAAAATCACATTTAAGTCTATTTTGAAATAAAGATTGAAATAAAAATATCAGGTATGAGTCACATTTTTAGGGGAAATTTATTTGATAAAATCCAAAACCAAGAACAGACATTCAATCTTGCTAAGCAATTTTAAAAAACAACAGATGAAAGAACATGGTGAAGAGGTGTACGTATGCTAACAGCACTTAATTTTGCTTCTGAAATTGACACGATTATAATAATTTTTGGTTCTTACAATTATATCCTTATATTCTGGATTAACCGAGTCACCGTGACATCCCTGCTCCTCTTGAACGCTTTACCTGTGGCGTCCGTCTGGGCGTCGTTTGCGGTGGGCGTGGCCAATTCCGCCGCAGCTTTACGCGGTTCCGTCCCGTTCTTCTCGTTGGCCGTGAGCGTGGAGCGAGCGGCTTTACCCTGAGCTCTCACTCCTCTCTGATGACCACGACCGCCGGACCGAGCTCGGGCTTTGGCCCCTCTGCCCCGCCGCTTCCTCCTTGTGGCGATCAGGGGTCAGAGAGAGGGCAGACGTAGAGGTCAGACATAGAGGTCAGAGGTAGAGGTAAGACATAGAGCTCAGACGTAGAGGTCAGAGGTAGAGGTCAGACGTAGAGGTCGGACGTAGAGGTCGGACGTAGAGGTCAGACGTAGAGGTAAGACATAGAGCTCAGACGTAGAGCTCAGACGTAGAGGTCAGAGGTAGAGGTCAGACGTAGAGGTCGGACGTAGAGGTAAGACATAGAGCTCAGACGTAGAGCTCAGACGTAGAGGTCTATACTTTTTACTTTTAGCAAATACCTATTCTTTCGACTATACTACATTTTTGAAGTTATTTTTTAGCATTTAGTTAACATTATTTTTAGCACTTAGCATGTCCCAGATTTTTTATTTAATTTCGATTTTCTTTTTTTTTTTATTCATGTTTTTTTTACATCTACTTAATTGCTTCTGTTCAACAAAATCTCCTGAATTCTTAATCAAGATCACAACGTCTGACTAGGGGTGTCAAGATGATTCAGTCCATCGATAATTGTGATTATTCAGGTCACAATATAATCGTAAGAACCAAAAAAATAATAGTCGTGACGATTTTACAAGCAAAATTAAGTATTTTTAGTTCAATATTTTGTCCAAAATATAGATTTAAATGTAAATAACTTATTTTATCTGGAAGTTTTAGTCACGTGTAACTTAATTTTGTCTTTCAGAAAGAAAATGGGAATGAAAGATTTCACTGTTGTCTCAATAATCGTGAATAATCGTTAAGTCGTGATGTTTTTCCCTCACAAACATTTGATGTTGTGACATCTTTACATCTGACACATTAACAGTTGTATTATTCCTTTTTTGACACTTGGCCCATACTTTTTAATGTGATACTTTTTACTTTTATGTTACCTTACGTATACTTCGATAACAAAATGTAGTACGTCTTCCAAGATAACGGATCGCCTCTAGTTGTTTACCTCAAGCCACGTTATTTATATTTTCAAGGTTAATGTAGGCTTTATTGTCCCGTTAAGGAAGTGTGTGGGGCTGTAGTTGGCCGAAGAAATGCTCGAATGACTAAAGGCTGAAGTCGATTAGCTGAAAACAAGGCGCGGTGCTGGAAGAGCGCTCAAAACGACATAGAATTTCCATTATCTGACCACATCTGACCCAAAATACACAGAGCAGCTCTTAGGATTGCGTAAGATCACACATACAATCAGAACAAATGGATTAGTCACCTCAAAAACCGCAAACTAACTTCCTTTTGCTTAAATCATTACAATCCCAGTACAAATATGAGTCAGATTATAAAATGTCAACCAAAACGATCTTGATCTACTCGCTTAGACCCCTTTTTCTACAAGCTGGTCCCAGAATCAGTCCAGATTGAAGCAAAATCTTGCTAGAAAATAGATACAAGTGACCAAACACTGGAAATGTGAGCGCTGCATTTGACCCCCGACCTTCAGTGTCTCGTCGCCAGCGGCTCAACATGCATTCTCACTGCAAGCGGGCGTCGCCTCTCCGCCAGAACATGTACACAAAGCACCTTTTCAAAACCCTAAAACACACACAACTAGCCTCTTGTCTCCGTCACAACACTCGGGCGCGATGTGAACGTTCCGACATACGTGTTAGCAAACGAAAAACGGGGGCTTCGCGAATACCTCGGCACCCGGAATCCCACCGTTTTGACCTCCTTCCCCATCGGACACACTGGCTCCTCTGTTTTCCCGCCCTCCGCCTTCTCCTCCGTCAAGTTGGCGTTGCACGGGCCAGGCTGCGTCGTTAAACTTCCTTTAACACTTTGACTGTCGCACTTGACCCCTGCCGTTCCGTCGCTCTGAGTTGAAAATTGTACTTCCTTCGGCGCGGTGGCAACGCCTTCCCCGCCCGGTGGTTTGTCAGTATCCTCGAAAACCGAATCCGACACATCCGATTGTCCTTCCGAGGCAGCGTTCGTATTTGTAACTTTGTTTTCGGTTGCATCCACTGCGCCGTCTTTTAGGTCCGAATTGGCGCTGCCGTTGCTGTCCCGTTCCTTGCCGACGCCCGGTTTTCTCTCTCGAAAGACGCCGTCGAAATGGAGTCTGTTGCCGTCCAGAGTTTCCGAGTCTTTGCTGGTGCGGTCGCTCTCGTCCGAGTCCTGTATCGAAGACGAATACGCCTTTCCTCGCTGTTCGAGTGGTCGCAGCGGAAGCCGCGGGGTCACGCTTTCCTTCGACCCGGTGGCATCCTTGCTCTTAGCGGCTCGAAAACTGCCCGACCCGTACGCTTTGCCTCTCCTCAACTTGAAAGCTTTACCCCGGCGGACTAAAGGCAGCGTCTTGGTCTTGCAGATGGCGTGCATTTCGAGGTACCGCTGCCTGTTGTCGACCCCGCCGTCCGGTCCCAGTCGGGGTTCGAGGAGCTCCACGTAATCGCCGTCCGAGTGGGGAGGTCTCGACGTTCTCCCGAGTCCGTCCTCGCTCCGTCGCCGTCGGGAAAAACCCGAACCGAGGCTGCGGGCCAGGGTCGGGTCGTCCTCCTCCTCTTCGTCCCAGGACCAGGAGTCGATCTCCCCGGACGAAGAGCCGCCGCAGCCCCCTTCGCTGGGGAGGCGGTCCGATAGCGAGGCCCCGCGGCTGGACATCAGATCCGCCGTGGGGTCGTGGATGAATTTGGGGTAGACGACCTCCTTCCAGGGCAAACGCACCACACCGTCGCAGGTGCTGACCAGGCACGTGTCCAGACCACCGCCGACTGTGGGGGATAAATGACAAAATGATGTCAATCGATGTGAAATAGAAACAAAATGTTCAAGCTTTAAAGTTTCATCCACTAAAAAGAACAACACATATTATAACAATTATTTAAAAAAATCACAAAAAAATCAAACATTTCTTAAAAAAGGGTCCAGTTATCTTGAGTATATTTCCTCATTACTGAATTTTGTATGTGTCTTGAACAAATACATATTTTTTTTTTATGTGATTGATTTGCCTGCCATGTAATTAGGTCAAATTACTTTTCCCCTTTTAGGTTTTCACGAGCCAAAACCTAAGAAGTAAACACGTGATTTCTACCTGTGTCGTCATGTTATTGTGTTTACACGCTACAGGTGCCTTTCTTTAGCGTTCATGTTTACATCCTGCATATCTGCGCTCAATCCCACGCCGATTGATTCATGATCTAAAGTCATATTGTGGAACATTCCAGGCAAAGCTATAACACCTCTAAAGACAACAAGAAAACGTACATTCCTTACTAACCATACCTTTAGATACTGAAGGGGAAACCAAATATATTAATTTTACTATATTGTATTACCAACTATAATCATTTTTCGAGAAAGGTTTACTTCCTGCACGCAAACACATATTCCCTTGTTTCTTTTGAGACACTCTCTTGAGACACCTGTGCCGGAGAGACTGCAGACCTCAAGGACATCTCTGTGCGAAAACGGCGGCGAATGGAGAAACGCTGAGGAGGGGAGCAGCGAGGCGTGACCTAATTGTTGCGTGCTATATCAAAATGCTATATATTGTTCAAGCGCACAGGGAAAGGGTGCAACTGGACTGGTGTAGGTCGCATACACGTTCGTTAGGGATAGAAAGGTAAGTGCTCTGTTATCGCTGTGTTAGAATTGTACGGACAGGGATTAAACATTTGACTGATCTGAACTGTTTTGATTCTTGCCCTTTCTTACATAAACGAGCGCGCCAACAATACGTTTTCTTATCGTATCGTGCAGTCCAGTTCAAATTGGCTTTATTATAGGAATCGACCGGATACATTTTACATTTGATCCAGGTTCCCACGGCTTCTTCACAGTCACGATTGGCAGTTGTTCCCGGGTTGATTACAGAACCGCACCCGACACCTTCGCGTTACTTACTTCCTCGTGTTTGTTGCCTTTCGCGGCGCTCGTAAAGTTGAACATCTGTTTCTTGGTCAGCACTTTTTCCTCCAAAGTCGACTCTCGTTGGCACGACTTGGACGACACATGTTCACCTCAGGGAAGTCTTCGCTTTTTAACCCTTTTGGGGCCCAAACTATTAAAAGGATTCCCACCTATTTACGGACTGTTTGGCGACTGGTTGCTATGACGTGTAAACGGGTCAAAACAAGGCTATTTTTCGTCCATAATTTTCCGTTGTGCGTGTGGGAAGTCTGGAACCTTACTGTATATAAATATCCTGTCATACTGACCATCTTTTTTTTTCCGTTTTGGGTTTTGGAAGATGCAGATCGAACCAGTTAAAACCTGATACTGTGCAGTAAGTGTATGAGTTATGAATGTTGAATGTCATGAAACTTTGGAATTTTATCAGCAGAAATACATTTTACTGTGATTATTTATGCTTTTGTTTTTGTATTGAGATTTTATACTGTATTTTTATGGTTGGAAAGCACTCTGATTGATTGATATCGCCATGTACCAAGTGACGAGCTAGACCATTGTCAGAATGTAAGAATCTTTTGTATTTTTGCGCAATAAAAACGCGTGTAAATTAATAAATGAATAAAAAGAAAACAACTGATTTATGACGAATTAAAGGGACTGTGCCTGATTTAAAGTAACATTTGTTTTTCACTAGCACAGATCTACTGTCAATGCAGCGCTCAGGGTCAAAATGAGACCGCTGTGGAATGTCTGCGTCTGATTATAAAGCAGGAAAGGCTCTGTTAGCATGCAGGTCGTTGTTAGCGTTACTGTGGCAATGCCTGAACTCATCTAAGGTCACCTTTTTTTTTTATTTGACAAAGAAAAATAAATGAGAGCGACTTTATTTTGTCGAATCAATGTTTAGAGAGTCAAAAAAAGTAGATTTATTTTGTGTAAATTCTGCATTAACTTTCCGTCCCAGGTGTGATGTCACTTCC
Source organism: Eucyclogobius newberryi (assembly GCF_026437365.1). Lineage (NCBI taxonomy): Eukaryota > Metazoa > Chordata > Actinopteri > Gobiiformes > Gobiidae > Eucyclogobius > Eucyclogobius newberryi. Next base: position 23,651,638 of record NW_027315857.1, on the reverse strand, counting down.
TGTTAACATTTTCTGTTGATTTTAACAGTGCATCAGAGCTGTGGTAAACATTTTTACCACAGCCCTGATGCACTGTTAAAACAATGCTGTAAAATATATCAAAAAAGTGATAATAACACAATTATTCTCTTCAAAAAGCGACGGAAACCAAGTGTAATCTTCCAATAAAGTCATATTTCTGGTTCATTTCACAGTAAATTTTAGGCCAACCAAGACATTTAGGAACACATTTCACCACAACCCTGATGCACTGTTCAAATGATGCAGTAAAGTATATCAAAAAAGTTATAATAACACAATTATTCTCTTCAAAAAGAGACAAAAACCTCCAAACGACGGTATAAAATCAAGATTCTGGTTAATTTCACAGTAAATTTTAGGCCGACCGAGACATTTACCAACACATTTGACCAAAACCCTGATGCACTGTTAAAATATCGTCTTAATATCGTCATTGAAATGTCGCAAAAACATAACATTTTTGCGCCGTTTCTGGCTCCGTACCTTCCCGCTTGTGCCCGCGCTCCTTGTTGACGCTGTGGAGCCACTCGCTCGCGAACACCAGGGGGTGCTGGGACTCGGGGACCAGGACCTCCTGCACGGTGCGCCCGCCGGGGGCCAGGCACTTGAGGGCCAGGCGGGGGCAGCGCGTGGAGAAGGGCACCACCTGCAGGTAGAAGTCGTTGGCGCGCAGGAGCCTCCAGTCCAGCGTGGAGAGCTGCACCACCACCTTCTCGCCCAGGCACAGCGGCCAGCCTGAGTGGAGGAAGAGGCAGCCGGTGTACTGCGCCTGCAACGGGAGCAGTTCCGGGGTAAATGCTCTGTCCGGGACCGCGACGCCGACAAAACCGTCAGATTGTTTTGTCTGCGTTGTGAGCTGCAGACGTCGCACAAACGTCGTAAAAACGTTCCTAGTACATGCAGTCTTCCAAAGTGTACTTAAATTATACTAAATACTAAATCATAATGAATACTAAATACTACTTAATCATAATAAATACTAAATACTATTTAATCATAATAAATACCAAATACTATTTAATCATAATAAATACTAAATACTATTTAATCATAATAAATACCAAATACTATTTAATCATAATAAATACTAAATACTATTTAATCATAATAAATACTAAATACTACTTAATCATAATAAATACTAAATACTAAATCATAATGAATACTAAATACTATTTAATCATAATAAATACTAAATACTACTTAATCATAATAAATACTAAATACTAAATCATAATGAATACTAAATACTACTTAATCATAATAAATACTAAATACTATTTAATCATAATAAATACCAAATACTATTTAATCATAATAAATACTAAATACTATTTAATCATAATAAATAACAAATACTATTTAATCATAATAAATACTAAATACTATTTAATCATAATAAATACTAAATACTAAATCATAATGAATACTAAATACTACTTAATCATAATAAATACTAAATACTACTTAATCATAATAAATACTAAATACTACTTAATCATAATAAATACTAAATACTACTTAATCATAATAAATACTAAATACTACTTAATCATAATAAATACTAAATACTACTTAATCATAATAAATACTAAATACTACTTAATCATAATAAATACTAAATACTACTTAATCATAATAAATACTAAATACTACTTAATCATAATAAATACTAAATACTATTTAATCATAATAAATACTAAATACTACTTAATCATAATAAATACTAAATACTACTTAATCATAATAAATACTAAATACTACTTAATCATAATAAATACTAAATACTATTTAATCATAATAAATACTAAATACTACTTAATCATAATAAATACTAAATACTACTTAATCATAATAAATACTAAATACTACTTAATCATAATAAATACTAAATACTACTTAATCATAATAAATACTAAATACTACTTAATCATAATAAATACTAAATACTACTTAATCATAATAAATACTAAATACTACTTAATCATAATAAATACTAAATACTATTTAATCATAATAAATACTAAATACTACTTAATCATTATAAATACTAAATACTACTTAATCATAATAAATACTAAATACTACTTAATCATAATAAATACTAAATACTACTTAATCATAATAAATACTAAATACTACTTAATCATAATAAATACTAAATACTATTTAATCATAATAAATACTAAATACTACTTAATCATAATAAATACTAAATACTACTTAATCATAATAAATACTAAATACTATTTAATCATAATAAATACTAAATACTACTTAATCATAATAAATACTAAATACTACTTAATCATAATAAATACTAAATACTACTTAATCATAATAAATACTAATCCTGGTGCCGTGTCTCATGCCTCCTCCTCTCGCCTCCTCCACTCGCCTCCTCCACTCGCCTCCTCCACTCAGCTCCTCCACTCGCCTCCTACTCTCGCCTCCTCCACTCGCCTCCTCCACTCAGCTCCTCCACTCGCCTCCTACTCTCGCCTCCTCCACTCGCCTCCTCCACTCAGCTCCTGCACTCGCCTCCTACTCTCGCCTCCTCCACTCGCCTCCTCCTCTCGCCTCCTCCTCTCGCCTCCTCCACTCGCCTCCTCCTCTCGCCTCCTCCACTCGCCTCCTCCACTCAGCTCCTCCACTCAGCTCCTCCACTCGCCTCCTACTCTCGCCTCCTCCACTCGCCTCCTCCTCTCGCCTCCTCCACTTGCCTCCTCCACTCGCCTCCTCCACTCGCCTCCTCCACTCGCACAGATACCACGAGTCCAAAGCGTAGTTTTATTTGGTATCTGGGATTACAAAAAGGGAGGCTCTGAACTGTGGATGAGCTGTTGTCATGGTTACTCCAACTCTTTAGAAAGAAAACAAATCAAAGTATATCCACATTACTACTGAAAGTGTTTTCAGACTTCCTATAAGTGATCTGTTCTTCTGTATCTACCTCTGTATCTACCTGTGTTGCACCAATGAAATTTCCCCATGTGGGACAATAAAAGAATATCTTATCTTATCTTATCTTATTAAAGTCACTGCAGCTCAAATATTTCCCTTGCGCCTTCTTCTTCTCCTTCTTCTCCTTCTTCTCCTTTTCTAAATTTAACCTCGTTGTGGGACGATGGGCCTCAAACCCGTGAGTCACTCTTTCTCTGTCAATGGGCCTCAGTGTTCGCCCTCCTCCTGCTCTATCGCTCCATCGCTCCACTCTCCTGCTCTATCGCTCCATCGCTCCACTCTCCTGCTCTATCACTCCACTCTCCTGCTCTATCGCTCCGCTCTCCTGCTCTATCACTCCACTCTCCTGCTCTATCGCTCCACTCTCCTGCTCTATCACTCCACTCTCCTGCTCTATCGCTCCACTCTCCTGCTCTATCACTCCACTCTCCTGCTCTATCGCTCCGCTCTCCTGCTCTATCACTCCACTCTCCTGCTCCATCGCTCCACTCTCCTGCTCTATCACTCCACTCTCCTGCTCTATCGCTCCACTCTCCTGCTCTATCACTCCATCGCTCCACTCTCCTGCTCTATCGCTCCATCGCTCCACTCTCCTGCTCTATCGCTCCATCGCTCCACTCTCCTGCTCTATCACTCCACTCTCCTGCTCTATCGCTCCGCTCTCCTGCTCTATCACTCCACTCTCCTGCTCCATCGCTCCACTCTCCTGCTCTATCACTCCACTCTCCTGCTCTATCGCTCCACTCTCCTGCTCTATCACTCCACTCTCCTGCTCTATCACTCCACTCTCCTGCTCTATCGCTCCGCTCTCCTGCTCTATCACTCCATTGCTCCACTCTCCTGCTCTGTCACTCCACTCTCCTGCTCTATCGCTCCATCGCTCCACTCTCCTGCTCTATCACTCCATCGCTCCACTCTCCTGCTCTATCACTCCACTCTCCTGCTCTATCGCTCCACTCTCCTGCTCTATCGCTCCGCTCTCCTGCTCTATCACTCCATCGCTCCACTCTCCTGCTCTGTCACTCCACTCTTCTGCTCTATCGCTCCACTCTCCTGCTCTATCGCTCCACTCTCCTGCTCTATCGCTCCACTCTTCTGCTCTATCGCTCCACTCTCCTGCTCTATCGCTCCACTCTCCTGCTCTATCACTCCGCTCTCCTGCTCTATCGCTCCGCTCGTTCCGCTCTCCTGCTCTATCGCTCCACTCTTCTGCCCCGCCCAGTCCGAGCCGCTAAACCTGACCCGCGCTGCAAGATTGTATACGTCGGCAAAGGGCTGCGATTGTTTGGGTGATGTTTGTGAAATGGAATAGTAAACAGTCCATGGGGTCTTAATGACGGTGATTAGCTTGAGACACGTGTCATTTATGTGTTTAAAATGTGCAGTTTTGACATTTTGAGTCAATAATGTTGGAGTATTTGTTATATAAGAGCTTTAGACAAATGTTTTAGAATAAAATAAAATAAACAAAATCATTAAAATAAATAAAGATAAAAATAAATATAGCCGCAAGCGGCAATGATCGGCCCTCGCCACGCCGCCGCCACACCGCCGCCACGCCGCAAGAGGAGGGGGCGCTAACGCGCCCCAATTGTCCTTTTATTACGCCTACTGCTGAATCTGTGACGCTGTCACATCTTCTCCCCTTTGTTTTACCATCAAAAAGCTATTTTATTTTGAATTCTTGGCAAAATGTGCGGCTTTGCCGCACAGACACCGTGACTCTTTGAATGAAAATGTGGATAACTTTTGATGGTCCACCCCTGAAGATGAGTCCCACCAAATTTCAGGTTAATAGGGCTGACGCCCTGGGAGGAGTTTGTGAAAGTCTAAAGTGTAAACATGTTCTGGCGATTTCCCCATTGGAATAACATGAAAGGTTTCGGTCATCGTTGGGCAACGCCATAACAATTATGACATGGGTCTCATTGACTTTTTTGATGGGGATGCTAAAATTGAGTTGTGTGTCAAATTTCATATAATTTCGCAAAACTAAACATTTAACCTCCATATAAAATCTGTAGGGGGCGCTGTGGCGCCAAATGAATTTATTTCACTTCAAGTAGGTTTAGGGCAAAGAGTTTAACAACTGATTCTAATTTGACGCAATTCGGACTTTATCTGCGCAAACGGCCGAAATTTTAAATATGGGAGATTTCTGAAATTCTAGCTACAGTTTGCGGCTTCGCCGCACAGAGACCGTGAGAGGTATCAATGTAATTTGGATAACTTTTGATGTCCCACTCCTCAGTAGCATTTTCACCAAATTTCAGCTTTTTAGGGCCAACGCCCTGGGAGGAGTTCGTAAAAGTACGACGTTTGGAAAAACTCCGAAGTCATGTTTAGCCATTTTTGAAGCAATATGGCCGACATTTGGTTGGGCGGACGGCGTTGCCGTAATAATATTTTTTACTTCTCTTGTCACCATCTACCTCTGCGCCAAATTTCATGATTCTACGATCAGATTTTTTTTGGGTCATTTCCCATCTCTCAATGCATTTTTGGTACATTTGGGGGCGCTGACGCGCCAATTTTTTTTATTTTAGAAAAGGGAAATAGCCAGAATGTAGAGAGGCACGATTTTTAGAGGTGTGAACATTTTTGTGACTTTTCGTCAATGTTCACTGGGTGAAAAATAGGGGGGTTGGTCCCGAGAAGAAGAAGAAGAAAGAAAGAAAGAATTAAAGCCGCAAGCGGCATCCAACGGCCCTCGCGGGCCGCCGGCCTTCCGACTCTGCGCTTTCGACTTGATAAAGATGGCGCCCTTATTGTATGTTGAATAAAAAAAGAACTTGTCAGACGGCGACACATTGGACATGGCCAATCCAGTGCAAATGAACACAAGTGTCAGTCAAATTTGCTGCGCCGCCGCACAGAGACCGTAGCACTTGGAATAAAAATATGGAGAACTTTTGATGCCCCGCTTGTGTAGATGATTTTCCCCAAATATGAGCTTGATCGAGCTATTGCCCACAGAGGAGTTCATTAAAGTGTGAAGCGTAAATGTGAACATTTCAGAGATTTCGCTGTTTTCCCATTTCTGACATATATTTGCGGGTCCGCCACACAGAGACCGTAGCACTTAGAATCAAAATATGGATAAGTTTTGATGCCCCGCTTGTGTAGATGATATTCTCCAAATATGAACTTGATCGGACAATCGCCCTAGGAGGAGTTTGTTAAAGTGTGAAGCGTAAAAATGTGGTGATTTGAGCAATTCTATGATTTTCCCATAAGGATAACATGGGATGTTTCTGTCATCGCTACGGTTACGCCGTACAAAATATGACTTTGGCTCTCATACTTTTGTGATCAGGATGGCAAATTAGAATTTTGTTCAAAATATCATGTCATTTGGAAAAACTCTATTGTTTATTGGCCACTCTGAAGGCCAAATAGTCAGAATTCTGGGAAACGTTTGCGGCTCCGTCGCACAGAGACCGTAAAAGTTATCCTTAGAATTTGGATAACTTTAGATACACCACTTGTCTAGAGGACGTACACCGATTTTGAGGTTGGTGGGCAAAACGCACTAGGAGGACTTCGTTAAAGTGTAAAACATAAAAATGTGGTAATTTGAGAGATTTTGTGGTTTTCCCATAGGGATAACATGGGAGGTTTCTGTCATCGCTACGACTACGGCGTAAAAATTTAGGCATTTTTGTGATTGGCTTTTGTGATCGGGACGGCAAAATAGAATTTTGGGTAAAATTTAACCAATTTTGGTAAAACTAATTTTTGACCTTCAATGTTAATTTAAAGGTCACTCTGTAGGGGGCGCTATCACTGCCATTTCAATTTTGTCAGCCTAAACTGGTCCAAACTAGAAAGTTTAACAACTGATTCAAATTTGGTCCTAATCGGACTGGTTTTGATCAAATGGGAGCAATTTTTAGACCTGCAATATTCCAAAATAAGTTGTCCAACTTTGCGGCTGCGCCGCACACAGACCGTAAAAGGTATCTCAAAAAATTGAATAACTTTAGATGCCCCACTTGTCCAGAGGACGTACGCCGATTTTGAAGTCGGTGGGCAAAACGCCCTAGGAGGAGTTCGTCAAAGTTTGACGTAAACAAAATGGCTAACTCAGCTTGTTTTCATTTTCAAAGGAAGATGGCGGCCATAGGGTAAGTTTGGGGGCGTGGCCACAATGATTTTTTTTGTTTATCCTCACGAGAGGAATGCGTGTCCCGAATTTCGTAGCTCTACGACAAAGTTGACCTCGGGGCGTCTTCCATAGGCGCAATGTATTTTGACTTTTGTCGGTGGCGCTGTCGCGCCATTTTTTAACGCAAAAAAAAATGGCCCAGAAAAAACTAAATTTTTCGCCGATTCTGAATTTTGGGCAAAGTTTGGTGAGTTTTTGAGCATGTTCAGGGGGTCAAATTAGAGCTCAAAAAGCAGAAGAACAAGAAAAATAAAAATAATTAAAGCCGCAAGCGGCATCCAACGGCCCTCGCGGGCCGCCGGCCTTCCGACTCTGCGCTTTTGACTTGATAAAGATGGCGCCCTTATTGTGTGTTGAATAAAAAAAGAACTTGACAGACGGCGACACATTGGACATGGCCAATCCAGTGCAAATGAACACAAGTGTCAGTCAAATTTGCTGCGCCGCCGCACAGAGACCGTAGCACTTGGAATAAAAATATGGATAACTTTTGATGCCGCGCTTGTGTAGATGATTTTCCCCAAATATGAGCTTGATCGAGCTATTGCCCACAGAGGAGTTCATTAAAGTGTGAAGCGTAAATGTGAACATTTCAGAGATTTCGCTGTTTTCCCATTTCTGACATATATTTGCGGGTCCGCCACACAGAGACCGTAGCACTTAGAATCAAAATATGGGTAAGTTTTGATGCCCCGCTTGTGTAGATGATATTCTCCAAATATGAACTTGATCGGACAATCGCCCTAGGAGGAGTTTGTTAAAGTGTGAAGCGTAAAAATGTGGTGATTTGAGCGATTCTACGATTTTCCCAGAAGGATAACATGGGATGTTTCTGTCATCGCTACGGTTACGCCGTACAAAATATGACTTTGGCTCTCATACTTTTATGATCAGGATGGCAAATTAGAATTTTGTTCAAAATATCATGTCATTTGGAAAAACTCTATTGTTTATAGGCCACTCTGAAGGCCAAATAGTCAGAATTCTGGGAAACGTTTGCGGCTCCGTCGCACAGAGACCGTAAAAGTTATCCTTAAAATTTGGATAACTTTAGATGCACTACTTGTCTAGAGGACGTACACCGATTTTGAGGTTGGTGGGCAAAACGCACTAGGAGGACTTCGTTAAAGTGTAAAACATAAAAATGTGGTAATTTGAGAGATTTGGTGGTTTTCCCATAGGGATAACATGGAAGGTTTCTGTCATCGCTACGACTACGCCGTAAAAAATAAGGCATTTTTGTGATTGGCTTTTGTGATCGGGACGGCAAAATAGAATTTTGGGTAAAGTTTAGACAATTTTGGTAAAACTAATTTTTGACCTTCAATGTTAATTTAAAGGTCACTCTGTAGGGGGCGCTATCGCGCCCATTTCAATTTTGTCATCATAAACTGGTCCAAACTAGAAAGTTTAAGAACTGATTCAAATTTGGTCCTAATCGGACTGGTTTTGATCAAATGGGAGCAATTTTTAGATCTGCAATATTCCAAAATAAGTTGTCCAACTTTGCGGCTGCGCCGCACACAGACCGTAAAAGGTATCTCAAAAAATTGAATAACTTTAGATGCCCCACTTGTCCAGAGGACGTACGCCGATTTTGAAGTCGGTGGGCAAAACGCCCTAGGAGGAGTTCGTCAAAGTTTGACGTGAACAAAATGGCTAACACAGCGTGTTTTCATTTTCAAAGGAAGATGGCAGCCATAGGGTAAGTCTGGGGGCGTGGCCACAATGATTTTTTTTTTTTGTCCTCACGAGAGGAATGCGTGTCCCGAATTTCGTAGCTTTACGACAAAGTTGACCTCGGGGCGTCTCCCATAGGCGCAATGTATTTTGACCTTTGTCGGTGGCGCTGTCGCGCCATTTTTTAACGAAAAAAAAAATGGCCCAGAAAAAACAAAATTTTTCGCCGATTTTGAATTTTGGGCAAAGTTTGGTGAGTTTTTGAGCATGTTCAGGGGGTCAAATTAGAGTTCAAAGCGCTGAAGAAGAACAAGAAAAATAATAATAATAATAATAATAATAATATTTTTAGCAAAAACAATATAGCCGTTTTCACTATAACAACAAATTATACATCGTTTGAAAGCTCTAAGCCTTCCCGATGCCGCCATGGGGTGGAATCATCATTACGAGCGCTTACGCGCTCGTCAGTCCCTATTCCGTCGAGATGCCCCGCCCACTCCCCATAGACTTCCATTGATTTGAGCAGATACAAGCATGGCCCATGCCTGCGGCATGGATTCTCGCGTACGGGACGATGCCAGGAGGGTTTTTGGAGGAATGCAGCGCTTCGCGCTGCTGTTGTCAACAATTAGTGAATGGGCTACGCCCATTCACTAATTGTTGACTATTTCTGTCATAGCAGGAGTAAGTATGCATGATCCATGCCTTCGGCATGGGCTAGTTCACTGTACTTGCCAGGGGCGACGGGGCACCAAACATGCGGGCTGCGCCCGCATGTTTGGTAAGACAGTTGCAACGCTGCCTTCGGCAGCGTTGCGGGAGCAATAGGCCCTCCGCCCTGCTGGGGCTCGGGCCTAATAATATTTTTAGCAAAAACAATATAGCCGTTTCCACTATAACAACAAATTATACATCGTTTGAAAGCTCTAAGCCTTCCCCATGCCGCCATGGGGTGGAATCATCATTACGAGCGCTTACGCGCTCGTCACTCCCCATTCCGTCGGGATGCCCCGCCCACTCCCCATAGACTTCCATTGATTTGAGCAGATACAAGCATGGCCCATGCCTGCGGCATGGATTCTCGCGTACAGGACGATGCCAGGAGGGTTTTTGGAGGAATGCAGCGCTTCGCGCTGCTGTTGTCAACAATTTGTGAATGGGCTACGCCCATTCACAAATTGTTGACTATTTCTGTCATAGCAGGAGTAAGTATGCATGATCCATGCCTTCGGCATGGGCTAGTTCACTGTACTTGCCAGGGGCGACGGGGCACCAAACATGCGGGCTGCGCCCGCATGTTTGGTCAGACAGTTGCAATGCTGCCTTCGGCAGCGTTGCGGGAGCAATAGGCCCTCCGCCCTGCTGGGGCTCGGCCTAATAATATTCCGATGCGAAAACAATGTTTCCCATTTTTCAAATATCATAAACTATACATTTTCGGAAAGCGCTCGCGCTTTCCTACCTCATGGTGTGGGTCCCTGGTCACTGACGGGTACTTTCGTTAATTTTGAGTGGGCTCCGCCCACTTTGTGTTTTTGGCCCTCTATACAGTAATAATGTTCAATTTTTGCATTACATGCTTATATGCACGGAACATGCAAGAGATGGGGAACGTATTCGTGAGCTACTTAGCGCAAATGAGTGCTTAATATGGGGATGACGACCGCTTCGCGGTCGTCATCTCAATGTAAAGTGCTCGTTTAGTGCGCACTTTTGCACGGGCTTCGCCCGTTTACAACGGTAATGTTCCATTTTCCTACTACTAATTAGTATGCACGGGGCGTGCATGAGTGAAGGAGTGCGTTAGTGAGTGTTTGGAAGTGGGCGAGCGCTTCGCGCTCGATTTCGTGCGCACTACGTGCGCACTTTCGCAGCCGTGCTTCGCACGGCCTTACGAGATTAATAGGCCTCTCGCCAGCTTGTGGCGCTCGGGCCTAAAAATAAGAATAAGAAAACAAATAAAAAATTAAATAAAATAAAATAAATAAAATAGATAAAATAAATAAAATCGATAAAATAAATAAAATAAATAAAATAAATAAAATAAATAAAATAAATAAAATAAATAAAATAAAATGCACGGAATTGTCCAGGTGCAAAAATGTGTCCATCTCCCGATCTTGGTCATTTTGTTAATCGATTAGTCTGGTGATTATTCTGTTCTGATAAGTAGTTTAGAATGCAGCGGTCACGTGACGAAGAAGATTTTCACTCAATTTGATGCAGATGAAGCTGAAGTGAGTTTGAGGATCCTGCTGCGTGTTTTCATCAAATAACACTCAATTTCCATATTTCCACGTAATATTCATGGAATTACGGCTCAATTACAGTCACAAAACGTCTTTTCTCAGCTCACGGCGTGTTTTGGAACCTTTGAACAAACCAGTAAACAATTATTTGATTGCTAAATTAGTTGATGATTAGCCCAAAGATCTGGTAGTTGCGATGAATTTGTGAACTTGTTGCAGCGTAATAATGTTTCTCCTTTAATAGAGGAGACTACCCCACCCCTAAAGTGTAAAAACAACCTTAACAATACACTAGCATCACAAAATCATATACATTATATTATCACAAATCTTTAAAAGCAACTATATTGTTCATAAAGGACTGTTTAACGATGAAATATAGTCATTAAGCCACATTTATACTTCAGAAATTGTGATCATTTTGACGACTAAATAGATTTTGTCATAGTTTTCGTCATTGTAAAACGTTTGCTGACTAAAAGTAAATAAAAAGCAATGATAAAGAAAAAATTATGACAAAAAATTAAAAAATATTGTCCACTAAAGTACTAGTAATATTTTGGTCCAAAAAAAGAAAGAAGAAAAAACATAAATTAATAAAAGGAACAAGATTCAAGTCTTACCAGAGCGAAAACTAAGAACCACGTCTTTTCTGTTTGACTAAAACGATTTTGGATTTAGTCGACTAAATTAATAAAGCGTGAACAAAGGCTTAACTCATAGTGAACAAAGAGTTTATTCAGCATGATTCGGGGTAATTAACTACTTAACTAAGGTTAGATGTTGGGGTCATGTTAGTTAAGTGATCACTAAACCTGAATTATACTGAATAAACAGTTTTTCACTATGAATTAAGTATTTTTACTCAGGCAGGAATAAGTGTAGTTATTATAAAATGATGCCAAGAACTACTAACTAAACCTAAACTTAAACTATAAAAACTAGTCAAAACGCACATACTAAAACAAAAATAATACAGTGTTATCCTGAACACTGGTCTGTTTTTCATCTTCAGAGTACAATAAGGAAACCCACACGGACGGAGAACACAGAGAACACGGAGAACACGGAGAACACGCAAACTCCGCGCGCAGTCTCCACCCGGCCGGGAACTCACACCGCGGGCCTCGTCACCGTGAGGCGAGCGTCTTGACCTCACACACAACTAACCCGTCTGTTTCCACGGCGGCTCTTGCTAGCCCGCTTCTGCTAGCCCGCCCTTTTCCCCCCGCGCGTGCACATGGAAGGCATTAGCGCCGTGACTCACCGCTTCGCTCCCGAGTCTCGGGCAGCGACAATGAAAACACAGTTCACGACGAATCCGCATGCGAGGCCAGGAAAAGTCGGTGTGCGAGCGGAACTTTCCCCGCCTCGGAGTTTGTGTGCGGCAAAGCGGCGAGCCGAGGGAAGGACGTTAGCGTTAGCGAGCGGCGTTTGCTTTTTTGTGGTAGCGCGTTTTTCTTTCGCGTCGGGGAAAGAATGAACAATCAGAAACCTCATATTTGTGCGTGTTACCGAGACTTGTTTAGAGATGTGTTTTGGCGCGCATTACAAAACGACTACAACACCACTACAACGCTACTTTTTCGATAGCTAAAAGTATTGAAAAAATTTACAAATCGATACTAAAACTAGTGTCGAAACTAGATACGCATTTCGACACGTATTGATACTGAAAAGCTGACATTAAACGGGCTGTACTGACTTTTTTCCGCACATTAAATTCAACGTTTTATTGTCCGAGAAGCAGGGATAACGCCGTTAGCGTGCCAATGTTTGCTAGCTTTAACCGGGACGGCAAAACTCGCTCTGGACTCGCGGAAAGTGCTTAGAAACTCATCGTTTTGAATATTTAGGATGCTATAACTCTGCGTTTGCGTTTCAAACAAGTAAAAATCTGGTACGGCCCCTTTAACGAGACAAAGTTGACCATTTCTAACAGTTTCAGAGACGATCTTGAACAGTCAGATCTCGTAAATACAGTATGATTACACATATGTTCCAAAGAAACATGTATTTTGTGCTATATTATTAATGTAGAAAGAGTATCAAAATCTGTATTGAGTCTCGAGACTTGTAACGACCCAGTTTTGTTCCGTTGTTGGATGAGAACCTGGTGGAAGACTGTCTTGAAGTCACTAGTTTGAAAAGCTAGTTAGCCTAAAGGAGGCGCTATAACTGAAACTGCCCTTCTACATTGATCAGTCTGAGGTTGTGTTTGCACTTGTTTTTGTTCTGGGTTGACCCTGATCTTGCCCAGTCAGTCCTGGTTTAGTCCTGGTTTAGACCTGGTTTAGTCCTGGTTTTGTCCGAGTTTAATCCTAGTTTAGTCCTGGTTTAGTCCTGGTTTAATCCTGGTTTAGTCCTGGTTTAATCCTGCTTTAGTCCTAGTTTAGACCTGGTTTAGTCCTGCTTTAGTCCTGGTTTAGACCTGGTTTAGTCCTGGTTTAATTCTAGTTTAGTCCAGGTTTAGTCCTGCTTTAGTCCTGGTTTAGTTCTAGTTTAGTCCTGCTTTAGTCCTGGTTTAGACCTGGTTTAGTCCTGGTTTAATCCTAGTTTAGTCCAGGTTTAGTCCTGCTTTAGTCCTGGTTTAGTTCTAGTTTAGTCCTGCTTTAGTCCTGGTTTAGTTCTAGTTTAGTCCTGCTTCAGTCCTGGTCTACACATTTAGTCCTGGGTTTAGTCTGATGCTTTAGTCCTGGTTTAGTCCCGCTTTAGTCCCGGTTTAGTCCTGGTTTAGTCCTGCTTTAGTCCTGCTTTAGTTCTAGTTTAGTCCTGCTTTAGTCCTGGTTTAGTCCTGGTTTAGTCCCGGTTTAGTCCTGGTTTAGTCCTGGTTTAGTCCTGCTTTAGTCCTGCTTTAGTTCTAGTTTAGTCCTGCTTTAGTCCTGGTTTAGTCCCGGTTTAGTCCTGGTTTAGTCCCGGTTTAGTCCTGCTTTAGTCCCGGTTTAGTCCCGGTTTAGTCCCGGTTTAGTCCTGGTTTAGTCCTACTTTAGTCCTGGTCTACACATTTAGTCCTGGTTTAGTCTTTTCCATGCTGTAGTACACACACGTGCTCCACACATTCCCGAGGCAGGAAATCACCTCTTTTGTCCGCGGGTCACGGAGGCTACGACAGCTCCAGTTTCACCAGCCACTTTCACTCCACGCGCCCCTCCGCAGAGCCGAGCTGTCGGAAGCCCGGGCGCAACGCGTGAACTCGTGATCGTTTGTCTTCGTTTGTCTTCCCCGTCCTTTGCAAAGTGTTTCTAAACGGCTTTGACGGAAGTGAGACGCACGCCAATTGGAATTTACGCTTTTTAAATAATCAACCTTCAGTTTAAGACGCACCGAAAGCTTTTAAAACACTTTTCACGACTTTTTCTTTTTCAGTTTGAAGTAGAACAGGTTTGTAGATGGTTTCGGGTGGATTCAAACCATATAATTTGGCGAAAACCATCAAAATCCGCCCTTCGTCCGTCGGTTTCTCTGGATCCTGCGCAAAAACCCATCGTAGACGATCAACGCGCATTTTTAAAAACGTTAACGTTTGAGAGAAAACTGAAATATGAACTCTTAAATTCATATAAAGATGAAGCGTCTAGGATTGTAGATGTAAATGTAGAGGGTGAAGAACTCATAAAAACGGGATAAATGTGTTTGTAGAGGAAATATAATAGAAACAATTGTGATTTGTGACCGTTAAAATTGCAATTTCTTATGTAATAAAAAAACATATTATTTTAAAATATAAAATAAATAAAAAAGAATAAGAAATGAATTAATACGAATAAAATAAATAATAATAACAATAAAATACAAATAAATACATATTGAAATAAATGAATAAATAAAATAAATAAAATGAAATAAAACAAAATAAATAACTAAAATAACTAAAATAAAATAAATAATACATAATGATAACAATAAAATAAGAATGAATACATATTAAAATAAAATAAATAAAATAAATAAAATAAATAAAATAAATAAAATAAATAAAATAAAATAAAATAAATAAAATAAATAAAATAAATAAAATAAATAAAATAAATAAAATAAATAAAATAAATAAATGAAATTTAAAAATAATAAAATACAATAAAATAGCAATCTCTATTCAGTCGTAATTAATGTCACACTGGAATCTAACAAGACAACATTAAAAGCGCTTAGGTAAACTCTCCGAACTACTGACCCTCGCCTTTTACGAATTAAAACCCTGAGTTAGTTTCTCTTGAAAGAACTTCCAGGCACTCGTTGTGATCATTTCCTGACCGTGAAAAGGTTTTGCATTTCTTCGGGAGCTGTTTCTGTTCCGGATCAGATCTGCGTGCGAGGGCGACACTTACACACGCATGCTGCTGGAGCTTGTTCAAAAGATGTTTGGCCGGAACAAAGTAGTCCAAGAGGTAGCGCAGACTGTCGTGTTGGTACGTGGACTCCAAAACGGAGAAGACCTGACGGGCGAAAAGACACATTTAAAATATGAAGGGTTGTCAAAAATCATAAAACAGAGCTCAGGATTAGCTGCGGACGGTTTATGAAGGAACGCTCACTAGCTAAAGGTCAGCGTAGAAAGACTTTGGGATTTAGATTGTACCGGAAAAAAAGACATCCAGAAGCCCAAGTCTGTATCCATGAACGCTAACGGTAGCTCTGGGCTACATGCTACCGTGATGCTAGGGCCGCCTGCTGTATTTTTACATCGATAGAACAATATATTACGTTTCTGAGGTAACGTGATGTCACACATATATTTTTAAGACTCAGTTGTGACTTTACTTGAATTAGTTATGGTTAAAATACACATAATTCATAGTGAAACGTCTCAAAAGAGGGGATTAGCTACATGCTACTGTGATGCTAGGGCAGCTTGCTGTACAACTTTTACATCAATCGAACAATATATTATTTTTCTGAGGTAACGTCATGTCACACATATATTTTTAAGACTCTATTGTGACTTTACTTTAATTAAATATGGTTAAAATACATATAATTCACAGTGAAACGTCTTAAAAAAGGGAGAAATGTGTGTTTCCAATTGATTTCCATTTGCGTTTTCACCCATCCACGAGATATTAAGACGCAAAATGCTAAACGTAGCATTCATTAAACTCAAAGTGTGACAAATGTATTCATCAGCAGGTTACACAGCTCTTTTGGTTACTTTTTAACAGCCAAGAAACACAGCAGATTTAGTCAAACTTTTGTCATTTTCTGGCGTTCGATCCAAAGATTGAGGTCCTGTTTTGGCCCTTTAAACGAGATACTCATTTCTAAAGCATCGATATTGTAAAAGAACAACAAACAGGTCAAAGTTGGACCTTCAATAAAGTTTTACGGTCGAATTATCAGCCGCAAAACCAGCTATTGCACTCGTTTGTCTGCACCGTTCTGTAACAACCTTTTATCAATACAAATGTGTTTTTACTTGTGAGCAAAAAGGAGCCTTTGTTTAGAACTTGGCATGTGTTTTTTTATGTTTTTCATGTGTGTCCAATGGGTTTTGCAATAGCTTCCTTTTCCCAAGATTGGAAAAATGTACACAGAGCAGGCAGACCTTTGTAATCAGCAAAGGAAAATACTTTGGCCGCCTCGTAAACAACGTGTTTTATGAGAATGATTGTAAGATTCGAGCGACATGTTTTGAGTGACAGCAATAACGACAATAAAAAGACAGAACCAAACTATTTTTTTTTTTTACTTTTAGAGTGCGTTCACACTAGAAAATCCACCACATCCCAATTATAGGTGTCAAGGTTAATTGATAATCGTTGTTATAATTGATCGTTATTCAGGTCACAATGTAATCAGAAGAAAACATAAAATAATAATATGTCTATTTTAGAGGCAAAATTAAGTGGTTTTAATTCAATCTGTAGTTGAAAAAAAAAAAGTTAGAAATATAAAGTATTTTTTATTATCTAGCCATTTCAAGTTCATAAAGCTGCCTTACAATTACCGTATTTTCAAGACTATTAGTTGCACCTTTTTTCACAGTTTTGGCCAAGGTGCGACTTATACTTATATTTATACTTATACTCTGGAGCGACTTCTATGTGATATTATTTGTTATTTTCACACTTGCAACCACATTTTGTACTCCAGTGCGACTTATATATGTTTTTCTTCTCGATTATGCATTTTTTGCCTGGTGCGACTTATACTCCGGAAAATACGGTATTTGAACTGCAATACTTTCTAGGCTACAGTAGCGTCCAAAATAACAGTATTCCCTTTTCAAAACACTAAAATGAGGTCTATAACAGGCGAGGCATTGTTATTTTTGGCTTTTATCAGTTGTTTACGTCTTGGGAGTGTCGTTTTATCGCCTTTTTGCGCCTTTTCCCCTTATCGCCTTTTCCGCCTTATCGTTTAATTGCATCTGCAGCAGTGCTCGTTGTCGTCACCTGGGACAGAAGCGGCGGGGCGGTGCTCTCGAACGGCGGGTACAGGGACGAGAGCGCCCCCTGGACACAATCCTCCATGGCCTCCGAACCCTGCGGGACGGACAGACAAAAGGGGGAGGAGTTAGGTTCTGGACACTGACAGCAGAGGCGCCATGTGAACGGCGTTTGTTTTTCGCTGACGCAGACGTCCGCGGGCGTGGATTTCCCTTCCTGTCGGACGGGGGAAGGCCAGACGCTTCCTCACGGAGAATGAGAAAGCACAAAAAAAAAAAAAAGGGAGAAAAGAGCAGGAGGCCTGAGAAAGTGCATTTAGATTTAAAACGGCTCGAGTTAAAGCTCTCGTTTGGTTGAGTTTTGACTAGTTTTAGGGATAATGAGCTGCTCTTTGTAAAGTAAAACCTGTCACAACAATTAACTTATCCCCTTAATGTTTAAAAAAAATTAAAAAAATAGCTACTAGTAGATAAAAGGGCGGATATCGGCTTATAATTACCTTAAAAATGGAAATGCTGAATAATGAATGTCAGTGATTTAAATGGAAATGTAGGATGTAAAATTTTAACATACAAAATATTTGTGAAAAAAGGATAAAAAAGAAGACCAATCTTATATTATCCAGTTAATACTTAAACTGTTTGTATAAGTTACATTTTTTAAAATGAAATAAATATATAGGCTGCACTATTTAAAACAAAACAAAACAAAAAAGACAGTAACACTATTCTTAGAATTACTATTTATTGTATGTTTAAATTTTATGATTAAATGTATATGACTCTTTAATGATACTAATGACACAACTGTGCATAATAAAAGTGTTTTTTCTTCATTTCATCATGATATGGTTAAAAAGGGAAAAAATCTTAAGTATTTAAACGTATTCACGAGATCAGAAGTCTAAAATATGAACTGCTAAAACCACAAGAGTCACATTTCAGAACATGTTTTCAGACCGTGTAACGTTCGCAGTGAACAAAAGATTCCAAAAATGCACGAATTCCATGAAGCTGTTGTCTAATACGTCTGGACCGGTCATTGGAAGCACAGCGTTGTTTATGTTGTATTTTGAGCCGTCGTCATGGCCACTGCTTTTCCCCAAACTTGCACAATTTTCTCCCTTTTTTCCGTTTTGTTTCCATCCGTCAAACCGCCTCCTCCACCCAGATGATTGCTTCAAACAAATCCACTAACGCATAAAGGGAAATCAAATCGACATGCGGCGTCTTCTTATCGTCGAGCTTTGAAGCCGGGTGTCGTCTGCCAGGGTCAAAATGGCGGGTCCTAATCATGGGTCGCGGTGAGACGGGGACAAAGACTAAACTTCAAATCGGCGTACGACCGAAAACGAGCTATAATTCACATAAAACTTGGACTTTTTGAATCCTTCTTGGACTTTTTGAATCCTTCTTGACGCGGCGTCTACGATCGATATGAAGATAAGTTGGTTATCTTAAGTTTGGGAGCAGGACCACGCCCCTTTTACGCCCCTTCCCGCGGGTATATTATTTAAGCATCCAGACCTCACACACCTGTGTTCATGACTTCGTGCCCCTCCCTCTCACCATCTTTTTAATTGATTCTACTTTATCTCCTAGATGGGGCATCGAGGCCCGGGAGCCTTCAGCCCTCATCGCAAGAACCCCCAAAACGGCATTCATTTCTGTACATTTGTGTTGTTCGTGTTTGTTGCCCGCCAATAAACACGTTGCGTCGTAGCTGGGGGCGTGGTCTTTGCTGGTGAACTCGACTTTAAACTCAAGTGCTCCTCAAAGTGCAGCGGAAGAACGGCACCTTTTCTCCGTAAATCGCTTTCATTTATCAAGTTTTTCAAAAACACCGCTAGCATGTCACGTTAGCATATCGTGCTAGAATGTCACGTTAGAATGTCGCGCTAGCCTCGGCTAACCTCACAACGATCATGACCTTTTCTGAGCAAAAAGAGTCATTTCAGTTCAATCTTTGCTCCAAAAAGTAAACTTAAACGTAAAAAGCTTTTTTTTAATATCCGGCAATTTACCTCAAATTAGCAATTAATTTACAAGACTTTACTGTTGAGAAAGCTTCATGAAACTGATCACGCACAGGAGAGATGGTTATCTACTAGAAAGTGAGTTACACCGTGACAAAAATCTGACTAATTTTGAAATTTCCCCATGTGGGACAATAAAGGAATATCTTATCTTATCTTAAATGGACAAATTCATTAGACTTTGGACTAAATGGGACTTTTGTGTCATGACGTCATTTTGTTTGTATTTGTTTAGTACATCTGCTTGTACGTGCTTTTTGCTTTTTGTAATAATCTCTGATTTTTTGTTTGTTTGTTTTAATAAAAGTTAAAAAAGTCAAAAAAGAAATTGAACGAAGGATTTTTCCATTTTTGATCCTGGTGTCAGAGCTTAGATCGTATAATCATGGTTTCTTCTTACAATAATCACTAGAATCCCTGTGACGTTCTGATCTTGACAATAAAGTGTTTATGACGTTAATGATAATCAAGTATTTACAATCAATGCCATACTTGAAATTGGAGAAAAACCTGACTCGGATGGAACGGCAAAATTGGAAAAAAGCCAAGCAAACGAGGCTAAGGAGAAAGTGAGGCCCGGACAAATGTTTTGCACAATTAGCTTTGGGTTTTGTTTTGCTAGCGCAGGAGGGGTTTTTTGAGGTTGACCACAAGGAGAGGAAAAAAAAGGGGGGGAAAGAATTCAGAGACGTTACGCCGCGCGCTTCCAAAAAAACGCCAAAAAGCCCGTTCTAACAATGTCGAGTTCATGAACATGGACAGGAAAAGGGGGCCTCTTGAACGCGATGCTGAAATGATTGGAAAAAGGCGTTCTGGATTTGCTGCTGCAGATCCCAGGGTCATTTGGAGGAGACGTTAGATCCTGTTTCCGATCTTGCTCTCCTGGCGCTAAGCTAACACACATTTCTAAAACATGACTTTCTAAAACCCGCGGACGTCTCTCAATTCGAGCGGTCGTGGCTTTTCCTCGGTGACAGCTCATTCATTAAGAGCGGCGAAAGAACCTGGAAGAGCGACAAACGCGTAGCATCCGCGAGGCATTTTCAAAAGCTCACGCGGCGAGTCCTTTGGGTTTGGGAGTTCGCCAACGCCGCGTGCATCGCACTACAGCACCGTTAGAACGCTGAACGCCATTTTGAACGCTCCACGGTTTCATTTTCGAGGTTTAGAACGCTAACGAGAGGTCGCGAGAAGGACCCGGAATGAGAATCTGCGAAAAAACTGTATTTAATGAACTAAATGTCGAAAAAATTCAGGGATAAAACGCAAAACAAAAGGAACGTCAAGGCAATTGGGGAAGACAAACACAACGGACGGAAGAAGGACGAGGTGAAACGTGGGGGTAAAACTGAAAAACAATCCTGCAAGAGACATTAAACACCGAGGACATGAAGACGGTATGAAACCAAACCAGAAAACACATCAAGACACAGAAAACAAGGAGCCAAAAGGAACCGAAGCAGGATCCATGACACAAGAGCCGTTGGAACCAAGAACCTACTGATCTGCAAAGAAGAAAGATCGTTTTTGTCACATTTGTAAAGCATCATTGTGGTATTGAAATTGATCATTAGAAACAAATCCATCCCTTTGATTACGGAGGCATTGTCAGGTACGATTGATGTTCTTATTCACGCTTGGGTTTAATTGAAGAACGTGTTATTTTGGGGGGTTCCGGAGCAAACTTCAGAGCAAAAAGCGAAAACAAAACAATCACCAAATTTCAAGAATCAGACACTTTGACATGGGTGATCTTTGCTACAGATAAGCCCACAGCTGGTGTGATTTGTATTGTTTTAATAGGTTGTGTGGCACTGAACATTTTCAACCATTTGTCACGACTCAAAAAAGAAAAAAAAAGGTAAAAAGCGTTAACATAACAAAGTAAACCATTAAGTAGCAGCTCTATAGGCTCATTTATGCAGGAAATACAGAATAAAATATTCTTATCATCATTATTGATGACATTTTTATTCTTATCATTTTCATCATTATTTTTTTTTTATTATTATAATTTATATTTATGCAGGAAATACAGAATAAAATATTATTATTATTGTAATTTTTATTCTTATCATTTTTGTTATCACTATTATATATTTTTATTTTTTTTCAAACTTTTGATATTCTTACTTTTTATTCTTACTTTTTCAATACTTCAAATTAGAGTTTTAACCTATAAACCTTTAGTAAAGATGCAAAACAATGATAAAACGGGGCCAGTCCGGATGTAAACACACAGCTATAGTCAGCGCAGATACTTGACATAAACGGAGGTCGCTGAAGGTCGCTGAAGGTCATCTGTGCGGCGCTCGTAAAAACTTCAAAGTGCCTGTGGCTGACTGACGGAACATATTGAGTGGAGTAAAATCCCAGCAGGAGGTTACAGAGTGAAGCCGACGGGGACTTCCTTTTGGACCAAAGCCTGGTTCAAAGTTTCCCTTAAGACTTGAACCAGCTCCACACAACGACTCAATTAAAGCGCGAGAAGTGAAAAACAACGACGTATCGACATTCTATGAGTTAGATATTTTGGCAGTCCTTCAGGAAATGTGCCAAAAAACATGAATCGACTGCACAATGACCATCGAAAGTGCAAAAACATCACGTAATATCACGTTTTTTAGTCTTTTATTGCAATTTATTTTAGACAATTAACTCATTTCTTCTTTTAAGCAATTGTAACATGATCCATTATTTGATTACTCCGCCTCTAGCCAGACGTAAATATAGTTTAATGAGACGCATGGTAAAGGAATAAAGATATAATAAATGAACACTCGATGTTTTATGTGACGGCGCCGTTCTGACTTTTACTGCGTTTTCTCAGAGGACGTTTTGGTTTAGGGGCGAAAAACGACGTCATCCCGTTTCAGTCTATGCTTTGCGCGCTAATGTCTTTAGCAGAGCTGCGCGTTTGTTTAAATGTGTATGTTCAGGTGGAAAAAAGAAAAACACAAGCCGTCTGTTTGAAAGCGAGGTCCGAATACGAGGCGCGTGCCAAAAAAGTGTAACAAGACGACTCGGCTCCGGAGACGGAAAAAAGAGTTACGGTAAGAGGCGGACGTAAAGGAACGGGGAATACTTACTTTTGATAACAGTACTAAGTATTTTCAGGACTGTTTTTTTCTTCCTGGTGATGAAGATGTAAAAATGACTAGAAAAATACACTTGTTCCAGGTAAAAAACTGTGCAGTAAGTTATCGAGAATTCTTAATATGGAATCGGACTTGTTTTAAGTGAATACATCTTTAAAAATCGTTGAAAAATGTATGTAAAGCTACAGTAAAGTTCACAAATTAACTTTTCACTAACTAAAAATGACACGAAATTGCACTTACCTGGAATATAAAATCGTTTGTTCATTTGTTTCCAATTTTTTTTGCCATAAAAAATAAAGACAAAAACAGACCAATGAGACTACGCTGGCAAAAGCGCGCCAATATCGATGAACAAACTCAACGTCTCGTCACTTTTGTATGTTTTCTGAACATGTGTTGAGCGAGTGAACGACCTGGACGCTTCTTTCTCACGCGCCGCAATTTGTAAAAACTCAGACGTTTGAGCCTCTGTCTAGTCTTTTCATCTCTTAAAAGGGTCACGACCTCGGCGACTATGCACTTTATTGCATTACAGTCGTGTTTGTGGACACACACGGGAGCAGACGGCTGTAAACAAAGCCATAAGTACATTTGTTGATTAAGTTTTCTCAGTCTTTTTAAGGACAAACGCATACAGATATTTTACTGCAAAACCAAAGCAAACATGCATCATGAAGAAAGTAATGTCAGTTAAATGATGTCAAATTTAACGCCAAGCATAAAGACATATAATATAATCCTGTAAAAGCAGCGATTAGTGACGAACTCATGAAAAAACATTGTATAAATCGCCAAAACTGGAATAAAAGAGCCTGATCCGGACAGTTTGGGACGAGTTGGCTGCATCGCTCGCCATCGACCTTTAGTCGAGAGTGAACCGTGAGCTCGATCGCCTGTTTTACTAGTACCGTATTTTCCGGACTATAAGTGCCACTTTTTTCATAGTTTTGGCCGGGGTGCGACTTACATGTGTGATATTATTCGTTATTTTCATCCTGACAACCACAAGCGGGCGCTCTAGGCTCTAAGCGACGCAGAAGAAGAATCTGCACTTCCTCTTCCTCTGGAGTTTGTGGAGTTGTTTAGAAGTGACGCAGAGGAAGAAGAATTCAGTGGATTTAGTGATTTGGGGTAAAACTGATGCTTTGCTAAACTTGTTAGCATGTTCTTTATGCTATAGTTATCTGAATAACTGTTCATATGTTACGTTAACATACCAGACACATACCACAGTTCTGTCTGTGCCTCATGTAGCTGAAGGTGTTAGCGTTAGCATACGTCATGTAGCTGAAGGTGTTAGCATTAGCATACGTCATGTAGCTGAAGGTGTTAGCGTTAGCATACGTCATGTAGCTGAAGGTGTTAGCGTTAGCATACGTCATGTAGCTGAAGGTGTTAGCGTTAGCATACGTCATGTAGTTGAAGGTGTTAGCGTTAGCATACGTCATGTAGTTGAAGGTGTTAGCGTTAGCATACGTACACCTATTCACCATGTTCTCTCATCTGTTATTATTTTTATTGGTCTTGGATTTTATCATTTAACATTTCCCCCAAAAATGCAACTTGTATATGATTTTTTCTTCTCTATTATGCATTTTTTGGTTGGTGCGACTTATCGACTCATCGTTCAGCAGGGCGTGTCATCGTTTGCTATAAGTCATAGTTATAAAAGCTGTTCTTGTGCCGCCGTGCCAGACGTATGCATGTGAATACAACATGCCAAAGGTTTGTGAACGCAAGGCACAAATGAGACAGATTTAAATTCCTACTTCCTCCTGTCGCTTTAAAGACAGTTTGAAAGTATAGAATTTCTGTCATATTTATGCCGTTTGTCCAAAACACAATGTGGTTCGTTAGATTAGAAAAAGTACCCCAGAAGGCTCGACTTTTAAACCATCTGGGACATAAACAAAGACAATAAAATCTTGAAAATGTGAATCTTGTAAAAGTATGTGGGACATGAAACTCCTGCGAGAGAAACGACAAAAGAAATGGATGACAGAACGAGCCAACGATTAAGGACATTATATATGTATTATTTATACTATGGAGAGGAATAAACACTTCTGCAATAAATTATATATGTTTTGTGTTGTTTTATTATTATCATCATCATCATCATCATTATTATTATTATTATTATCATTATTATTATTATTGTGGTTTCTCTGGTCCTGCTCCTGAATGTTTTATTTATTTATTTATTTATTTTTTTCCCTTCTTCTCTCTTTTCTTTAATTTGGAAAAAAAAATTAAATAAGAATAATACAAAAAAAATAAGAATACAAATAAATGCTTATTTAAACTGTAAGATGCCCCAGTTACAATCCAGATCGATGGTGTGTCTAATATTTTCAGGTTTCAAATAGATTAAATTTCAAAATATTTCATCGGTCATGTTGTGTTTTTTTTTTTTTTTTGCACAAAATATTAAAAACCTATAATACTTCACTTCGCCAGTTGGCATCAGACTTTGATGTTTTACAGACGGAAAAGCGATACGTGCTGAGGATTATAAAGACTGTTCGAGTGGAGGAAACAGGGAGAAGTTGAAGGAGGAGAAGAAGGAGGAGCTTGAGTTGTGTGAGATCGATGGGAAAACAAAGAGCGAGCGAGAGTCATGATATAAACCAGATGCTGTGGACCTCAGTGAGAGCGGAACGAGGAAGGAAAAGACGACTCAAAAGTCCACATCTACCGTGGGGCTCTTGATTTTCTTTTCTTTTTTTTATCCATTTTTCTTTTTTTTCATAGTTTTTTGAAATAACAGAACAGAGGAAACATGACACAGAGAGCAAGTATAAAATATATTAAAGTAAAAAAGCGAAAGGAGGAAGTGTGTTTACTGTAAGTCCATCATAAACCCTTTGGAACATTGTTAATATACTTTTTAAGAAAATATAAAACTTAACTCATGTACAAGAAAAAATACATTGTAAAATCAGGTACCAAAGCACTTCTGAGTACTTTTATCCATTTAGATTTTTTTTTTCTCAAGTCAAGAAATTGGAATGTTTTATTGTTTTGATGACAGCACACTAAGAAATTACTTAGCAACCACTGGGTAAAAAAGCATCAAATGTCACTTAAATTTTACCTTTGGTGGGGTAAATTCTGCATAAACTGTAGTGTGTGTCCCTGGTGTGATGTCACTTACTGTCATTTTCTACAGATTTGTCAACGTTTTCTCCACAATTAGCTGCTCGATTGGTTTAAAACTATAATGTATACGTACAACAGGTACAAATACACCAAATAAAGTCTAAAATAGAAAATCGTAAAACCCTGTCATACGTCACTTTACGACAGCGACACAAAAACACAGAACTGTCCCTCCGAATGCCTCGCTGTGATTTATGCGCGCGTTTTGTTTGAGGCGGACAAAAGCGCGGCGGCGGGATGCGCTGAGGTCACTTCAGTCATCCCATGACTGACGCCGCCGCCGGGTCGACCGCTTCCGGCGCCGCTATCTCTCCTCCGACCACTGTCAAAACCGATTAGAGAGATAAACATAGCCGGGCTGCGATGGCGTTTAACCCTGATGCGCACTCCTGATTATTACAATTATCGCTTAAAATCAATCAAATAAATCAATACATCTGATACAGTGGCTTTTAACATGAACCCAACATGACTAATGCGTTATTATTAGTCTATTATTTTTTTTACAATTAATCTCTCGACGATGCATAGGTAATTGCTTTGAATAATCGGTTACAATTGTTTTATTCTGTTAAATTGAGCCAACCAAATGAAAATCAATCACCTACATTTTTTTTTTTAATCAAGCTGTACTTGATTTTATTGTAAATTGTAAAATCTGTTTTGCCAAAGTACAGATATTGTAAAAGCAGCTCTTAGGGTCAGAATAAGACCGCTGTGTGCCATCTGCGTCTATTGATAGCGCATACTATTCTCTGTGAAGCAGGAAAATAAATAATAAAAGTTGTCGTTAGCGTTACTGTAGCGGCAAAACTCAACACTGGCTGATGAAAGTTGTGAAACGCGCTTATAAACTCGTCACGGTGAAGTTGTGTATAAAGTGACGTATGACAGATTTTTACGATTTTCGAATTTTGACTTTATTTGGTATGTTTGTACCTGTCGTACATATGAATTATAGTTTTACATCAATTGGGCAGGTATTTGTGGAGAAAAGTCAAAAAATGTGTAGAAAATTATAACAGGAAGTGACGTCACACCAGGGACCAGGGAAGTTTATGCAGAATTTACACAATATAAACTACTTTTTTGATGCTCTAAACATGAATTCAACGCTCTCATATATTTGTGTTTGTCAAAATACAATGAAAAAAAATTAAAAAGTTGTATTTTTTGATAATAGTAACTGTTATCTGGACTATACCGACTCTAAAACACGCGGGATAAGACCTTTATACAACAACGACAGCAACATTATTCAATCAAAACGTCAAAAATGAATAAAAAACATGAGTGAGTCAACAATGTA
The DNA here is from genome assembly GCF_026437365.1 of Eucyclogobius newberryi. Lineage (NCBI taxonomy): Eukaryota > Metazoa > Chordata > Actinopteri > Gobiiformes > Gobiidae > Eucyclogobius > Eucyclogobius newberryi. Next base: position 23,624,560 of record NW_027315857.1, on the reverse strand, counting down.
AAAAAAAAAGTTATATTTTTTTCATAATAGTAACTGTTATCTGGACTGTACCGACTCTAAAACATGTGCAAACACACCTTTATACAACAACGACAGCAATATTGTTAAATAAAAAGTCAAAAATTAATAAAAAAAACACGTATTAGTCGACAATTAAAGAAAAAAAAGTTGTATTTTTTTGATCATTGTAACTCCTATCTGGACTGTGCAGACTCTAGAGCACGCGCGACCGCAACATTATTCAATCAAAACGTCAAAAACTAATAAAAAAACATGTATGAGTCGACAATAAAAAAAAAAAAGTTGTAATTTTTTGATCATTGTAACTGCTATCTGGACTGTGCAGAATCTATAGCTTGCGTGACCACAACATTATTCAATCAAAACGTAAAAAACACTTCATCCTACACTTTATTTGTGAACATTCTCCATTTAGACGTCTTCAGTCGGCGATTTCCACCTTTATTTGGTTAAAAACGAAGTCTAAAAGTCTCAACGTGCTGCAGGAATCACCGTTTGCTGCTAAAACGCGCCCGTCGCGTCCTTCGTCCGTCACCGCTCAGTTTAGCTTAGCGTGTGGAATGCCCGTGACGGCGCGGCGACGCATTCTGACACCTCTGTGCCCGCGTCGACCTCCGAGGTGAACTCAGTCCGTCCGCGGTCACTCGCTGTTGACTTTGGACTTGGGTTAAAGAAGCTACGAACATTATTTTAACTGTATGATTGACGTGGTGATGATGATGATCTAAACTGCGAGGACTTTTGAAGAGCATGAAATATTTACCGTATTTTTCGGAGTATAAGTGGCACCAGCCAAAAAATGCATAATAGAGAAGAAAAAAGTCGCACTGGAGTATAAGTATATAAGTATAAATCGCACCCGGCCAAAACTATGAAATCTATGCGACTCATAATCCGGAAAATACGGTATATGCCCTCACATGTCGTTACCTCTTATATTCCAGTAAAGGTGGGTGTGTATATAACCAAAATTGAAGTAAAGTAACAAGTACAGTTACTTTAAAATACGCTGAGTACATTCTGTGTTTTTCTGTTGTTTAAACGCAGCACTTTGAGCCAAAATCAAACCGCTGCGCGCTGTCTGCATTTATCTATGAAGCAAAAATAATCAAAGTAAAGTAATAATAAGACAGAATTCAAAAAAAGTATTTGGAGGAACTACTACGCAAAGAAGAGTAATTGGAATGTCCGGATGGATTCAAATAAATAATAATGTCGCTAAAATGCCACTTATTTCCAACGAGAAGGCGGCGTTTGACCCGCCTCTGCAAAAAACGCTGAAGGTTTGTCGTGACGTAACCGAGGACGACCGCGATCGCCACCAGTCGTTTAAAACCGCCATAAAACGTCTGGTCGTTTATTAGACCTTTAAGAACATTTCTGGAGAGTTTTTCTGCAGTTTTGATTGGGAATATTTAATAACTAGTAAGACTACTACTACTACTACTACTACTACTACTAGTAAGATACTTAATACTTGATATTTAATAGAATACTTAAATACATTATCAACCAAATAAAGGTCAGTAGAGAATATTTGCATAAAACGTGTATTCATGATGGATCTCTGGAATGGTTTATTCTTATTTGACATTATATTTTGATTTAATAATGCCATTTTCTTTATCATTAAAAGGTCTTTTTTGTGTTTTACAGTGCGTATAATCCAGAAAACGATGATCAAAATTACAACAACTGTTATTTCATTTATTTAATAGTCGATTGCATTTAACCCGTCCTCCACCGTCACCCAGGGAAACCGCCAGATATCTTAAAGTCCATATTAAAGGTTTTCCAACTTTTCAAATTCTGACTCAGTTTGGTGGTATCACAGTTTTACGTCCGTTAAGTTGCAGTTTGTGTAGAAATTTGGAAAAATAAGGGTTTAAAATGACAGGAAGTAGAGCTTGAATCCCTCTGTGATGTCATCAGCATGCGACACAGAGACAGCTGACACACTTTTCTGACAGTTTAAACCGTGGTCGGACTAAAGATCAGAACCGTCGTGTCGTTTATGTGGAGTTTGCCATAGCAACCAGTCTTGTTTACTGTCTGGTTGCTATGGTAACGGCTGCGGAATCACCTCTACCCGTGTCGTGTGCACTTTTAAGCCAAGATGCTGGACAGAAACGCCAAACTGGGAACACTATCTCGCTGTTTTTCTTTCGCTCGCAACACAGTTTTCCTCCCCCTGGACCCGAATGGAAAACACGGCATCACCAAAACCACCAACGCCGCCGCCGTCCAAGTCTCCTAAAATAAAAAGGGAAACTCAACTCCCCCCCCACCCCGCCCGTCTTCTCCCTCCGCACAGTCACGCTGCCAGACGACTCCACCCAGCCGACAAACAGCCCCATTAAAGCTCGCTTCTGTTCGCGCACCCTCCAGCTCACGCCGTTTCTCTCTCCGCGTCTTCTTCACGTCGCTGCCGGCGGCGACGGTAAACGACATCAACGACGGCGAGAAAGCGTGCCCGTTTTCTACGTGCCCGCGGCCACTCCTTCATTTGTGGGATTCGCTGACCGTTTCTTTGGCATGTTTAGACATTTTAAACAACCGCAATTAAAGGTTCGAAGACGCCAAATGAAGACGTAGAGAGAGAGAACAATTGATCAAAATCACTAGTTTATTAATCTGCAACTACTAAGTGTTAGTCCCAGCCCTAGCAGTAACTAAAAGTCAGTAGTTCTGTGAAATACCGTCATAGAAGCCTTTCATTTTCTCCAAAAACTACAGCATGCCTTATACCATATTTTCTGGACTATAAGTCGCACCTTTTTTCATAGTTTTGGCCGGGGTGCGACTTGTACTTATATTTATACTTATATACTTATACTCCAGTGCAACTTATATATGTTTTTTTTCTTCTCTATTATGCATTTTTTGGCCGGTGTGACTTATACTCCGATGCGACTTATTGTCCGGAAAATACGGTAATCAAGTGCGCCTTATATATAGAGTAATTCTGGTTGTGCTCACTGACCTCGGGGTGATTTTGTGTGGTACATTTTATTTTGTTTCGCTTAATGCGCCTCATTTGTGAAAAATGATCGAAAATCGACCGTTCATTGACAGTGCGCCCTATATTGCGGACAATACGGTATGTCACAGAACTACTGACTTCACTCACCTTTCTAGAACACTACACGCATTAATGAGGCCAAGTATGATATGCAATGTGTCAAATGTCCCCGATTAGAACTGGTTAAAGAAATATCAAAACGGAAAACAAACAATTTCCGACACTTTATTCTAAAAACACTTCGGTCCAACTTTACCAGGTTAAAAAACGCGGCAAGCTTTGACCGGTCGAGCGAACGATCGCGGACGAACCGGCGAATGACCGACGAATAACCGGCGAATAACCGACGAATGACCGACGAATAACCGGCGAATAACCGGCGAATGGCCGACGAAAAACCCCCGAATAACTGACGAATAACCAACGAAAAAACGCAGAATAACTGACGAATAACTGACAAATAACTGCCGAATAACCGACGAAAAAACGCAGAATAACTGACGAATAACTGACAAATAACTGCCGAATAACCGACGAAAAAACGACAAATAACCGACGAATAACCAACAAATAACTGGCAAATAACCGTTTCGTTGGGCGAAATCCGACCGACTCGTGAGCGTTTTTACTCACAGCAAAACCTCACGAGCTACGGTCCAGAAGTCTTTGTGGAGCCCGTACTCTTATTGGTTTACAATTAAAAAATAAATAAAAAAAGAACTAACGAACTAACAGACGCTGCTCGTTTCTTTCTTTTTCACGGCGAATCCTGAAATTGCCTTACCATGACTTCAGTCGGGGATTCCAAAGTCGTCGTGATCGCGGGCTTCACCCATTCTTCCACCAGAATCACGACATAGTCCAAAAGCTCCGTTTGACCCTTCTTCTTCCTCTTCTTCTTCCTCTTCCTCTTCTTCTTCCTCTCCTTCTTCTTGCCCTCGTCGCTCTCGTGCAGACGTTTGCGCTCCCGGTCAGTGCTCTGGTGTTTCTGAACGCTCGCACAGTTCTGCCGCACAAACTCCCGCCCCGCCCGTCTGCCTCTGCCCCTCCTCTCGTTCTCTCTCTCCACTTCTCTTTTCCTCCTCCTCCTCCTCCTCCTTCCTCTTTCGTCCCTCGCTCCGGCAAAAACAAGAGCGCCACAGTCAGCGTCGCCCGCACGCTCAGACTTTCCGCTTTCCCCGCGCGAAGTCGCACGAGGGAACGGACACTGAAAACTTGTAATGTTTGTTTGTACTTTTACTTTTACTCCTACTTTGTTGAAAATATTCTGATATATTATACAGACAGGGCGGCACCAAAAGCAGACCATAGCCAGAATTTGAGTCCCATTTAGTCCAGTTACAGTCAAATGTACTGTTTTTTGTTTTTATTTATCTATATTTATTATTATTTTCTTATTTTTTCCCTCTTTTTTGTCTTTTTTCCCCCTCATTTTTCCTTTTTTTCCTTCTTTTTTTCCTTTTTTTCTTCTTTCCCCCCTTTTTTTCTTCTCCCCTTTTTTTTCTTTGTTCCACTTTTTTCTTTTCTTTTCCTTTTTTTCTCATTTTTTCCTTTCTTTTTCCCCTTCTTTTTTCTCTTTTTTCTTTCTTTTTTTTCTTTTCTTTTTTTTTCTTTTTTCCTCTTTTTGCCGTTGCTGCTGTCTTTATCGTTACTATATTTTTATTCACACATACATTTTGATTGACCTGTGTTTTTTTTCTGTCAATAAAAAGAGAATATTGTGATAAATATTGAAATTAACAACGGACGATATTGCGTGCGCCAAAACGTGTCGTAAAATCTGTTATTTGAGGTTTAGTTATGACAGAAAAGTGCAGAAATATCACCCAAACTTTAAATATTACAATTAGGGATTTCAAGATTATCAGGTTAGTTATCACAATGATGATGAATTGACAATTTGAGAAGCAGAATTGAGTATTTTTTGTTCAATATACGACCTAAAAAATAGACCTAAATGGTTTTTTGTTTTTCTTATTTGGCTGTTTGTGTCACATTCGACTTTATTTTGTAAAAGAAAGTGAATTTGTCACATGTCAGACCACGAGAATGAAAGAAAATGAAATATTTCACTATTGTTCCCTCTCAAAAAATTGCAAATAATCGTTAAATCGTGTTGTTTTTCCTCCAATAATCGTGACGCTAAAATTTGATAGCTTGACATCCCTAATTACAACATCATTTTTTTAATTTATATTTTTACATCAGCATTTTTACAAGCTTTTGCAAATATTCCAAACATTCAATATTCACAATATTATCTACATTTTTACATACTGCCCTTTACTTCAGTATTACAATTGTACTTAAGTCAAAGCACTGTGAGTGAATCTACGGCACAAAAGCTTTATTTTATATATATATATATATATATATATATATATATATATATAAATAAATAAAATGAATGATGAATTTATATTAAACAATCTGAGCTTGCGTTTTGTCGTAAGCTTGGCGCGACTATAAAAAAAATGTGATTGTCGTAATTGTCAAGAAAATGAAGAAGAAAATGAACCATGTCTGATTTTCAACAATAAAATTATTAATATAATAAATTATTAAAGAAATAATCCAAACGAACTGTCTAATAAACAAGTACAAAAATACGAATGAGCTCAGAACAAAATGACAGGCAGGAGACGGTTGAAAAAGTTCTTCTGACACATTAAAACGTGTGTCGATGGTTTTAAAGTGCACATTTTGCCTCGTGGATGATGTCGCCCTCTGGTGTTCAGTACGTCACATCGTAACAACAGGAAGAAATACATAAAAACGTGTTAAAATGTAAGAAATGAGCGCTGCAAAATTGTAAAAAATCACTAAAATATTTGATTTGATAAAATTGAGCCCGAGAGAGCCGGGCCCAGAGAGAGAGCCTGGCCCCGAGAGAAAGCCGAGTGAGCCGGGAGAACAGTTTGGTTGTCGGGTTGAATATGAGACAAAACACCAGTTGCCTTAATTAAATGCCGTAAACCTGATAACTTAACTTAAACTTAACTCAAGATTTAAATGTATTTCAAATGAACCGTGCTCGTTTAAATATCACGGAGGAGGCTAAAAAGTCAAACCAGAACTCAAAATAACCTTCACGTCTGCTTTATATTACATGTTTTATCACATACGGTGAACATTAAACGGGGCACCAGCCTATAAAGTGAAACTTAACATAAACTAACATGGGTTTCTTGGCTTGAACAGCTGAAAGGTTTGAGCTCCACTGCAGTAGGAGATGGAGCTGTGAAATCCCTTACCAGACCCCAAAAAAATGGATGACACAAACTGCACCAACAACGAAGGACTGGACCGAAGTCATAATGGACATATGGAAAACGGAAAAAATCACATATGGACTGAACTTGGAAATGGACAAATTCGACATAAACTGGACCAAATGGTACTCACATTGTGGATCTGGTGCTTTAACCTTGTATTTTATTTTCATCTGGATGCATTATTCTAAAAACATCTCAAACAATACACACTTAGTATTCTCTCTAGTACTGCCCACTCCGCACTCCCCCCCCTTTCTTTTTTCTTCTCTCTTTTCCTTTTTATTTTTTTACTTCTTATTTGTCTTTTTTTGTCTTTTTTGACAATGTTACTGGACTGTATCTTTATTTACACACAAGTTTTGATTGGTCTGTGTTTATTCTTTCAATAAAAAAATAATTGAAAAAAAAAGAAAAAAATAGAAATCCCTTACTAGACCACCAGAGGGCGCCACAATACTATGAGTCCTTTAACTGCCGTAAAAAAAAAAAATCTTCCCAGGAGCCTTTTCATCTTTCAAAACGATGTTGCGGGAATTAGTAGCATTTTTGTATTTGTGTTTTTAAAGAAGATAAAATGTGTCATAGTAAAACTGCACTCATGATACACGCACTTTTACACTTTGGTACTCTTTAATATTGTGCAATGGAAAAGTGTCACTCTGTCTATAATGTCCTTGTCCACAGCTGACGTGGGCCCCTGATAAAGCTGCTCCGCCTCTTCTGTACCGGGCCAATCGTGTCTCGGGACGTGGCTCCGGGGTCCGTTCTCCGTCTTTTTGTTGGAGCTGTTTTGATCGGGATGATGTGCGGGCGTGGCACTTTATGTCACTGCCTTTAAAAGTGTGTTGTCATTGTTCTGGAGTCAGAGACAGAAACCTTTGTCGGACACTGACGTTTATTGTGTAAATAATGATCCACCTCATGAGAAAGACAAACTCTTTCTCAAAATAATGAAAACACTTATTTACGTAAGTGATTTGATGTTTTTTCTCACACAAACGTAAGGCAGAAGTGTACTGCACTTCCGGTCGGACCAGCACGTTCCTGTTCACATGGATAAAACAAGGGTTATTTGGAGACAGATTTTCCTTCATAAAGACACTCATTTACCTGCGAGAATCACACAGTGCTCATTGCCTCTCCAGTTACTGGGCTCTCCACGGCACCAGTTGATATAGTCCACCTGGTTACTGTTAATCCAGGCCCATTCGCCCTCCTACGAAAGCAAGAAGATATGTTTCGGAATACAAACATCCGCCTTGAATTAGTTGGAAAATGTTGCGATAAACCATTTACCGTATTTTCCGGACTATGAGTATATTTTCAATTTTTTTTCATAGTTTTTGCCGGGGTGCGACTTATACTCCAGAGCGACTTGTATGTGATATTATTCGTTATTTTCACGCTGACAACCACAAGAGGGCGCTCTAGGATCTAAGCGACGCAGAAGAAGAATCTGCACTTCCTCTTCCTCTGGAGTTTGTGGAGTTGTTTAGAAGTGACACAGAGGAAGAAGAATTCTGTGGATTTAGTGATTTGGGGTAAAACTGATGCTTTGCTAAACTTGTTAGCATGTTCTTTATGCTATAGTTATCTGAATAACTGTTCATATGTTACGCTAACATACCAGACACTTACCACAGTTCTGTCTGTGCCTCATGTGGCTGAAGGTGTTAGCGTTAGCATACGTCATGTAGCTGAAGGTGTTAGCGTTATAATACATACACCTATTCACCATGTTCTCTCATCTGTTATTATTTTAAACTGCATTTACAGATGTGTCTGTTCTTGGTCTTGATTTTATTTATTTTTTAAATGAAAAAAATAAAATGTGACTCATGTATGTTTTTCTCTTCTCGCTTATGCATTTTTAGGCTGCCGCGATTTATGCTAAACTTATAGTCAAGAAAATATGGTACAATATTTAACTCCATGAACCAAAAGCATTCATTCAATAGCGTTAATGTTCCTCCCATATCTTTGCTGACTCTAGTGTGGGTTATTTTTTGTTTTAGCGCAGTTGTTAATACTGTGGATGAGCTGCATTAAGTTACTATGTTCAGTGTCGTATTAATCCCTTGTCTTAATCTTTGTTGTGAAAATCCTCCAAAATAACAAGACAATAATTTCTCTCCTCCTGGTGGAGGGGTTTGAGGGCCCGAATGATCCCAGGAGCTGTGTTGTCGGGGGCTTCAGGCCCCTGGTAGAGTCTCCCAAGGCAAACAGGTCCTAAGTGACGGGTCAGACCAAGAGCGGTTCATAAGCCCCTTATGAACAGAGACACAACAAGGCCAGTTACGTCGCCCAGATTGGCGTCACCGGGGCCCCATCCTGGAGCCAGGCCTGGGATGGGTGCTCGACGGCGAGCTCCTGGTGGCCGGGTCTTTCCCCACGGGGCCCAGCCTGGCACAACCCGAACGAGCAATGTAGGGCCGCCCTCCAGTGGGCCCACCACCTGCAGGAGGATCCATAAGGGGCCGGTGCAGAGAGATCTGGGTGGCAGTCGACGGCAGGGGCCTCGACGACCAGATCTCCGGACACAGAAACTAACTCTGGGGACATGGAAGGTCCCCTCGCTGGGGGGAGGAGCCTGAGCTTGTGCAGGAGGTCGAGCGATATCGACAAGATATAGTGGGCGTCACCTCCACGCACACCTGCATGGAACGGTTGTGGTCGAAAGACAAAGCTCTCGATTTACCGGTCAATCTACGTTCCTGCCCTCACCTATGGTCAAGAGCTTTAATGACCCAAAGGACAAGATCGCGGATACAAGCGGTCGAAATGAGTTTCCTCCGCCGGGTGGCTGGGCGCTCCCTTAGAGATAGGGGGAGGAGCTCAGTCCCTGCTTAGACTGCTGCCCCCGCGACCCGGCCTCGGATGAGCAGAAGAAGGTGGATGGGATGGACTATTAACCCTTGCAAGTGCACAATCTGTTGAAAAACACTTAAAATACTTCATTATAAACTAATTTCCAAACCCCTAAAGTGCTATATCCTGATAACGGTAATTTAGTGATACTTTTTGTACTGTACTGTAGTCATGGTTCATGTACCTGTGGAGCGTCATTGAGTCCGATCCATGCTTTCGTCGAACCTGACAAATTCTTGACAAATTCGTTCTCTGCTCCGATGTGAATGGATGCCAGGCTTCCTCCCAGACTCACACAGTGTTTCTAAATGTCCGACGAGACAAAGCGGAGATCAGAACGGTTCTAGTCTTTCATCAAACAGAGAAAATAACCGTTGTTACCTGAGCTTCAACCCATGTGGAGGGGTTTGTGAAGAGTTTGAAGAGGCGTCCGTTGTATTTACTCCAGCTCAGATCACATTGGTCTGTCGGCAAAGTCACAGTTGGCTGAATAAACTCATCAAACAGTTAAAAGTAATGAGAACAATCCAACAAGTTTAACTGTGTCTCTAGAGTAATAGTGTAAAAGTTTTGAAGTATTGAACCCACATGGACAGGAGGCCACAGCAGCACAAACCATAAGAGACAGAACCAGCAGCTTCATAGTGGCTCTTCTGGAGTCTCCACCTGTCAAAGAACAAGCCGTTCAAGCCGTAAATGTGACTGTATTTACTCTTACCTGAGATGTCCTTAAACGTCTGTCTTTCTCCTTCCACGCACTTAACAGCACTTAACGTGAGCTGTAACTTGGTGTTTTTGGTGTTTTATAGGGAGTGGCTTTTTGAAAGGTTTCTGTCAACACTAAGTTGCCTCATGGCGATGTTTCTGACTAAATAAATAGCTGTCAAGTTCAACAGAAAACTTGCCCTGAGGGTCTGAAACCAGCCGAACAAGGAGAGGATCGATGGAAAAAGTGTCACAAGAACATGCGCTTTTGCAGTTTTAGTTGTAATACATATTATATTATATATATTTTAACTGTGATGGCAACGTCGAGTTTTGATGGCCTGGTTTGGGGCTCTGGGATTGAAAAGCGATGTATTTTGTGTTAGACCAAAAAAAGACCAGCAGTTTTAATTGTAATTGTTTGCGCTCCGGATGACAAAAAGCTCCTGACCATGCACGGAGGGTTCCATCCCAAATCCAGCACCCTGAGACTGTACACCAGCCGTAAGGAAGGAGGCCGGGACTAGTGAGCTTGAGAGCCACTATCCAGGACGAAACGTCCAAGATCCATAAGTACATTAATGACAAGGCTCCTACAGATGACGTGCTCAGTGAATGTCTCAGACAATGAGGAACAGAGGATGATGAGGCGCTGGAGGGACCATCGTGGGAGGATACGCCCCTACATGGGATGTACCACCGGAACATAACTGATGTGGCTAATATCACAAAATCCTACCAATGGTTAGAAAGAGCCGGTCTGAAGGACAGAGGCCCTGATCATGGCAGCACAGGAGCAGGCCCTGAACACCAGATCAATAGAGGCCCAGATCTACCACACCAGACAAGACCCAAGGTGTAGGCTGTGCAAAGGGGCCCCTGAGACCATCCCGCACATAACTGCAGGTGCAAGATGCTGCAGGGACAGCTTACATGGAGCGCCATCACCAGGAGCTGGCATCGTGGACAGAAACATCTGTGTACGGGCTGGAGACCCCAAGGACAAGGTGGGAAACACCTCCAAAGGTGTTGGAGGTGTTCTCCACCACCAACCAGCTCCTGGTGATGGCGCTCCATGTAAGCTGTCCCTGCAGCATCTTGCACCTGCAGTTATGTGCGGGATGGTCTCAGGGGCCCCTTTGCACAGCCTACACCTTGGGTCTTGTCTGGTGTGGTAGATCTGGGCCTCTATTGATCTGGTGTTCAGGTCCTGCTCCTGTGCTGCCATGATGATGATGATGATAATGATGAGGATGCTGAGGATGATGCTGAGAGTGATGATGATGATGCTGCTGCTGAGGAAGATGATGATGATGCTGAGGAAGATGATGATGATGAGGATGATGATGATGCTGCTGAGGATGATGATGATGCTGCTGCTGAGGAAGATGATGATGATGATGATGATGATGCTGAGGAAGATGATGATGATGATGCTGAGGAAGATGATGATGATGAGGATGATGATGATGCTGCTGAGGATGATGCTGCTGAGGATGATGATGATGCTGCTGCTGAGGAAGATGCTGATGATGATGATGCTGAGGAAGATGATGATGATGCTGAGGAAGATGATGATGATGAGGATGATGATGCTGCTGAGGATGATGATGATGCTGCTGAGGATGATAAGGCTGAGGAAGATGATGATGATGCTGCTGCTGAGGATGATGAGGATGACTATGATGATGATGCTGAGGAAGATGATGATGATGCTGAGGAAGATGATGCTGCTGAGGATGATGATGATGCTGCTGAGGATGATAAGGCTGAGGAAGATGATGATGATGCTGCTACTGAGGATGATGAGGATGACTATGATGATGATGATGATGATGCTGAGGAAGATGATGAGGATGATGATGCTGCTGAGGATGATGATGATGCTGCTGAGGATGATAAGGCTGAGGAAGATGATGATGATGCTGCTGCTGAGGATGATGAGGATGACTATGATGATGATGCTGAGGAAGATGACTATGATGATGATGCTGAGGAAGATGATGATGATGATGATGCTGAGGAAGATGATGATGATGAGGATGATGATGCTGCTGAGGATGATGATGATGCTGCTGAGGATGATGATGATGATGATGATGATGATGATGCTGATGATGATGAGGATGACTATGATGATGATGAGGAGGATGATGATGATGATGATGATGCTGCTGAGGATGATAAGGCTGAGGAAGATGATGATGATGCTGCTGCTGAGGATGATGATGATGATGATGATGATGATGATGAGGAGGATGATGATGATGAGGCTGATGATGATGAGGATGACTATGATGATGATGAGGATGACTATGATGATGATGAGGATGACTATGATGATGATGAGGAGGATGATGATGATGATGATGATGATGATGACTATGATGATGATGATGCTGCTGAGGATGATAAGGCTGAGGATGATGATGATGATGATGATGAGGATGACTATGATGATGATGAGGAGGATGATGATTATGATGATGATGATGACTATGATGATGATGAGGAGGATGATGATGATGCTGCTGAGGATGATAAGGCTGAGGATGATGATGACTATGATGATGATGAGGAGGATGATGATGATGATGATGATGATGCTGATGATGATGAGGATGACTATGATGATGATGAGGAGGATGATGATGATGATGATGATGCTGCTGAGGATGATAAGGCTGAGGAAGATGATGATGATGCTGCTGCTGAGGATGATGATGATGATGATGATGATGAGGAGGATGATGATGATGATGATGCTGATGATGATGAGGATGACTATGATGATGATGAGGAGGATGACTATGATGATGATGAGGATGACTATGATGATGATGAGGAGGATGATGATGATGATGATGATGATGACTATGATGATGATGAGGAGGATGATGATGATGCTGCTGAGGATGACTATGATGATGATGAGGAGGATGATGATGATGATGATGATGATGATGATGATGATGATGATGATGACTATGATGATGATGAGGAGGATGATGATGATGCTGCTGAGGATGATAAGGCTGAGGATGATAAGGCTGAGGATGATGATGATGATGATGAGGATGACTATGATGATGATGAGGAGGATGATGATGATGATGATGATGATGATGATGATGATGACTATGATGATGATGAGGAGGATGATGATGATGCTGCTGAGGATGATAAGGCTGAGGATGATGATGATGATGATGATGATGATGATGATGATGATGATAATGATTGTAACTACCGTGGTTCAATTTCATTTAAAAGGACATCACGCTCCAGACTGATATTGTGTCAGGTCAGGTTTAATTGTACTCACAACTTTACACCATGACACTTTCACCTTTACACCGTGAAAACTAAACAAAAACAGAAAATGCATCAGCAATAATGAATTACAAACAGTATAAAATAAACAAACATGAGCATATTTACCGTGTTCGCCAACATATGACCGTTGGGTAGTTAAGTGGTTTTCTTTTACCGTTCTGTTTCACGGCTTCTCTCTCCCGGTCTCTGTATTTGTACTTCCGGGGCCACGCCCGTGGTCACATGAAAACTTACACAGGTAAATATTAACTTAAATAAACAAATAAATAACAAACAATTACAATGATGCTTGGGTTCATTTGGTGAGAAACTCTTATGAAAATAAAATGTTTGAGGCAAACTCTTAGTTGCCATGGTAACGAATAGCGTCAGCTACAATGATGATGATAATGATGATGATGCTGAGGAAGATGCTGAGCATGATGAGGCTGAGGACGATGATGATGAGGATAATGATAATGATTCTGAGGATGATGATTATGCTGAGGATGACTATGATGATGATGAGGAGGAGGATGACTATGATGATGATGATGAGGAGGAGGATGACTATGATGATTATGCTGCTGCTGCTGCTGCTGCTGCTGCTGCTGCTGCTGCTGCTGCTGCTGCTGCTGCTGCTGCTGCTGCTGCTGCTGCTGCTGCTGCTGCTGCTGCTGCTGCTGCTGCTGCTGCTGCTGCTGCTGCTGCTGCTGCTGCTGCTGATGGATTCTCATGCTGGGTTAAATAAGAACGGCTAAAGTAGCTCTAAATAACTAAAATCACACGTAAGCTCATGTTGGCCAGTGTGATGCTTGTGACTCTGGTTTCCTGTCATGTGCTTTTTGTACCATGACTTACCATGTTTGTCTTCCACACGTTCAAATACAGTTTGAAACACTTCTCCAGAGTGACATCTAGTGGTATGTTTTAGAACCACATTCCATGTGCTATTGCCGATACAATAACATCACATTTTAATTGTGTATTGTTGATGCATTTGTGTTTCTAGGATAATATGAATATATAAAAAGAAATATTTGATAAGGAAATATATGTTTGTCGTGGAAGGACACTATTTAATTGAAAGCATTATTTTTTTTTTTGACAGGAACAATGAAGTCACAGTCATACATAGTTACAAAATAACGCTTGTAGCCGATGCAATGCATATGAAGTTTATAGCCAGGGTTAATTTTCAACGCCCGTCCATGGTTGGGCTTTTCTACACTTTTTTACAGATATAAAAGGCATTAATGACACACAAACTAGTCCCTCACTAAACTCAGAAGCTCACGTCTGTCATGCCAGAGTGCTGAGCGTGTCACAGCTTTATCACCTCGTACTGTGGAGCGTCCATCATTAAATTAGTAATTCTCTCATTTTTCATGAACCCTCAACACGGGTCCGGCGTGCAAACACACAGTTTCGGCTTCGTGGAGCAGTGAAACAACAGCGAGTCGTGAACCGTGGAGGTGTCTGAGCAGTGTTTTGATGAGCGATTCGGGCATCACGAACTAAAGCGTTCAATTCAAACAAAGAAGCACAAAAAAATAAAGGAAAAATAAAACACACACAAATAATCATACCTATTACACAACAGTTGAAACTATGACAGAAACGCCTCCCTAATCCTGTCCGTGGGCGTGTCAGTGATTCTCAACGCTTAGTTTATATTAGACCTGCTTTAGCTTTCGTGATTACTCAGTATTTACGGTTAGTGCTCAGAGACTTGTGCCACGCCTTAAACTGGATTAAAGATAGAAATACAATCATAACCGAACCTGGGACCCATTATCTTCGTCTTATGTCACCTTATTCCGGAGGTCTGCCCGAGCGCCGCCGTCCGACGCGATCACCCTTTCCAGTTGTATCCGTGAACACAAAGTAGTTAGTGGAAATAAGACCAACAAAAGTGGTTTTCAGGTCCGGGGAATCGGGGCAGAGTTGACTTGTTTTACACAGATCAATCGACTTTATGTGATATTGTAGCGGGCAGATTTCTTCCCACGATCTCGACTTAAGCGAACGGAAGTGCGATTACAACGGAAGTGCTGATCCATGGCAAAAAGAGGCAAAAGTGGGTAGTGTGGAATAAGGTGGTCTTAAAGCAGTGTTTTTTAACCTTTTTGTATCGAAGAACCATTTGTTTTCTTTTTTTTAATTGCTACATTTATGTGTAATTTGGTTTTAAGTATTAGTGTTATTAATTAGGTATGACTAATTCTGAATAATGTTGTCTTTATTTGGTGCGTTTATGCCTGTCGTACATATAAATAATAGTTTTACACCAATCGAGCAGGTATTCATGGAGTTGAAAAATCTGTTAAAAAACCCGACAGGAAATGACATCACACGAGGGGCACCCTTCCAGTCAAGTTTATGCAGAAATAACACAAAGAAACAACTTTTTTGACCCTTTAAATCAGTGGTCCCCGAACTTTTTGACTCGAGGGCCACATTGGGTTCAAAAATTTGGCCAGAAAATATGGTGTGTTTGTGTGAACTAATGAATTACTATAAATTACAGGCAAGATTTGACCTGTAACTTGTAACAAAGCAACAAATGCAAGGCTCAATTTACAAATTGTTTTCCAAATGCATTAAATACTGATTAATTATCTACTGTCTTCTACTGTCCACAAGAGTCTTCTACTGTCCACAAGAGTCTTCTACTGTCCACAAGAGTCTTCTACTGTCCACAAGAGTCTTCTACTGTCCACAAGAGTCTTCTACTGTCCACAAGAGTCTTCTTCAGTGTTAAACACTTGCGCTTCCTGCTTGATTGGCCCCGGTGGCCGTTTGTGGTGAATTTTATTTTCTGCGCGCCACAGATTTTCTTTTGTGCGCACTAAGTCCGAGCAGTGCACTATGTGCAGCAGTGCACTATGTGCGAGCAGTGCACTGTGTGCGAGCAGTGCACTGTGTGCGAGCAGTGCACTGTGCGAGCAGTGCACTGTGTGGAGCAGTGCACTGTGTGCGAGCAGTGCACTGTGTGCGAGCAGTGCACTATGTGGAGCAGTGCACTATGTGCGAGCAGTGCACTGTGTGGAGCAGTGCACTGTGTGGAGCAGTGCACTATGTGCGAGCAGTGAACTGTGTGCAGCAGTGCACTATGTGCGAGCAGTGCACTGTGTGGAGCAGTGCACTATGTGCGAGCAGTGCACTGTGTGCGAGCAGTGCACTATGTGCGAGCAGTGCACTGTGTGCGAGTAGTGCACTATGTGCGAGCAGTGCACTGTGTGCGAGCAGTGCACTGTGTGCAGCAGTGCACTATGTGCGAGCAGTGCACTATGTGGAGCAGTGCACTATGTGCAGCAGTGCACTGTGTGGAGCAGTGCACTATGTGCGAGCAGTGCACTGTGTGGAGCAGTGCACTATGTGCGAGCAGTGCACTGTGTGCGAGCAGTGCACTATGTGCGAGCAGTGCACTGTGTGCAGCAGTGCACTATGTGCGAGCAGTGCACTGTGTGCGAGCAGTGCACTGTGTGCGAGCAGTGCACTGTGTGCAGCAGTGCACTATGTGCGAGCAGTGCACTATGTGCGAGCAGTGCACTATGTGGAGCAGTGCACTATGTGCAGCAGTGCACTGTGTGGAGCAGTGTACTGTGTGCGAGCAGTGCACTGTGTGCAGCAGTGCACTGTGCGAGCAGTGCACTGTGTGGAGCAGTGCACTGTGTGGAGCAGTGCACTGTGTGGAGCAGTGCACTATGTGCGAGCAGTGCACTGTGTGGAGCAGTGCACTGTGTGGAGCAGTGCACTATGTGCGAGCAGTGCACTGTGTGCGAGCAGTGCACTATGTGCGAGCAGTGCACTGTGTGCGAGCAGTGCACTGTGTGCGAGCAGTGCACTGTGTGCAGCAGTGCACTATGTGCGAGCAGTGCACTATGTGGAGCAGTGCACTATGTGCAGCAGTGCACTGTGTGGAGCAGTGCACTATGTGCGAGCAGTGCACTGTGTGCGAGCAGTGCACTGTGTGCGAGCAGTGCACTGTGTGCGAGCAGTGCACTATGTGGAGCAGTGCACTATGTGCGAGCAGTGCACTATGTGCGAGCAGTGCACTGTGTGGAGCAGTGCACTGTGTGGAGCAGTGCACTATGTGCGAGCAGTGAACTGTGTGCAGCAGTGCACTATGTGCGAGCAGTGCACTGTGTGGAGCAGTGCACTATGTGCGAGCAGTGCACTGTGTGCGAGCAGTGCACTATGTGCGAGCAGTGCACTGTGTGCGAGCAGTGCACTATGTGCGAGCAGTGCACTGTGTGCGAGCAGTGCACTGTGTGCAGCAGTGCACTATGTGCGAGCAGTGCACTGTGTGCGAGCAGTGCACTTCTCGCACACAGTGCACTGTGTGAGAGCAGTGCACTGTGTGGAGCAGTGCACTATGTGCGAGCAGTGCACTGTGTGCGAGCAGTGCACTGTGTGCAGCAGTGCACTATGTGCGAGCAGTGCACTGTGTGCGAGCAGTGCACTGTGTGCGAGCAGTGCACTGTGTGCAGCAGTGAACTATGTGCAGCAGTGCACTGTGTGCGAGCAGTGCACTATGTGCGAGCAGTGCACTATGTGCGAGCAGTGCACTGTGTGCGAGCAGTGCACTGTGTGCGAGCAGTGCACTGTGTGCGAGCAGTGCACTATGTGCGAGCAGTGCACTGTGTGGAGCAGTGCACTATGTGCAGCAGTGCACTATGTGCGAGCAGTGCACTGTGTGGAGCAGTGCACTATGTGCGAGCAGTGCACTGTGTGCGAGCAGTGCACTGTGTGCAGCAGTGCACTATGTGCGAGCAGTGCACTATGTGCGAGCAGTGCACTGTGTGCGAGCAGTGCACTGTGTGCAGCAGTGCACTGTGTGCAGCAGTGCACTATGTGCGAGCAGTGCACTATGTGCGAGCAGTGCACTGTGTGCGAGCAGTGCACTGTGTGCAGCAGTGCACTATGTGCAGCAGTGCACTGTGTGCGAGCAGTGCACTGTGTGCAGCAGTGCACTATGTGCGAGCAGTGCACTATGTGCGAGCAGTGCACTGTGTGCGAGCAGTGCACTGTGTGGAGCAGTGCACTGTGTGCGAGCAGTGCACTGTGTGCGAGCAGTGCACTTCTCGCACACAGTGCACTGTGTGCGAGCAGTGCACTGTGTGGAGCAGTGCACTATGTGCGAGCAGTGCACTGTGTGCGAGCAGTGCACTGTGTGCAGCAGTGCACTATGTGCGAGCAGTGCACTGTGTGCGAGCAGTGCACTGTGTGCAGCAGTGAACTATGTGCAGCAGTGCACTGTGTGCGAGCAGTGCACTATGTGCGAGCAGTGCACTATGTGCGAGCAGTGCACTGTGTGCGAGCAGTGCACTGTGTGCGAGCAGTGCACTGTGTGCGAGCAGTGCACTATGTGCGAGCAGTGCACTGTGTGGAGCAGTGCACTGTGTGCAGCAGTGCACTATGTGCGAGCAGTGCACTGTGTGGAGCAGTGCACTATGTGCGAGCAGTGCACTGTGTGCGAGCAGTGCACTGTGTGCAGCAG
This sequence comes from Eucyclogobius newberryi, assembly GCF_026437365.1. NCBI lineage: Eukaryota > Metazoa > Chordata > Actinopteri > Gobiiformes > Gobiidae > Eucyclogobius > Eucyclogobius newberryi. Next base: position 23,605,848 of record NW_027315857.1, on the reverse strand, counting down.
TGCACTATGTGCGAGCAGTGCACTATGTGCGAGCAGTGCACTGTGTGCGAGCAGTGCACTGTGTGCAGCAGTGCACTGTGTGCAGCAGTGCACTATGTGCGAGCAGTGCACTATGTGCGAGCAGTGCACTGTGTGCGAGCAGTGCACTGTGTGCAGCAGTGCACTATGTGCAGCAGTGCACTGTGTGCGAGCAGTGCACTGTGTGCAGCAGTGCACTATGTGCGAGCAGTGCACTATGTGCGAGCAGTGCACTGTGTGCGAGCAGTGCACTGTGTGGAGCAGTGCACTGTGTGCGAGCAGTGCACTGTGTGCGAGCAGTGCACTGTGTGCAGCAGTGCACTATGTGCGAGCAGTGCACTGTGTGCAGCAGTGCACTATGTGCGAGCAGTGCACTGTGTGCGAGCAGTGCACTGTGTGCGAGCAGTGCACTGTGTGCAGCAGTGCACTATGTGCGAGCAGTGCACTGTGTGCGAGCAGTGCACTGTGTGCGAGCAGTGCACTATGTGGAGCAGTGCACTATGTGCGAGCAGTGCACTATGTGCGAGCAGTGCACTGTGTGGAGCAGTGCACTGTGTGGAGCAGTGCACTATGTGCGAGCAGTGAACTGTGTGCAGCAGTGCACTATGTGCGAGCAGTGCACTGTGTGGAGCAGTGCACTATGTGCGAGCAGTGCACTGTGTGCGAGCAGTGCACTATGTGCGAGCAGTGCACTGTGTGCGAGTAGTGCACTATGTGCGAGCAGTGCACTGTGTGCGAGCAGTGCACTGTGTGCAGCAGTGCACTATGTGCGAGCAGTGCACTATGTGGAGCAGTGCACTATGTGCAGCAGTGCACTGTGTGGAGCAGTGCACTATGTGCGAGCAGTGCACTGTGTGGAGCAGTGCACTATGTGCGAGCAGTGCACTGTGTGCGAGCAGTGCACTATGTGCGAGCAGTGCACTGTGTGGAGCAGTGCACTGTGTGGAGCAGTGCACTATGTGCGAGCAGTGCACTATGTGCGAGCAGTGCACTGTGTGCGAGCAGTGCACTATGTGCGAGCAGTGCACTGTGTGCGAGCAGTGCACTATGTGCGAGCAGTGCACTGTGTGCGAGCAGTGCACTGTGTGCGAGCAGTGCACTGTGTGCGAGCAGTGTACTGTGTGCAGCAGTGCACTATGTGCGAGCAGTGCACTGTGTGCGAGCAGTGCACTGTGTGCGAGCAGTGCACTGTGTGCGAGCAGTGCACTGTGTGCAGCAGTGCACTATGTGCGAGCAGTGCACTGTGTGCGAGCAGTGCACTATGTGCGAGCAGTGCACTGTGTGCGAGCAGTGCACTGTGTGGAGCAGTGCACTATGTGCGAGCAGTGCACTGTGTGCGAGCAGTGCACTGTGTGCAGCAGTGCACTATGTGCGAGCAGTGCACTGTGTGCGAGCAGTGCACTGTGTGCGAGCAGTGCACTGTGTGCAGCAGTGCACTATGTGCAGCAGTGCACTGTGTGCGAGCAGTGCACTATGTGCGAGCAGTGCACTGTGTGCGAGCAGTGCACTGTGTGCGAGCAGTGCACTGTGTGCGAGCAGTGCACTATGTGCGAGCAGTGCACTGTGTGGAGCAGTGCACTATGTGCAGCAGTGCACTATGTGCGAGCAGTGCACTGTGTGGAGCAGTGCACTATGTGCGAGCAGTGCACTGTGTGCGAGCAGTGCACTGTGTGCAGCAGTGCACTATGTGCGAGCAGTGCACTGTGTGCGAGCAGTGCACTGTGTGCGAGCAGTGCACTGTGTGCAGCAGTGCACTGTGTGCAGCAGTGCACTATGTGCGAGCAGTGCACTATGTGCGAGCAGTGCACTGTGTGCGAGCAGTGCACTGTGTGCAGCAGTGCACTGTGTGCGAGCAGTGCACTGTGTGCGAGCAGTGCACTGTGTGCAGCAGTGCACTGTGTGCGAGCAGTGCACTGTGTGCGAGCAGTGCACTGTGTGCGAGCAGTGCACTGTGTGCGAGCAGTGCACTGTGTGCGAGCAGTGCACTGTGTGCAGCAGTGCACTGTGTGCGAGCAGTGCACTGTGTGCGAGCAGTGCACTGTGTGCAGCAGTGCACTATGTGCGAGCAGTGCACTGTGTGCGAGCAGTGCACTGTGTGCGAGCAGTGCACTGTGTGCGAGCAGTGCACTGTGTGCAGCAGTGCACTATGTGCAGCAGTGCACTGTGTGCGAGCAGTGCACTGTGTGGAGCAGTGCACTGTGTGCAGCAGTGCACTGTGTGCAGCAGTGCACTCTGTGCAGCAGTGCACTCTGTGCGATCAGTGCACTGTGTGCGATCAGTGCACTGTGTGCGATCAGTGCACTGTGTGCAGCAGTGCACTGTGTGCGATCAGTGCACTGTGTGCGATCAGTGCACTGTGTGCGAGCAGTGCACTGTGTGCGAGCAGTGCACTATGTGCGAGCAGTGCACTGTGTGCGAGCAGTGCACTGTGTGGAGCAGTGCACTATGTGCGAGCAGTGCACTGTGTGCGAGCAGTGCACTGTGTGCAGCAGTGCACTATGTGCGAGCAGTGCACTGTGTGCGAGCAGTGCACTGTGTGCGAGCAGTGCACTGTGTGCAGCAGTGCACTATGTGCAGCAGTGCACTGTGTGCGAGCAGTGCACTATGTGCGAGCAGTGCACTGTGTGCGAGCAGTGCACTGTGTGCGAGCAGTGCACTATGTGCGAGCAGTGCACTGTGTGGAGCAGTGCACTATGTGCAGCAGTGCACTATGTGCGAGCAGTGCACTGTGTGGAGCAGTGCACTATGTGCGAGCAGTGCACTGTGTGCGAGCAGTGCACTGTGTGCAGCAGTGCACTATGTGCGAGCAGTGCACTGTGTGCGAGCAGTGCACTGTGTGCGAGCAGTGCACTGTGTGCAGCAGTGCACTGTGTGCAGCAGAGCACTATGTGCGAGCAGTGCACTATGTGCGAGCAGTGCACTGTGTGCGAGCAGTGCACTGTGTGCAGCAGTGCACTGTGTGCGAGCAGTGCACTGTGTGCGAGCAGTGCACTGTGTGCGAGCAGTGCACTGTGTGCGAGCAGTGCACTGTGTGCGAGCAGTGCACTGTGTGCAGCAGTGCACTGTGTGCGAGCAGTGCACTGTGTGCGAGCAGTGCACTGTGTGCAGCAGTGCACTATGTGCGAGCAGTGCACTGTGTGCGAGCAGTGCACTGTGTGCGAGCAGTGCACTGTGTGCGAGCAGTGCACTGTGTGCAGCAGTGCACTATGTGCAGCAGTGCACTGTGTGCGAGCAGTGCACTGTGTGGAGCAGTGCACTGTGTGCAGCAGTGCACTGTGTGCAGCAGTGCACTGTGTGCAGCAGTGCACTGTGTGCGAGCAGTGCACTGTGTGGAGCAGTGCACTGTGTGCAGCAGTGCACTGTGTGCAGCAGTGCACTGTGTGCGATCAGTGCACTGTGTGCGATCAGTGCACTGTGTGCGAGCAGTGCGCACTTAGAGGGAACAGTGCCATCTCTTGGGGAAATGTGGGCATTACAGGCAAAAAGGAAAATGAACGGCCAGCCACAGTATCGTGAGTTTGAATCCCGACTCCGACATTTGCTGCATGTCCTCCTTTCTCTCTCATCATTCCTCTACCATTCTTTCTCATTCCATCTACTGTCTAATAAAGCCTACGGCAAAAAACAAAAAAAACAACAACAAAAAACGTTTTTTATTTTTTTTTTAATTTTTAATATAACTTGGACAAGCTTGGCGGGCCGGATTGAAAGGCCCAACGGGCCGGATGTGCCCCGCGGGCCGTAGTTTGGGGACCACTGCTCTAGACACCAAATCAACAAAATAAAGTTGCTCTTATATATTTTTATTTGTCAAGTTAAAAAAATGTGACATTAGACAAGTTCTTGCCCAGTGTTTTCAGGTAAATTCTAGTGTGATGTCATAGATTACTAACAGGAAGTGAAAAAAAAACAAAGTGCTGATCTGTGATAACAATTCAAAATCTATTTATCTTAACTGCATTTTAGTTCAACGAGTACTCCAAGCTGTCATAGTCACTTAAGTAAAAATAAAATATCAGTGCCACTTTTTGCTTACTTTTTTGTTGCAGAAGTTTGCTCAGAAACGGCAAATTATTCAATTAAATCCATGTAAATCTATTAACTCAAATAAAACATAAAAAAGTGTTGCTCTCCCGCACACTGGTCGAAAATCCAGTTAGTTTTGAGCTCATTACAAACTGGTGTTAGGTTTTGTTAGTTTTATTGACGAGCTTTAACATTGTGATGCGTGTTTGTGTGACTGTGGGAAAGTCATCAGTTAAATCAATGTTTACTTTTTAATCTGAGAGCGAGTTGATACTCGAAACTCGAAGGATGAGCAGGAATTACCACTAAGCCTGTCTTTGGGCGTGTCAGTCATCTTATTCTCTTGTTTATATTAGACCTGCTTTAGCCACATAATTTACCTGCTAATCATCGTAGCATTGTGCCACACCTTTAACGGCAACGTTTTTGGCCCATTGGCGTTATTGGATAGGACGGTATCGCGTAAAATGTAGTCCTAACATCAAGCGATTTTCACAGCTCTCAGAGGGAGCGTTGCGGTAAAGCTAACAAACATTAGCACGCTAACATCACGTGTCCTCCTTTGCAGAGACTGAAACTCTCTGTAATTAGACGCAGACCGAACAGAGTGATCTCTTTTTCATCTCAAATGCTGCTCGTACAACACATCTGTACAAGGGGAAAACCGATTTGACCTGATTAAGTCGCACATTTTTTCATAGTTTTGCGACTTATATATGATATTTTTGGTTATTTTCACACTGGCAACCGTATTCAAGCAGAAGAAGAATCTGCACTTCCTCTTCCTCTGGAGTTTGTGGAGTTGTTTAGAAGTGACGCAGAGGAAGAAGAATTCAGTGGATTTAGTGATTTGGGGTAAAACTGATGCTTTGCTAAACTTGTTAGCATGTTCTTTATGCTATAGTTATCTGAATAACTGTTCATATGTTACGTTAACATACCAGACACTTACCACAGTTCTGTCTGTGCCTCATGTAGCTGAAGGTGTTAGCGTTAGCATACGTCATGTAGCTGAAGGTGTTAGCATTAGCATACGTACACCTATTCACCATGTTCTCTCATCTGTTATTATTTTAAACTGCATTTACAGATGAAATGTTTGTTCTTGGTCTTGGATTTGATCAAATACATTTCCCCAAAAGTGTGACTTATACTATTTCCCTTGCTGCACGTATTCAACTACTTACGTTTATACTTTTGTCAGTGCCTTGAAGAAAAGGCTGTGATCATGCTCGCCTCTCCACAGATCCGACCCAGATCAGGATTTCTATCACTGTTATACAGGCCGTAGTCCGTGATTGGTCAAAGCCAGCACGACAGAGGAGTGGGCGGGGGAAATGAGACAACCCAGAAAAACTAAAAAGTAGACAAATGAAAAGCCAACAACTTCAGACAAACATTTTATTTTCAAAAATATGAAGTACAATTTCAGTGTACCATGCAATGTGCAAAAATCAATTCAAGAATAACAGTCACGATGTGTTATAAGAGGTCAGCATTCACACTTTTGTCGCACTCTCACACGCACATATTTATCGGCCCGACAGGCGTCATGTTAATAAAAAATAGAGATTTAAGCCCTTCTTGATCCGGGCGACCTTCTTCAAATAAAACAGTAAATAAAACACAATCTGCCCATCAATGGCATAATTTCAGTGACAAAAAAAACACTACATAACACTAAATAAGTTAAGGCAAGAGAAAACCATGGCGTGTTACACAGACCCCACTGGTTTCTGTCTGATTTAAGTGCGTTTTTACTGGAAACATGCGTAAAAGATATAGAGAGGAAGTAAAATTCCTGTTACCCGTAGACGTGCTAAAATAAAAAATCTAAAAGTAAGAGTTTGAAGGCTTCGCTAACCACCGGACGTAAGACGACACTGTAAATGTTGACACAGCAGTAAGATGTGTTAAGAACTTCATATAAAACATTTCCATTCATTAGTATTCCCTGGCCCTTTTCGTTCGGGCTGATTTTTTTTCCGTCCAATTCAAACTTAAAACGGTTTCCGAACCCTTTGGAGAAACAAACGAACGACTCGGCTCTGTCGTTTTCGCCTGATTTCCCTCATTATAAGTGTAAACGAGTTCTGGCGCCGGGTCTCGAGACAGGTTCCAGCTCGTCTCGTGCCCGGTGTCACCGCGGTAACCATCGGGGACATCTTCTTCCCTGTCGCGCACAAAGGGCAGCGCGCCACGCCCTCGGCCCTTCGCGCAAAAACGGTAAGTCAACACCACTGTGTTTAGATAAAGCTCCGGGATACAGTCTATTGCACGCCCTCGGTGAGTCGTAACTAGGGCCGGGTATCGTTTCATACTTCATCACTTCTGGTAAAACTGTTTTTTTTACTGTTACTAAATATTTAGGGTCATGAAACTGAATAATAGACCGCATGAGAGAATGTTATCTTGTGCATAACCAGCAGTTTCTATAATTATTTGTTACGGATTCTCTCAAAATAAAAATGGGTATGAAGTTACTTTTTATATTTGTTGATGCAAAACCTGTAAACGGCACCCAGCTCTAGTCGTAACAGTGCTTTTCAAAATAAAGTGAAGTCTAGGGAGAACTTCTATCTCTTGTAGCCCCATTAAAGATATTATTATTATTTTTTTAAGAGTAAGTTATGTATTAAAAGATCTTTGTTAAGAAGGTTTATTTTGTGTTTGGTTGCGTCATTAGCTTTGGTTTCGGCATCCATTTCTTTTGTTTTTCAGCAGGTTCTTCACAGCCAGGCCAGAGCCAGAGCGCCCAGAACGACCAGGAGAGCTGCGGAGACAAAGAAAAGTGCAAAACGTTGAGTAAAAGGAACTGGGGAAAGGTAAAAAGCTGCCTTAGTGCGCCGTGAAAAAGCGCAACTTGCGTAACTCTGCAAATGGACCGTGCGGGAGAACAATCCGTTTATGAAAAAAAACTGTTGAGGTACCAGAAGTTAAAGGTTTTGAATTTAGGTGTTTAGAGCTAAACTTCTAGGTTTTCTTTTGTCCATAACCTTAAATGATTATGTTCTGGTGTTTTTCTACTCGGAACACAAAATGGTCAACGTTTTGTCATCTTTGTCATAATTTTTTGATTGTTCCGTCCATCAAATGTATGTATTTGGAGTGAGTACTACTACTTAAATGAATACTTCCACACAACAACAACATACTTAAATGAAAAATCATGTACAAAATAACATATTCATCTGTCCCTCGCCATCTTTTTCACTAACGGCAGCTTATAATCGCTTGCTTTTGTAGATTGTAACGGTTGTAATGGTCGTTCTTACCGCTGGACATGGACTGCAGGGGAACGGCCCCGGCCGTAGTCGCCGGTGCGGCGGTGGTGGTCAATGTGTTGTTGGTGTCGGCCGTCGGGTTGGTCAGGTCCACCGTGTCGGTCCTGAGCTGCGTGGTGGTGCTGCCGAGCTGTCCCGTGGCTGAAATGGGAAGGATCGTTGAGTCAGTGAGTTAAAAGAGCGGGTGATAAAGGGTCACGGGCGATAAAGGGTCACGGGCGATAAAGGGTCACAGCTCAAACTGTGTCTGAGAGTGAAGCTCCTTTTTTTGTTTTTTGGATTCATTTAGAAGTATTCATTCATTTGTTTTCTCCCGCTTGTTCCCGTTCAGGGGATTGCGGGTGACTGGAGCCTGTTCCGGTGACTTTGGGCCTGAGGCGGGGCACACGCTGGACAAGGGCCAGCTCGTCGCAGGGTTCACACATTTAGAAATATATATATATATATATATATATATATATATATATATATATGGTATATAAGTGTTTAAGCTAAGCCTGGTAAAATTAAAGGGTTTATAATGTGTAAAAAAATGTTTTATTTATGTGTAACGCTTGGAAGAAGCATCAGATTTAAAGCTACAGTGGGTAACTTTCGGGAAATGGACAGTCACCTGCATATTTCCGTAGTAAAAACTTGTTTTATGCCATACTGTGGAATATTATAGCCAAAGGAAGAAGATTTCCATGGAAATGAGTCAGTACGAGTCAGACTTGTGGACATGCGAGCCGCTCACGGTAAGGGAGTCATATTTAGTGCACAATTTTCTATTCTTGTCATACAACGGGGCTTTAAATGATTCTATTCACATTTGCTTATGTAAATGTGTGTCTGGCAACCGACCTCTGTCTTTGGTTAATGCGTGCGAGACACAATAAAAGAACTTCAATAAAATCCAGTCATTGTTTTGTTCTGCATTTGTATGAACTTACATCCGTATTTGTTAAAGGTCACGTAATATAGCATAAAACTGTACATATTCTAACTAGTTTCTGAGCTCTACACCTGCACTCTGCACCCGGCCATCCCCAGAACCGTTCAACACGAACCACACACAGACAAGGGCGTTTGACTCACAGGCGTTATACGCTCCCGTCACCATGGACACTTCAAATTTGGTGTCATTGGCTCTGGTCGTCGAGTCGGGGACGGTGGCGGCGAAAGAGCACTGGATCCGTCTGCCGTTCATCTTGGCTTTCACGTTGTTCACGGGGAGCTGCGGGAGTCAAAGCGATTCAGGTTGGTGTCCATTGAAACGTTTGAGTGTCCAGTATGTGTTTATTGTTTAAAAATATATTGACAAAAATGCCACAAAAAGCTGATTAAAAATTTAAAAAAAAAAAAGTTATGTTGAAAACTTTAAAATGAGAGTTTAAGGTAACATTTCTGCACTTTTGTGATATATTTTACATTTGTCTGAGTTTAAGGTGAGGTATAGCAGGTATTTACCATTTTATTTATTCATACCTGTTGGAAATATAAATAATAGTTTTATACCAATCAGGTGGCTGTTTGTGGAGCAAATCCATAGAAAATTACAGGAAGTGACCAGTTTGACTCTCTGAACATCAACAAAATAAAGTTATTATGTGTAAAAACAAAAAATTGATTGGTGTTGAGATTAGTTTTGGCACAGTGGTTGCTGGGTAATTTCCAAATGTGATGTCATCAATCAAAAAACAGGAAGTAAAATTATAAACCTAAAAGTGTTGCTATTCTGGGATAAAATTAGCTTTTAGCAAAAATGTTTATAATTTTAGTTCAATGAGTAGTTAAACCTGTCAGAGGTTTAAAAACATGTTTTAACACATATGTCAGAATATCCATTATCAAAGCACTTTAAAAATATTGAGATTTTTGTCATTATCACCTCCTCCTACTATGATATTGTGCATGCGTACTCTACATCATATTTTCTCTCTTTAAATGTAAATTCACAACTAAGTGAAAACTTCGCTCATTCATTTATTAAAACCACTCACCGTTGTGTTTGTCAATTTTCCGTTTTCAACATTGGCGCCGATGAAAATCACTTTGCCGTTGCTCTTGGCGCACAAATACGCCGTCTCCTTACCGGCCTGCGGTGGCGACAGGGGAACACAATCAACTCGGGTTCAAACAGACCGCCGGCCGCTCGTTCAATCCCGCGGGAACTTACGGTCGTCTTCAGAGTGCAGCCCACATAACCGTCCGTCTCCCCGGCCAGCTCGAAGTCCAAGTTGCGGCCGCTTTTCGCCTTCACGCCGACGAAGAAACAGGAACCGGTGGCGGGGTCGCAGTCGCTGGGCTGGGAGGCGCACAGCTTCTGCTTCTGGCACTCGCCTCTGCTGATATTGCTCTGCGGACGGAAAAAGGGAAGCGCGTTTAATTCCCAAACACCAATTCACGAAAAAAGATGTCGGTAATTGCGATTTATGCTTTCTTCCTGCCTTTAATGGTTATCGTTTGAAAAGGGTTCACGCCGCGGTCATGCCGTTCTGGTGCGGCCCCCGATGTAGACTGGGGTTCGATCCCAGGTTCAGGGTCGCACACGGCGACAAAATTGCGACTTTTATGGCGACAAATCCCAGAACCGAACCAGGATCGAACCGGGACCAGTCCAGGGCAAAGCCAAAAGTCTAAATCTGGACAAAACTGAGCTCAAATCAGGACCAAATGAGCATAAGTTTGAACGCACCCTCAGTCTTAGTCGATGTATATGGTGAATGAAGTAACATTGTTAGAGTGTCATATGCAAACATTTGATCAGAAAAATTAAGTGAAGCAATCACCTATATCAAATTTAACCAGCCAGATACGAGCGGGGACAATACTGCAGAATAACAACCACACAGTGTTGTACAAAACTGTGATCAACTGGGATTTGGATGTGGTTTTTGAATTTTTTTTTTTTCATATCACTCAGTTATGTTGAACTACTTTTTCATCTTACCGTAAGTTCCACCACTGTTACATTGGTCACGATTGGGGCGGCGGTTGTAGTAGTAGCAGGAGCGGTTGTAGCGTTCATCATCACGGTTGTGGGCGCTGCGGTGCTCTTCATGGCGGTTGTGGGCGCTGCGGTGCTCTTCATGGCGGTTGTGGGCGCTGCGGTGCTCTTCATGGCGGTTGTGGGTGCTGCGGTGCTCTTCATCGCGGTTGTGGGCGCTGCGGTGCTCTTCATGGCGGTTGTGGGCGCTGCGGTGCTCTTCATGGCGGTTGTGGGCGCTGCGGTGCTCTTCATGGCGGTTGTGGGCGCTGCGGTGCTCTTCATGGCGGTTGTGGGCGCTGCGGTGCTCTTCATGGCGGTTGTGGGCACTGCGGTGCTCTTCATGGCGGTTGTGGGCGCTGCGGTGCTCTTCATGGCGGTTGTGGGCGCTGCGGTGGTCTTCATGGCGGTTGTGGGCGCTGCGGTGGTCTTCATGGCGGTTGTGGGTGCTGCGGTGGTCTTCATCGCGGTTGTGGGCGCTGCGGTGGTGGTAGTGGGCATCATGGTTGTGGTGCTTTGGACGCAGACAGACATCCAGCACAGCGCCGCCAAGAGGACGATGGGACCAGCGTTGATATTCATTTTCTGTTGAAAATATTGCCAAAAAATAAAATCATTTATTCATTAATTTATTCTGGTCATTGTCTGTTGGTCAGAGCCCCTCATCAGTATTCATCGAAGGTACTGCAGTGCATTTTAATTTTTATTTATTTATAATGACTACACTTTTAAATCGCCTTAATAAAGCATGAACGAATAGTTTATTAAGACGGGTTCAGGCTTAGTAACCAGTCAGTAGTTACTAAGCATAAATCCTTTTTAAGAAATGTGTTAATTACGATTTCAAGCCTTTATTCTAGCTTTACTGAGGCGATTTCAAGTGGTTATTAGTCAAAAAATTTGACTTTAAAATACATTTCTTGTGCGTTCAGTGAGTGGCCCGTTCTCGTTCAGTTCTCAGTTACCGTCTTGCTCAGCGGCTAACAAAAGCAGAAGCGACACTATTGTGCGAGCGAAGGACACGTCACGGAGAGAGCCCCTTTTCGGGATCTTTCCTCAAGTTGTCCAGAAGGGGGGGCGCTTTTGATTGGACGATCGGCGCGCAAGCCCGAAACATTGAATCGAATGGTTCAGAATCAGAATCGGAAAGGGTTTATTGCCATTGTCAGCTAATAAAATTCACCAACATATGAACTTGTCTTGGTGATTCGGTTCCACGTTGCACTTGTTCTCGGTCAGGAAAGAAAATAACGCTTCTGAAGCACGGATGAGCGCCGATGTCGTGCCTATAATCTGTTTGCTCGCTAAGTGGAACCGTGACTCCCGTGACTCCGCGGCGTGTTGAATAAACAGTGGCTAATATCAGGTGTCATTGCTGTGTAAATATGGCAGGTCGCTGAGGAGGATGTAGGTCGGACATAAAGGACCTGTACAACAGGTGCGTCAAAGGCGTGGCCACGCTCGCACACACACACACACACACACACATCAAACATTCATTAACCAAACGAACACTTGCTCGTGAAGAATATATAACCACATGATGTTTCAATGGAAATGGTATTACGGGACGTGGCAAAAAAGTCCTCACGGGTTGTGTTTTCAGAGATGGAGCAAACGAAGCGCGTTCTCGACCCGCGAATCAAGTGTCCACGGGTATCAGAAAGAAAAAAAATGGACTATTGACTTAGCAATTAGCTATATCCTATTTGAGTGTTTGACTGACGAGAAGTGCTTGAAATGTTGCCTAAAGCAGGAAGATGAAACCCACGAAAACGGTACTGACAACGGTATCAATAGTCAAAAAAATGTCTACAAAATTATTTATAGATGAGGTTTTTCTATGCTCATATATGTACACAACTTATTGGTATTGGTATCGGATCGATTTGATTGGCCATAGAATTACTTGGTATCGGATTGAATCAAAAATCTGCAAAAAAAAACAATCATTATAATTTGACGTTCGGACTTTGTTGAATAAGGTATTACAAAACTGGAATTTTATTTTCAATTAAAAAAAAAAAAAACATTTTGAAGTTTAGATTTCTAAAAAAGTAACACTTTGTTGTATTCCATTTACAATTCCATTTGAATAAAGCATCAACATACTGAAGAAGCACAGCACAGGAAGAAAGAACGCCTTACACAGCACAAGAAGCATCCACATACTGGCATTTCCTCTTTTAAATCAATTAGCAATCATTAGTCTGTGTTAATTCTTATTGAATACATAATTTAAATAAGTTAAGATGAACTGATCTGAGCAAATTCATTCAGTAGTAGTTCAGTAGGCAATCAGAAGTTTAAAAAAAAAAAAAATCATCAATCATATAATCATAAATCATTAATCAATCAAGTAATAATTTTGAACATTTGCTATTTGATTTGAGTAAATTCTTAAAATACTGGCAATTTCTTTTATTCTTAGTCTATGCTCAGTCTTTCTTCTTTAAAATTCAAAATGTCAGTAAACACAGATTGATTTGAGCGAAATAATTAAAAAGTAACATCAAAAAATCTAAAAATGTCATCAGCGTTCAGTAGTGCATGTTCAAGCCACAGTTTCCCAACACTTTCCTTTGGTTTGTTCAAATATTCAAATATCCTCTGGTGTAACAGCATGTAACAACATCAGTAGCCTGTGTGTCCTCTCACCTGTGGTTGCTGTGGCGTCTCTGCTCTTGTTAGTCCTGCTCCTGGTTGTGCGATGCTCAGCGCTGCAGCCCGAGCCGCTATTTAAACAAAGTAGGTGGAAAAAACCCAGGCACCTGCGATGCCTCTGCTGGGCGGAGCCAGCAGCAGCGTCGCGGCAACCGGACAGCAATCAATCTGTCAATCCATCACCGAATGCGACTTCCTCGTGCTTGTGGAAATATGCAGCTCAGATCTGATTTCCCAAAAAGAAGTCTAGTCCTTTTTGATTTTAGACCCATTTTATCCTGGTTAAGACCTGTATAGTCCTGGTTTGGTCCTGATGTTACTCAAAAAGCTCATCAGATGTGGGTTTTATGGTTACACCTCATTTTTAAATAACCGAGACAAATATTTTTCCAAATTGAGATTGGGATTTTAGACAATTTGGTCCATATTTTTCACCTAAACCCTGGTAACCCTGGTTTAGTTCTTTAGACTTTACACGTGTTTCCTTCTCTTTTGGACCTGGTTTCGATCTGATGAAAGCCAAATATGATCATACATTTGCTATGGTGTTTGCAGACTGTTTTTTATGGTCACGTCTCATTTTAAATTATAGTTTCTTGATCGGCGGTTGGCAGATTGTTGGACCTGGTTTGGACTGGACCAAGTGAAAAAGACTCGATTCAGATCTGTAAATATGTTGTATTCAATTGTGTTTAATTTCAGAACAATGCGTATAGAAACACCAAAAAGCGCTGAACAGTCACAGAAAACAGAATCACGACACTAAACTCAAAGAAAAGGTAAGATCTAGTCCAAATAGAATCAGCGAATTTCATTAAAACGTTGCATTCTGTGAAACTCTTGATTTTATAAGTTTTTTTGTCCTGCTTAAGACCTGGTTGACAAATAATAAAAGGCAAATAATCTGTGCTTTTTCCATTGGCGTCCCATTCTGTCCGATGCACCTGTCCTCCGGTTGTTAATAATAACACAGTGACATATGAAACCCGCCGCGGCATCTCAGAACAATGGGCCGGAACCGGTTTGTCCATCTTTTTTTGTCAGTATTTTTTTTTGCGCACGCGTTTTTACATTGTGCGGTCGAGTTTCCAACGGGAACGCGCACGAAACGTCAAAAAACAGACAGGTCCGGGCATAGACGGAGCCGTAATTTCATATCGTTAAGACGCGCGCCGCAAATTCATATATCAACGATTTTTGCAACAATTCGACATACTTTTCAACACAATCCTTCCAGTTAAATCAAAACCAACACGTCCACGTCAAACTCTGTCAAAATAAAGACTAAACCGAGGCTAATTTTGACTGAAAAAGACATCCACGTTTTTCATTTGTCCAGTTTTTGAAATACTTTCATTTAAAAAAACATTTCTGTCAGGCAGGCCAGGGGTCCCCAAACGTTTCAGATGGGGACCTCCAAAATAACCATGTAACTGGACCCTCAGCACTAAATGAAGTCTGCGCACATTTAAAACATTTAAAATCCGCTTTTACTCTTCTTTTTGATAGAATCATAACATAATTTCACAAAAATAAACAGTTTTAAATTAAAAATAAATTTAAAATACATAAAAATACAACATCGTAACTATAAAATCAACATCTTCCAAGTATTGTGACCCGACCTCGACGTTACTGCGTTGTCAATATATATATATATATATATATATATATATATATATATGTATGTATGTATATACATATATATATATATATATATGTATGTAATTTGTATATTTAGTGCGGCTACAGTTATCGTTTATAGCGCTATTTTAATGCGTAATATGGTCAAAATGTTTTGTCGTATGTTGAAACCATGGAGACAAAAATGTATCTGGATAACCATGGTTACAGCGCCTGGCCTTAAAGGTGCACTGTGGAGCTGGTCACCATGGAAACGTTGCTTTATAGTGCAGTGTGGAGTGAGAATGCAGGTTTTTCAAGGCATTATTGCTGCATCTTTAATCACTTAATTCATCCCCAATAGTTTAGTTTGGTCTGTATTTGAAAAGACGATGTACAAAGACATTAAACTCATGAAAAATACAATATTAAAGTTTATAGCTCTTATAGTTTCTCTCCCTAAAGGTTTGGCATTTTGTTCAGTTCTCGTTTCATCCTGAACGTGACATTTTATAGTGTCTAAAGTAAACATTTGCAGAACATTAAGCAAACAAAGCCACTTCTGAATATGACACATATAACGACAAAATGCAGAACTTTTAGGGAGTTCCCGTTTTCTATTTTGTCCACAGTCTTAGAAAGGAACGCGTTATCTGCTTGATCTGTGGTATATATCGCACCTTTTTTCATAGTTTTGGCCGGGGTGCTACTTATACTTATATTTAAACTTATACTCTGGAGCGACTTATATGTGATATTATTTGTTATTTTCACACTTGCAACCGCATTTCATACTCCAGTGCGACTTATTTATGTTTTTTCCTTCTCTATTATGCATTTTTTGGCTGGTCCGGAAAATACAGTACTTAAAAAGAAAGCTGTAATCCACTTCTTTACTGAATCAATCACATTTTTGCTATATTTATTATTCCCTAAAACACATTTTTTTAATGAATTTACCCTCAGCTTTTGAAAGAGAATGGTCAAAACTCAACAAAATAAACTAAAACTAGTGTCATTCAGAGAGCGTCCTCCAACACCAGCTTTACTCGTGCATGTATTTGACAAAGAAAACCTGTCAATTTATAATCTGATTTCCTCTGAGCAGAGCTTGTTTTTAGTTATAATCAGAGTAAAACAGACATCAGAGTCCAGAACTACAGTCTCAGCTTCACAAAGAGTCCAGACAAGAGTTTAAATTTGCTTCACGAATCCAAAGAATAATAAAGTTGTTTTAGGAGTGACTCTTGGACTGGATAAGAGGATGTCAGAGGACTTCCGATGGGCCTTACCCATCGGAAGTCCTCTGACCTTTTCACGTGAAATGCTCGATCGGTTCCTGTTCCACGAGTCACCGGCTTTGACAACGAAACGATTGTTCAGAAGACGTAACTCTTACGTAAGAGTTACTTTGTATGGTACTTTTCATATTCTGCAGAACAATTCATCACGTCAAAATACGCCTGAAAGGACAAATTATTACGCATTATTTGTATTGTTATTGTGCTTTACATGTGTGTGCTGAAGGATGTGATCTCCGTTTGCCTTCATTACGAAGAATTTAATATATATGGTTTCGCAGGTCTTTCCTTCCTGCTGCTGTCAGACTTTATAACGAACACTGTTAATCCTGAACACTCGCAATACTGACCTAACCATGTGCAATTCTGTCATATGTGCAATTACTGTCGTGATTCATGTGCAATTACTGTGAAATTCATGTGCAATCCATGTGCCGTCGTGACACATATTCATGTGCAATTACTGTCGAGATCACATGCAATGGTATTTATGTATTTATGTATTTAGTTTTATCTTTATTATTTTTCCCCTTCATCCCTTGTTGGGAAATAGGAGGTTTTGTCTATGGGAGTTTTTGTTTATAGATCTTCTACTGAAAGTGTTTTTCAAACTTCTTATAAGTGATCTGTTCTTCTGTATCTACCTCTGTATCTTCCTGCGTTGCAACAATGAAATTTCCCCATGTGGGACAATAAAGGAATATCTTATCTTATCTTATGTAGCTTTTTTTTTAAAGGATTATCATGATGTTGCTATTAGTAGTGGAAAACATCGGAAATGTCCTAAAACTCATAATAATAAAATAAAATACAAATTGTAAATACAAATAAATAAAATAAAAATAAATAAATACATGACTAAATAAGCACATAAATAAATACATACATAAATAAATCAAATTGAAAAAAGAAAATAATGAAAAAACAACAACAAATAAAATATATACAATACATTAAAATACATTAAATTAAAATAAAATAAATCTGAATGAATGAATAAAAATGAATAAATAAATGATTGAATGAATAAATAAAATAAATCAATCAATCATCATCATTTTACACATTTCTTTAGCAGGAGTGCAAATCCCTCTTGGTTTCAAACTTGAATCTGCTTCATAAACAGTTGTCATTATAGATTATACAAGTTCTTCTCGTCATGTTCAAAACAACAATGGTTCTATCATCCGCGTTTCAACGGATCGTCTTGGTAAATAGTTTGTTAAGTTTGTGTCACTGAGGCGACAGCTCGAATATTCAGTTCTGCTTCGTGTTTCTGGCAGCGCGTCGTAGTGCTGGGCGTATTATGGCTGTTGCTAATTACCGCACGTGGAATGGTTTAACGTGCTCGACTTCTTGTAAAAGCAAATGCCAACGCTGCATGACATTTAACTTTAGATCATTAAATGCAATAACTCATATCATATAAATCATATCAAAATGGTGTTTTTCGGATGGCGCTGATAATTCAAATGATTATTAATATTCTAAGGACCCAAATTATTTAGAGTAACAATTGGGACGCAACGTTTGATTTGGTTTAATGTAATCCAACAAAATATTGAATGACAAATATGACGCATTATTTGTATTGTTATTGGGCTTTAAATGTGTACTTAATGATGCGTTCCGTTTGCCTTCATTCCAAATAAATTAACTCTTTTTTTTGTTTTTTAAAGATTATCATGACGTTGCTATTAGTTGTGGAACCCATCGAAAATGCCCTGAAACTCAAAATGATAAAATAAAAAAATAAAAAATGTCTATGTCTCTGTGTTGACCCTGCGACAAGTTGGCCACTGTCCAGGATATACCCCGCCTAAGGCCCGAAGTCACTGGGATAGGCTCCAGTCACCCGCGACCCCGAAAGGGAACAAGCGGTAGAAAATGGATGGATGGATGGATAATAATAAAACAATAATAAAGAAATCATCATCATCATCATCATCATCATCATTTTACACATTATGCTATAAGAAAGACTTTCTTTCCCCCCCAAAAAATAATGGACATAAAATAAGATAAATACAGTGGGAAATTACTCAGACCCCTTTATGTATCACTCTTTGTTAAAATTAAAAAAAAAGTTAATTTTATTTGTCATTAATGTACACAAAATCATGCAAAAAATAAATAAATAATCAAATCAAAGTGATTATGATGTGTGTATGTATTATGTATATATGTATGTATTATTATGTATTTAGGTATGACACTTGTACTTACTGAGGCAACGATTCTCATGCTGTACTATCAATTCTTGCAATGTCTGAAAAATACATTTAAATTCATCTTTATTCCTTTGTTTTGGGCCAACACTGATTTGATTAACGCTGATAAACACGTCGCAGTTGCGCATGAGGCATCCGATACTTTGACATCACATGAACCCAAACTGCTGCACACACAATAACATCTGTGTCTAAAACTACCGGCTGAGCGAGTTCTGAACATAACACATCTTGATCAACATTTAAAATCTCTGCCTTTCACGTGGACAATCAATTGCACAATAGATAAAACGGGTGAACTGCATTCCTGCGTCTGACGGGAACCGAGGCTGGCCCCGCCCCTCTGACCCCGTCCCTCTGGTTCCTGACAATTTTTGGCTGCCACAAAGGCCAGAGCCACGCCCTTGTTTGTCCAATGCCACTGCTTTTTGATTTGTCCATAGAAAGAAAGATTTATATATAATGAATTAACATTATTTTATTTGTGATAGTAAAAAGATAAAAATTACCTAAAAAATATTTTGCCAGTTTTTGTATAATGTGCCCAAAATATATATAATTAGTTAATATAATTTACTTATGCCGACAGAAAATAATTTGAATATTTTGTAGTAAAAAAACTAATAAAAAATAAATAACCTAAAAAAAAATTGCCAGTTTTTGTATAATTTGCCCAAAATACATATAATTAAAATCATATTCTTTTATTTGTGTGGCAGAAAAAAAATTGAAAATTGTGTAGTAAAAAAAAAATCTAATAAAAAATAACCTAAAAACTGTTTTGCCAGTTTTTGTATCATGTACCCAAATAAATATAATTAAAATATTGTTATTTTATTTGTGCTGACAGAAAATAATTAGAAAAAATAAAAAGTATTGGCATCATGATGGCATCCATCCGACTTCGGAGGGTACATCCCTATTAGTTCGGAATTTGACCGATAGTCTTAGTCGTGTTAAGTGACCATCTAGGGATGAGCCCCGGGCGCAGAGCAGCAGTTTAAGACGCTCCTCTGTCGCTGAACTCTCGCCCGTTCTGTTACCTGTGAAGTGTTCAGATTCAAGACAGATAGAGACTGTGTGTGTCCCTCGTGTCCCTCGTGTCCCTCGTACAAATAATGCCAAAAAGTCACATCTCAGAAAAAATATTTCAGGCGTCAGACCAAATAACTTAAGGAAAATAACAATTACAAATGACACAAATATACAAATGAATAAACGTAAAATGTGGACTGCTAAACATTAGAGCAATTTCCTCCAAATCGCTCTTAGTTAATGAATTAATTAGTGACTATAACATAGATCTTCTAGCTCTAACTGAAACGTGGCTTCAACAAGACGACTACGTCAGACTAAATGAGTCCACCCCACCCACCCATGTTAACTTTCAGACTGCCAGGAGCACAGGCCGAGGTGGTGGTGTGGCAGTGATCTCACACTCAAGCCTACTCATGAGCCCTAAAACTAACAATGCATTTCACTCATTTGAAAGCCTTATGCTGTCAATCACATGTCCAAATATGAAAAACCAAAAAGGAGTTTTGTTCATAGTTATCTACCGACCTCCTGGTCCCTATTCAGAGTTTTTAACAGAGTTTTCTGACTTTATATCAAACTTAGTGTTAGCCTGGGATAAAATAGTTATAGTTGGAGACTTTAATATCCACGTGAACATGAGTGATGACGCTCTCAGTAATGCCTTCAGCGCCTTGTTAGACAGCATTGGTTTCACTCAGAATGTAAATAAACCGACTCACACTCACAAGAACACTCTGGATCTTGTCCTAACGTATGGAACAGAGATTAGTGACCTCATTGTCCTCCCTCTAAACCCTATATTGTCAGATCATTTCCTAATTACCTTTCAGTTTATTCTTAAAGATCATCCAGTCCCACAAAATAAAGTTATAATGAAAAGGACAATATCTGAAAAATATATCTCAAAATTCAAAGAAATAATGGAGCCAATATTCAGTGACATGTCATGTGATCACGTCATGTGATCACGTCATGTGATCACGTCATGTGATCCTGCTGAGGACAGTTTTAGTCCCAGTATAAGTGATCAATTTGTCGACTTGACCATGAATTCTCTGAAGTCTGCTCTTGACGTTGTAGCGCCGTTAAAACAGAAGGTCATTAGGCCAAAACGCGCCTCCCCATGGTACAACCAAGAACTGCGTTCACATAAACAAAAAGTTAGAAAGTTAGAGGGATTATTTCGTCGCTCTCACACAGAAGAATCCCTAAAAGCATGGAAAAGTTGCCTGCTGTCCTATAAGCAGGCTCTGTGTGAGGCCCAAACCAGATATTATTCAAATCTAATAGAAGTCAACAAAAGTAACACTAAATTCCTTTTCAGCACTGTAGCTAGGCTAACAAACTGTCACAGTGCAGTAGAGCCCTCAATCCCAGCTACACTTAGCTCTGATGATTTCCTCCTATTTTTTAACAATAAAATAAAAACAATCAGATAAATTAGATGAAATTACCCCCGCTATTAGCCCTGAACTAGCCCAAGCTGTAAATCTAATGTCCCATATAAATCCACCTGTAAACTTAGAAAGGTTCACAGCTGTTGATCAAGCAGAGATAACTTCAGCCATTATGTCCTCTAAAAGCTCAACTTGTGTCCTAGACCCCATTCCAAGCAGACTCCTCAAAGACATTCTCCCCCTAATTATAGACCCTATTCTTAATATAATAAATACTTCACTCCAAAGTGGCTATGTTCCACATCCTTCAAACATGCAGTCATTAAACCTCTTCTGAAAAAGCCTAATCTAGATCCCGACCTATTGGTAAACTACAGACCTATTTCAAATCTTCCCTTCGTCTCTAAAATCCTTGAAAAAGTTGTAGTAAAACAGCTTTGTCGCCACCTGCAGGACAATAACTTATTTGAAGTTTTCCAGTCAGGGTTCAGAGCCCACCACAGCACTGAAACTGCACTAGTTAAAGTCACAAATGATTTGTTATTAGCCGCTGACGATGGACTGGTCTCAATCCTGGTTCTGTTGGACCTCAGCGCAGCGTTTGACACCATCGACCACAACATTCTACTGCAGAGGTTAGAATGTGATGTAGGTGTTGGAGGAACAGCCCTCAGCTGGTTTAAATCCTATCTATCTGATAGGTTCCAATTTGTTAATGTAAACCAGAGCTCCTCACCAAGCTCTAAAGTAATTTACGGTGTGCCACAGGGTTCGGTACTCGGTCCAATTCTGTTTACTCTTTATCTGCTGCCATTAGGCAACATTATCAGAAAGCATGGCATTAACTTCCACTGCTATGCAGATGACACTCAGCTGTATTTATCAATGAAACCTGATCAGAGCGATCAAGTAGACAGACTTAGTACTTGTGTGAAGGAAATAAAAACCTGGATGACACTAAACTACCTGCTTCTTAACCCTGAAAAAACCGAGGTCATTGTGTTTGGCCCTAAGCATCTACGAGACGATCTATCTGAGCAGATAGTCACACTGGACAATGTTGGTGTAGCCTCCAGTTCTACTGTAAGAAACCTTGGAGTCTTATTTGACCAGGAGCTCTCATTTAAAGCTCATATAAATCAAGCTTGTAAAACAGCCTATTTCCATTTGCGCAACATCGCCAAAATCAGAAGAATTCTGCCTAAAAGTGATGCCGAAAAACTTATCCATGCATTTGTAACGACTAGATTAGACTACTGTAACTCCCTGCTTGCAGCGTGTCCTAAAAGCTCCATAAAAAGCTTTCAACTGGTTCAAAATGCAGCAGCAAGATTACTAACAGGAACAAAAAGAAGAGAGCACATTACGCCAGTGCTGGAGTCTCTTCACTGGCTCCCCGTCGAGTCTAGAATCAAATTCAAAATTCTACTCTTGACCTACAAAGCCATAAATGACATGGCCCCATCCTACCTCAAAGATGCTATAGAACCATATCATCCAAACAGAGCTCTTCGCTCTCAGAATGCCGGCCTTCTGGTGGTGCCAAGAGTCTCTAAAAGTACTGTAGGAGGTAGAGCGTTTAGCTACCAAGCTCCTGTGTTATGGAATCAGCTCCCGACCCATGTTAAATATGCTGACACAGTCTCTTCATTTAAGTCCAGGCTTAAAACGTTCCTCTTCGAAATCGCTTATGGTCAGAGTAGTTAGGAACAGAAAGATAAACCCACAGCTTCAGCTACGCTGCCCTAGGAGTAACTATGCTGGGGGAAGTATGACAGCTTGAGCACTATCCTCTTCTTCTTCTGACTACTTATGCTATCAAACAATATTTATTTTTTGATTCCACTTGCAAACTGTTCACCGCCTTCTTTTCTTTCTCTCACTCCTGAGGACCTGTGGACCCAGATGCCCCTCCCCTGGTGAAGTGGTCCCTGCCCTGTGTGGACGGTCCCTCATCTGCCTGAAGAGTGGCTCCAGTTCGCCTCAGTCGGTCCCTCTTCTGCCTGAAGAGTGGGTCCAGCTCGCCTCCGACGGTCCCTCATCTGCCTGAAGAGTGGGTCCAGCTCGCCTCCGACGGTCCCTCATCTGCCTGAAGAGTGGGTCCAGTTCGCCTCCGACGGTCCCTTATCTGCCTGAAGAGTGGGTCCAGCTCGACTCAGACGGTCCCTCATCTGCCTGAAGAGTGGGTCCAGCTCGACTCAGACGGTCCCTCTTCTGCCTGAAGAGTGGGTCCAGCTCCAGTCTCCCTCGTGTCCGTCTGTCCGTCTGTGAGAGTCGGATCTCTCCTTCACTGGAACTCCTCCAGGTTTCTACGCTTTTTTCCCAAAGAGTTTTTTTTTGTAGTTTTTCCTGGCCGAGAAGGAGAGTCTAAGGACAGAGGACCCTGGGACATCGTCCCTCGCCACCACAGACATTGTCTGACTTCATCGCCACCACAGACATTGTCTGACTCCATCGCCACCACAGACATTGTTGATTCATTTCTCCCTGTGGCCCTCAGAGGCAACTGTTGTTGTGATTTTGGGCCTTACAAAAATAAATTGATTTGATTTGATTTGATCATGTGCCCAAAGATATACGTGTGCCAGTTTCTTTTTTTCTTTTTTTTTTTTTTTTTAAGTACAGTAGAATGATATGATTTCACGAGATGCCATTTATAGCAGCCATCACCAAATGGCGGACCCCGGTCCGGATCCGAGTGATGGTTCTTTCCGGACCTGTGAACAGCTGTTCAGCACCTGCACGGGGCGTCAGCTCCGCCGCGCACCGCTCCCTCCACCGCGCCAGTGAGTGACAACTGAACTTCAGATCAACAAAAGGTCTACCGCCTTTATTAAACTGATGTTAATTCTACAGCGTGCGCAGAACACGATAGACTTATATGTAAATGTATATATGTATATATACATCCATCCATTTTCTACCGCTTGTTCCCTTTCGGGGTCACGGGTGACTGGAGCCTATCCCAGTGACTTAGGCGGGGTACACCCTGGACATTGGCCAACACAGAGTCATAGACTTTACAGACAGTTCACTCTCACATTCATTCACTAGGGCCAATTTAGAGTCACCAATGTTTACCTAACACATGCCTGTGTTTGGACGGTGGGAGGAGCCAGAGAACCCGGAGAGAGGACATACAGACTCCACCCAGAGAGATCATGTGATGTTGGTCTGGTCCGGGAATTGAACCAATGATCTCCTTCTTGGGAGGCAAGAGCGCTATATATATATATATATATATATATATATATATATATATATATATATATATATATATATATATATATATATATATATATATATATATATATATATATATATATATATAATATATGTCCATTGTCCATTGTCCATTGCGCTCTTCTTTCCGGGTTTCTCGGTTTCCGATAGAACTTCTCTCCGTTTATCTTCCAGGTTGCTGCACTCAACTGCCACATTAACCTTCACTATTTTGATTATTGTAAAGTGCGATATCATGAATGAAGTTTTGGGCAGCAGCTCCTGCTGTTAATTCAGAAGAGAAGTCAGAGGATTTTAAGCAGGATCTCTACACCTTGAGTCATTGATCTGAGGAAAATGCTGCATTAAGAGAGCATTTTGAGACAACTGACCCAGCTACTTCCTGGTTACAGACTGTTTCTGAGAGTGTGTTCCCTGGTCTAAGTAGCATGTACACCTTGACTGTGTTTGGATGGACTTACAGCTGTGAGTCAGCTTTTTCTACTATGAACATTGTCAAAAACAAGTACCGTTCTAGGCTCAACAATGAACACTAGATATGAGCCTGAGAATGGCACATTCCAACCAAGATTTAAATGACTGGCAGCTCAGCCACATGCTCATTTTTCTCATTCAAGGTCCAGGACCCTATAAGAAAAGTAAAAGAAAAATAATTACAAGAGAAAAGTTCAGAGAAAAGACTCAGTTTTGCATTTCTCCATCTAAAAAGTCACTTGTTTTCTGAAGATGTTTTCTGGAAAAGTCGGCCTTCATTTTTTTTGGGCTGGGACCTCATCTGATTTTATCATATTTCCTCGTGGCGTGGATAAATCATTTGTCCTGCCACGTATCAATCATAAAACGCACCTACCGCTCACCTGCAGCCGCGTCAGGCTCGTCCCCACGTTTCCGCGTGTCTAAGCGCATGGATCTATCATAATATAGTTCCCTCAGTGTACGGGGCAAAATGAAGACGGAGAAAGACAGTTTGAGCTGACGCAGAAGTGGACAGAAATCTACGGGAGACGAGAGATGCGATGCGCTCCGTCGCGCTAATAAACAAACGCACGTGTGTGTTGTATCAGTCCGCACGGGGGAGGGGCATGCGCACTTCCACCTGCGTTCTCAAATTGCCGAAAAATCGTCCATACCGCCTTTAAGAACAAAGATGAGAGAATGTCTGCACATTTTAGTTTGCACATTTTAGTTTTTATAGGTTATTTAACAATTAGTTATTCCACTTTGCACTTTAAAAAAAAAAAATTCTGAGGATTCTGTTTTCTTTAATCTGAAATAAAGGCCTTGAATTTATTTGCCTGGGACGACTTTTATTTATGGTAAAAGAGATAGTTATGCACCAGTTCATTTCCTGCATTGGATATGAACAATAAGTGTTGTTGAAACCATGAAAATGTCGACACGAGCTGGACTTCGGTTCGGACCTTCTACTTGAACAAAATAATAACTGGACCTCAGTGACTTTTAACTGAAAACCCCTGATTTATAGCATTCATTTCATACATTTCTAAATAAATGAGCTTAAACGCCATCTTTCCCAGGCCAATCGTGCGAAGAGATACGATTTTAACATTGACCCTAAAATTATATATATTTTACTATTTACTACATGACGCTGCCACCACACGCCGCGTTCATCATTGGTATTAAGTGGGTCAAATGTCTTGCCCAATGACACACCAGCAGTATGCAGGGGTGAGACTAGACGTGATATTGATGTGTATTTTATTGACACGTTTTATTATTTACTAAAAACAAGCTTGACAATATATGTAGACATTCTCGCAGCAGTCTTTGGTAAGTTTATTTCTCAAAAGATAAATACAGTCATTTCAACAACACCGTGTGCAAACATGTACAAGACTTCCATGATGCATATGATCATTTTTAGCATTAAATGGCACTTGCACAACACAAGGCTTCATAAAAATACATCATTCCTTCATTGTGGAAAAATGCAAAATACAAATCAGCCGTGGGCTTCAATCCAGGGTCACGGACATAAAATACTGTTAGAATAGCGAAGTATTCTAGTGGAAATGACACTGCAGGGGACGTAATAATTCTTCACTGGCTTCAAATGGGCTCCATTTCATGCCACTTATAAGTTGTCAAAATAACGTTGCGTCGTTGTGTAGCTTATATTGTGCTATTATTTATGGAAAGAGGCAAGAATCTTTGGTCTTCTTTTAGTGGAGGAGGTTTTTGGTCCTTCAAAGCCGCAGCAGACTCAGGACGATTGAAATGATCGCGACGACTGAAAAAAGAAAAAAAACAGGATGAAAAACAAAGATGTTAAGTTCAGGCACAAGCACCAAACTGAATATCTATGAGTGAGATTTAAGCATTCACAAAGTATATTCGGAGGAATCACTTAAAGGTCATTAGGTTTCAATGTTTTCTTTCTTCATTTGAGAATAAATATCTGTCAGTGGGAAAATGCACTAAAGAAATCAACAAATGAAGTCTCACTCAAGCCAATCCAATCGTGAAACTCTGGATGGAATCACTAATAAACACTGAGCTTATACCGAGCTGGGGAGCTTTGTACATGGAAGTAAATGTGACCATTTACTTCCATTTTTAGTCAAGTTTTTCATTTCCCCCCCATTGTTTCCTCATTTTTGTGACTAAATCAAAACCGCTTCGTGCACTGCAGCTAAATGCAAAACACACTGGGACGAGACCCTCACTCTAACAGTTTTTACTGTTGCACGTTGACTGCTGCATGGACGTGGCACCGCCTGTAGCACCGCCTGTAGCACCACCTGTAGCACCGCCGGTAGTACTGCCTGTAGTACTGCCTGTAGCACCACCTGTAGTACTGCCTGTAGTACTGCCTGTAGCACCACCTGTAGTACTGCCTGTAGCACCACCTGTAGTACTGCCTGTAGCACCACCTGTAGTACCGCCTGTAGCACCACCTGTAGTACTGCCTGTAGTACTGCCTGTAGCACCACCTGTAGTACTGCCTGTAGTACTGCCTGTAGCACCACCTGTAGTACTGCCTGTAGCACCACCTGTAGTACTGCCTGTAGCACCACCTGTAGTACTGCCTGTAGCACCACCTGTAGTACTGCCTGTAGTACTGCCTGTAGCACCACCTGTAGTACTGCCTGTAGCACCGCCGGTAGTACTGCCTGTAGTACTGCCTGTAGCACCACCTGTAGTACTGCCTGTAGCACCACCTGTAGTACTGCCTGTAGTACTGCCTGTAGTACTGCCTGTAGCACCGCCGGTAGTACTGCCTGTTGTACTGCCTGTAGCACCACCTGTAGTACTGCCTGTAGCACCACCTGAAGTACTGCCTGTAGTACTGCCTGTAGCACCACCTGTAGTACTGCCTGTAGTACTGCCTGTAGCACCGCCTATAGCACCACCTGTAGTACTGCCTGTACCACCGCCTGTAGTACTGCCTGTAGCACCACCTGTAGTACTGCCTGTAGTACTGCCTGTACCACCGCCTGTAGTACTGCCTGTAGTACTGCCTGTAGTACTGCCTGTAGTACTGCCTGTACCACCGCCTGTAGTACTGCCTGTAGTACTGTCTGTAGCACCGCCTGTAGCACCACCTGTAGTACTGCCTGTAGTACTGCCTGTAGCACCACCTGTAGTACTGCCTGTAGTACTGCCTGTAGCACCGCCTGTAGTATTGCCTGTAGCACCGCCTGTAGCACCACCTGTAGTACTGCCTGTAGCACCGCCTGTAGCACCGCCTGTAGCACCACCTGTAGTACTGCCTGTAGTACTGCCTGTAGCACCACCTGTAGTACTGCCTGTAGTACTGCCTGTAGCACCGCCTGTAGCACCGCCTGTAGCACCACCTGTAGTACCGCCTGTAGCACCGCCTGTAGTATTGCCTGTAGCACCGCCTGTAGCACCGCCTGTAGTACTGCCTGTAGTGCTGCCTGTAGCACCACCTGTAGTACTGCCTGTAGCACCACCTGTAGTACTGCCTGTAGCACCACCTGTAGTACTGCCTGTAGTACTGCCTGTAGCACCACCTGTAGTACTGCCTGTAGCACCGCCGGTAGTACTGCCTGTAGTACTGCCTGTAGCACCACCTGTAGTACTGCCTGTAGTACTGCCTGTACCACCGCCTTTAGTACTGCCTGTAGTACTGCCTGTAGCACCGCCTACAGCACCACCTGTAGTACTGCCTGTACCACCGCCTGTAGTACTGCCTGTAGCACCACCTGTAGTACTGCCTGTAGTACTGCCTGTACCACCGCCTGTAGTACTGCCTGTAGTACTGCCTGTAGTACTGCCTGTACCACCGCCTGTAGTACTGCCTGTAGTACTGTCTGTAGCACCGCCTGTAGCACCACCTGTAGTACTGCCTGTAGTACTGCCTGTAGTACTGCCTGTAGTACTGCCTGTAGCACCACCTGTAGTACTGCCTGTAGCACCGCCTGTAGCACCGCCTGTAGCACCACCTGTAGTACTGCCTGTAGTACTGCCTGTAGTACTGCCTGTACCACCGCCTGTAGTACTGCCTGTAGTACTGTCTGTAGCACCGCCTGTAGCACCACCTGTAGTACTGCCTGTAGTACTGCCTGTAGCACCACCTGTAGTACTGCCTGTAGTACTGCCTGTAGCACCGCCTGTAGTATTGCCTGTAGCACCGCCTGTAGCACCACCTGTAGTACTGCCTGTAGCACCGCCTGTAGCACCACCTGTAGTACTGCCTGTAGTACTGTCTGTAGCACCACCTGTAGTACTGCCTGTAGTACTGCCTGTAGCACCGCCTGTAGCACCGCCTGTAGCACCACCTGTAGTACCGCCTGTAGCACCGCCTGTAGCACCGCCTGTAGCACCACCTGTAGTACTGCCTGTAGTACTGCCTGTAGCACCGCCTGTAGCACCGCCTGTAGCACCACCTGTAGTACCGCCTGTAGCACCACCTGTAGTACCGCCTGTAGCACCGCCTGTAGTATTGCCTGTAGCACCGCCTGTAGCACCGCCTGTAGCACCGCCTGTAGCACCACCTGTAGTACTGCCTGTAGCACCGCCTGTAGCACCGCCTGTAGCACCGCCTGTAGCACCGCCTGTAGCACCACCTGTAGTACTGCCTGTAGTACTGCCTGTAGCACCACCTGTAGTACTGCCTGTAGTACTGCCTGTAGCACCGCCTGTAGCACCGCCTGTAGCACCACCTGTAGTACCGCCTGTAGCACCACCTGTAGTACCGCCTGTAGCACCGCCTGTAGTATTGCCTGTAGCACCGCCTGTAGCACCGCCTGTAGCACCGCCTGTAGCACCACCTGTAGTACTGCCTGTAGCACCGCCTGTAGCACCGCCTGTAGCACCGCCTGTAGTACTGACAGTGGGCGCAGCGGTGGTCCCGGGGGTCGCCAAGTTGGTGATGTTTTGCGAAGGATTTGAAATGTCCACAGGGCCGGTCCTGATCTTTGGATCTGGGGTCCCGATATTATTGGCGTCTGTGAGAGAAAAGCGACAAGAGAAATGTAGTAAACATGTCCATGGATACTGTCGAAGGAAACGCCCACTAACCTCTGTGGGAGGAGCAACACATTCATTTTAACGTAGACGAGCTGCTCTATCACAAACTGTAAAATAAATCTGGCCTAAATCTGTATAAATATCCAAAACTGCTAATTGTAGCTCTGGTCTGAATGTCGGTGAAGTCCCTCATCCGTCCAGGAGGATTCCATTGGAGAAAAAGGTTCAGTTGTATCATCTGGACTCGGTTTTAGAAAAAACAAGACGTTTCAACTCTCATCCAAGAGTCATTCTCAATCTGCGAATTTAGACCGGGAACTCAGACATTTTGGCCTAAATGCTACCGTGACGCTAGCATCGCCTGTTGTGTTTTAACATCAACATCATTTGTGCTTAAAATACACAACATGTTTGAAAAGGAAATGTATTAAAAGTGAAAGAGTTGAGTTTTCACTCTCGGACACTAAATATACCGAGGTCTGTATCAGCAAATGCATCGTTTTAAAATAAATAAATAACCAAATACATGTAGCAGGTTTATGGCTCTAAAAATGAACAATCTAACATTCAGGCTTAGGGGTTGGTCCAGCCACGGCCCAGTCCTGATCTGTGGCTCTTAACGTGGGTCACACATCTCTCTAGGTCGCATTGTAGCTTTGTGTTTATTTATTTGACTAAATGACCATTCTACGACATTCTACGGCGAAGCAAACGGAAAATCCAAATCTTGAACTGTGTAACCTTTTTCTTTATGCCAGGATTGCAGCAACAAGAGCCATAACACTTTGAGAAATCCCGACCTTGTTTGATCTCAGACTCCAAGCGAGGCTGGACCTGGTCAGATGTTCCAATCCCTTAACCGGGAAACTAAAAACAAAGTACTAGGCAAACCTGATTATACTGCACAGTACTTTTCGTTGCTGTACAGCGCTCCGGGATAAAAGCCGCGCGCACGAGATTTTACGAAGAGAATAGAACGCAAGGCTAGTTTATTTGTGGAGCACGATTTGTACACAAGGCAATTGAAAGTGCTTGACACAACAGAAGAACTCCATATACGGGCCGCACCTGTCGGCGAACCGCAGGTGCCTACGTCGTAACATGAGATATTTACACACAAATAAACGCAGTAGTGATGCATCAGGTCCATCTGCTCCGAGCTTGTACTTATCCAGTGAGTGTTGCGGTGTAACATGAGATATTTGCACAGGAATATGTTCCACGTAATGATGCACATGACGTCTATTGACTCGTGGGGCAGGGTCGGTCAAAGAAAGTCTCATTTCACTGCGGCAGGTTCTAAACCGCTGTATGTCGCACGTTTCCTCTTTAGACTACTTTCCCCGTGAATGAGTCTGATTGTGATCAAACACACGGCGTTTTGAAGCATAAAGTATAGAAAACGCGACGTGTCCCCTGACGTCTTCTTCTACAGTGTGTCAAACGCTTGCACTCCCCGCTAGAGCGCCCCCCGGTGGTCGTTAGCCAGTAAAATCAATAACTTTTACGCTTCATTGTAATGATCGCAGGGTTCAAAGCGTGGGGGGGAAGTAGCGGCTTGAAGTGACATCATTTATGACTATTATATTTTGTATTAATGATATTGACATCAGATTTACTAGAAATTATATTTTTATTCATATTCTATTCAATTCTACCATCAAAATCTACAGCCTGGTAAGTGGCCGCTTACCCCTGGTTAGGAAACACTGGCCACAACATTCTGACCTGCTCTGTAGCTCAATGTTAAACTGTTGTTACTTTGTTAGCACGAGCTGACGTGTGGAAGGTCTTACCGGGATTGTATTCTCCCGTCACAACAGCCATTGTGTATTTGGTGTGGTCGGCTCGGGCTGTGACGTCAGGGACGGTCACGAAGAAGGAGCATTGAATCTTGTTTCTCTTCACTTTACCTTTCACACGGTTGACAGGAAGCTATGGAGCACATATTAAATCCGTGTTAATTTGATTTTAGTGTAATTGATTGACACGAACATGCAGGTTTTGGCATATTAAAATTTAATCATACAATGTTTAAATAATAATAATAATAGTTACTGTTAAATTTTGCCATATAAATGACAGGATTGAATCATAAACTTTAAAATTACAATTACAGCTATCACCAGAAAATAAAAAAAACATTTAATAATTCAAAACTAAAAGTAACAGCTAAAAATGTGCCGTCATTAAACGCATGAATTCATTAAAAAGCTTCATTTATCAAACAAACTTTTGAGACAAAATATAGTTTATTTCATTCCTCACCTCTTCTAAGATGATTTGTCCACTGGGAGTTACGACACCGGTGATCATCTGCACTTTGCCTTTGTTGTTAGCGCATGCGTAAAAAGATTCATTTCCCCCCTGTAATGAAAATGAAATGTGATGCATTAAATATGTACAGTATGTTTGTCTCCACAAAGTACAGTCGCGTGCACAAGGGGGAACTTTTCCTTTTTCCCAGTGTCGATGCTAACGCACTTGATGAAAGTAAATTGTGTTTCATTGTGGTATTTACCCTGGACAAAAGCCAGTAAAAGCCAGTACTGCTCTTTCTGCTGCCAACAAGTTATTCAACCGCAGCTGATGCAATGAGGAACTTCTCCTTTTTTTTTTTATGGGAGTGTCTACAGAGCCGCGGCGCGCGGCCGAAACTGCATTTTTTGTGCGGCGGCTCCTGAAACTGCAGGGCTATTTGACCGCGCCGGGTTATGGTTAGGGTCAGGGTTAGGGTTAGGGTTAGGGTTAGGGTTAGGGTTAGGGTTAGGGTTAGGGTTAGGGTTAGGTTTAGGGTTAAGGTTAGGGTTAAGGTTAGGGTCAGGGTTAAGGTCAGGGTTGGGGTTAGGGTTAAGGTTAGGGTTATGGTTAGGGTTAAGGTTAGGGTTAAGGTTAGGGTCAGGGTTAAGGTTAGGGTTAGGGTTAGGGTTAGGGTTAGGGTTAGGGTTAGGGTTAAGGTTAGGGTCAGGGTTAGGGTCAGGGTTAGGTTTAGGGTTAAGGTTAGGGTTAAGGTTAGGGTTAAGGTTAGGGTTAAGGTTAGGGTCAGGTTTAGGGTTAAGGTTAGGGTTAGGGTTAAGGTTAAGGTTAAGGTTAGGGTTAGGGTTAGGGTTAGGGTTAAGGTTAAGGTTAAGGTTACCCATGAGGCTATATGGCAGTGCCGCGGCTCCTGAAACTGCTGGGCTATTTGACTGCGCCCCGGCTCTGCAGCCACGGCCTTTTTTTAAACCACCATGTTGAAAGACACATCCTGTGGTTGAGGACAATGTGTCTGTTTAAGAAGAATCAAATCATTGGACTGCATCAAGCAACAAAAACATCTAAGGAAATTACGTAATTAAAGAGGATGGATAGTGGGGAACAAAGGATCCTGAGCTTGATCTTAAGGGATTTTTGACTTCCATAACAATACTGGCATATTCCAAGATGACAACGCCAGGATTCATCAGGCTCAAGTTGTGGAAGAATGGTTCAGGGAGCATGAGGAATTATTTTTACACAAGGGTCGGCCACCGCAGGCTCCAGACCTTAACCCCATTGAGAATCGTCGCACTGGAGAAGGCTTTGTGCAGTGGTCTTTTTTAAAAATGAATGCACTGAATAGATCTTGTGACGTTGCAGAAGCATATCCAAACAAAGCCACGGCAAATACGTGCTGTAATCCAAGCTAAAAGCGCTCCTACAAAATATTAAGAGCGTGTGACCTTTTTTTTGGCCAGGCAGCTCATTATTGCAGTTCATGTTTTATTTATCCTACTTTATGATTACAGTGCCAGTGGCTTAACATGATATGCAATGTTTACAGTTGTAATACATTGCTCTTCAGAATTTGTTATCGAGACTGAAATCGTTCTTTTCATTAGCGCCGTGTTAACTTACGTTGAAAGATTTCAAGGTGCAGCCGATGTACCCTGTAGACCATCCAGACAGTTTAATTTGAAAGTTACGGCCACTTTCTCTCTTTGCAGCGAGGAAGAAGCATGAATCTGACTCGGAGGCGGGATCACAACTTGATGGTTCTTCCACGCAGAGCTGTGTGGTGCCACAACCGTCCCTGCTAACGGGGGTCTGCAACCGTAACAACACAGTCAGATACAAACAATAGTGTGCTAATTTGATGATGTACATTTATTAGCGTCATTCCCTCTAAGCCACAGTGCGAAACATTCCAGATTATGTAATGGTTATTTAGGAGACAACTTCAAATGCACAAAATAAGATGGATGTAGATTCCCAGGTTGCAAGTCAGGTCTGTACAGAGGCGGGTGCACTCTGAGTTATAATGCATGCTTATTAAGGTATAGTTAAGCATAAAACATGTCATTGTGTATTGACAGCATTTCTGCCTCTAAAATTACTTTTTCTTACCGTAAGATCTTCAGTCGTTGTGTTTGCCACTAATGGCGGGGCAATAGCTGTTGTGGCGGCTATAGTAGTATTAGCTGCAGTGGTTTTAGTGGTTAAAGTGGCAATAGTTGTAATATTTGTGGGAGTTGCAGTTGTGCTGGCTGGAGCAATCGTGGTCATTCCAGGTGGCATGCTTAGTGTGGTTTTGGCGGTTGGCAGAGTGGTTGCATTTATTGGCTGGGTAACAGTGATTGCTAGGGTAGGTTGGGTCGCAATGGTCTGCTGGGTAACATTGACTGCTTGGGTAGGTTGGGTCGGATTCATGGACTGGGTAACGCTGACTGCCGGGGTAGGTTGGGTCGCATTCATCAGCTGGGTAACATTGACAGCTGGGGTAGGTGAGGTCACATTCACAGGCTGAGTAACATTAACTGTTGGTGTAGATTGGGTCGCATTCATCGGCTGGGTAACATTGATTGCTGGGGTAGGTGAGGTCGCAATCATCGGCTGGGTGACATTGACTGCTGGGGTAGGTGAGGTCGCATTCATCAGCTGGGTAACATTGACTGCTGGTGTAGGTTGGGTCGCATTTATCGGCTGGGTAACATTGACTGTTGGTGTAGGTTGGGTCGCATTTATCGGTTGGGTAACATTAACTGTTGGTGTAGGTTGGGTCGCATTTATTGGCTGGGTGACATTAACTGTTGGTGTAGGTTGGGTTACATTCATCGGCTGGGTAACATTAACTGTTGGTGTAGGTTGGGTCGCATTCATCGGCTGGGTAACATTCACTGCTGGGGTAGGTGAGGTCGCATTCATCGGCTGGGTGACATTAACTGTTGGTGTAGGTTGGGTCACATTCATCGGTTGGGTAACATTGATTGCTACGGTAGTTTGGGTCGCATTCATCTGCTGGGTAACATTGATTGCTGGGGTAGGTGAGGTCCCATTCATCTGCTGGGTAACATTGACTGCTGGGGTAGGTGAGGTCCCATTCATCTGCTGGGTAACATTGACTGCTGGGGTAGGCTGGGTTGCATTCATCAGCTGGGTAACATTGACTGCTGGGGTAGGTTGGGTTGCATTTATCAGCTGGGTAACATTGACTCCATGGTTAGGTGAGGTTGCATTCATCTGCTGGGTAATATTGACTGCTTGGGTAGGTTGAGTCGCATTCATCGGCTGGGTAACAATGACTGCTGAGGTAGGTTGGGTCGCATTCATTGGTTGGGTAACGTTGACTGCTGGGGTAGGTTGGGTCGCATTCATCAGCTGGGTAACATTGACTGCTGGGGTACGTGAGGTCGCATTCATCGGCTGGGTAACATTGACTGCTGTGGTAGGTTGGGTCGCATTCATCGGCTGGGTAACATTGACTGCTGGTGTGGGTTGGGTCGCATTTATCGGCTGGGTAACATTGACTGCTGGTGTAGGTTGGGTCGCATTCATCGGCTGGGTAACATTCACTGCTGGGGAAGGTGAGGTCGCATTCATCTGTTGGGTAACATTGATTGCTGGGGTAGGTTGGGTCGCATTCATCGGCTGGATAACATTGACTGCTGAGGTAGGCTGGGTCGCATTCATTGGTTGGGTAACGTTGACTGCTGAGGTAGGTTGGATCGCATTTATCGGCTGGGTAACATTAACTTTTGGTGTAGGTTGGGTCGCATTCATCGGCTGGGTAACATTGACTGTTGGTGTAGGTTGGGTCGCATTCATCAGCTGGGTAACATTGACTGCTGGTGTAGGTTGGGTCGCATTCATCAGCTGGGTAACATTGACTAGTTGGGTAAGTTGGGTCGCATTCATGGGCTGGATAACATTGACTGCTGAGGTAGGCTGGGTTGCATTCATTGGTTGGGTAACGTTGACTGCTGAGGTAGGTTGTGTTGCATTCATCGGCTGGGTAACATTGACTGCTGGTGTAGGTTGGGTCGCATTCATCGGCTGGGTAACATTAACTGTTGGTGTAGGTTGGGTCGCATTTATCGGCTGGGTAACATTGACTGCTGGTGTAGGTGAGGTCACATTCACAGGCTGAGTAACATTAACTGTTGGTGTAGGTTGGGTCGCATTCATCGGCTGGGTAACATTGATTGCTGGGGTAGGTGAGGTCGCAATCATCGGCTGGGTGACATTGACTGCTGGTGTAGGTCGGGTCGCATTTATCGGCTGGGTAACATTGACTGCTGGTGTAGGTTGGGTCGCATTTATTGGCTGGGTGACATTAACTGTTGGTGTAGGTTGGGTTACATTCATCGGCTGGGTAACATTAACTGTTGGTGTAGGTTGGGTCGCATTGATCGGCTGGGTAACATTAACTGTTGGAGTAGGTTGGGTCGCATTTATTGGCTGGGTGACATTAACTGTTGGTGTAGGTTGGGTTACATTCATCGGCTGGGTAACATTAACTGTTGGTGTAGGTTGGGTCGCATTCATCGGCTGGGTAACATTCACTGCTGGGGTAGGTTGGGTCACATTCATCGGTTGGGTAACATTAATTGCTACGGTAGTTTGGGTCGCATTCATCTGCTGGGTAACATTGACTGCTTGGGTAGGTGAGGTTACATTCATCGGCTGGGTAAAGTTGACGGCTTGGGAAGGTTGCGTCGCATTCATCAGCTGGGTAACATTGACTGGTGGGGTAGGTGAGGTCGCATTCATCGGCTGGGTGACATTAACTGTTGGTGTAGGTTGGGTCACACTCATCGGTTGGGTAACATTAATTGCTACGGTAGTTTGGGTCGCATTCATCTGCTGGGTAACATTGGCTGCTGGGGAAGGTTGGGTCACATTTATCGGCTGGGTAACATTTACTGCTTGGGTGGGTGAGGTTACATTCATCGGCTGGGTAATGTTGTCGGCTTGGGTAGGTTGCGTCGCATTCATCGGCTGGGTAACATTGATTGCTGGGGTAGGTTGGGTCGCATTCATCTGCTGGGTAACATTGACTGCTGGGGTAGGCTGGGTTGCATTCATCAGCTGGGTAACATTGACTGCTGGGGTAGGTGAGGTCGCATTCATCGGCTGGGTAACATTAACTGTTGGTGTAGGTTGGGTCGCATTTATCGGCTGGGTAACAGTGACTGCTGGGGTAGGTGAGGTCGCATTCATCGGCTGGGTAACATTAACTGTTGGTGTAGGCTGGGTTGCATTCATCAGCTGGGTAACATTGACTGCTGGGGTAGGTGAGGTCGCATTCATCTGCTGGGTAACATTGACTGCTGGGGTAGGTTGAGTCGCATTCATCGGCTGGGTAACAATGACTGCTGAGGTAGGTTGGGTCGCATTCATTGGTTGGGTAACATTAACTGCTGGGGTAGGTTGGGTTGCATTTATCAGCTGGGTAACATTGACTCCATGGTTAGGTGAGGTTGCATTCATCTGCTGGGTAATATTGACTGCTTGGGTAGGTTGAGTCGCATTCATCGGCTGGGTAACAATGACTGCTGAGGTAGGTTGGGTCGCATTCATTGGTTGGGTAACGTTGACTGCTGGGGTAGGTTGGGTCGCATTCATCAGCTGGGTAACATTGACTGCTGGGGTACGTGAGGTCGCATTCATCGGCTGGGTAACATTGACTGCTGTGGTAGGTTGGGTCGCATTCATCGGCTGGGTAACATTGACTGCTGGTGTGGGTTGGGTCGCATTTATCGGCTGGGTAACATTGACTGCTGGTGTAGGTTGGGTCGCATTAATCAGCTGGGTAACATCAACTGTTTGTGTAGGTTGGGTCGCATTCATCGGCTGGGTAACATTCACTGCTGGGGAAGGTGAGGTCGCATTCATCTGTTGGGTAACATTGATTGCTGGGGTAGGTTGGGTCGCATTCATCGGCTGGATAACATTGACTGCTGAGGTAGGCTGGGTCGCATTCATTGGTTGGGTAACGTTGACTGCTGAGGTAGGTTGGATCGCATTTATCGGCTGGGTAACATTAACTTTTGGTGTAGGTTGGGTCGCATTCATCGGCTGGGTAACATTGACTGTTGGTGTAGGTTGGGTCGCATTCATCAGCTGGGTAACATTGACTGCTGGTGTAGGTTGGGTCGCATTCATCAGCTGGGTAACATTGACTAGTTGGGTAAGTTGGGTCGCATTCATGGGCTGGATAACATTGACTGCTGAGGTAGGCTGGGTTGCATTCATTGGTTGGGTAACGTTGACTGCTGAGGTAGGTTGTGTTGCATTCATCGGCTGGGTCAAATTGACTGCTGGTGTAGGTTGGGTTGCATTTATCGGCTGGGTAACATTGACTGCTGGTGTAGGTTGGGTCGCATTCATCGGCTGGGTAACATTAACTGTTGGTGTAGGTTGGGTCGCATTTATCGGCTGGGTAACATTGACTGCTGGTGTAGGTGAGGTCACATTCACAGGCTGAGTAACATTAACTGTTGGTGTAGGTTGGGTCGCATTCATCGGCTGGGTAACATTGATTGCTGGGGTAGGTGAGGTCGCAATCATCGGCTGGGTGACATTGACTGCTGGTGTAGGTCGGGTCGCATTTATCGGCTGGGTAACATTGACTGCTGGTGTAGGTTGGGTCGCATTTATTGGCTGGGTGACATTAACTGTTGGTGTAGGTTGGGTTACATTCATCGGCTGGGTAACATTAACTGTTGGTGTAGGTTGGGTCGCATTGATCGGCTGGGTAACATTAACTGTTGGAGTAGGTTGGGTCGCATTTATTGGCTGGGTGACATTAACTGTTGGTGTAGGTTGGGTTACATTCATCGGCTGGGTAACATTCACTGCTGGGGTAGGTTGGGTCACATTCATCGGTTGGGTAACATTAATTGCTACGGTAGTTTGGGTCGCATTCATCTGCTGGGTAACATTGACTGCTTGGGTAGGTGAGGTTACATTCATCGGCTGGGTAAAGTTGACGGCTTGGGAAGGTTGCGTCGCATTCATCAGCTGGGTAACATTGACTGGTGGGGTAGGTGAGGTCGCATTCATCGGCTGGGTGACATTAACTGTTGGTGTAGGTTGGGTCACACTCATCGGTTGGGTAACATTAATTGCTACGGTAGTTTGGGTCGCATTCATCTGCTGGGTAACATTGGCTGCTGGGGAAGGTTGGGTCACATTTATCGGCTGGGTAACATTTACTGCTTGGGTGGGTGAGGTTACATTCATCGGCTGGGTAATGTTGTCGGCTTGGGTAGGTTGCGTCGCATTCATCGGCTGGGTAACATTGATTGCTGGGGTAGGTTGGGTCGCATTCATCTGCTGGGTAACATTGACTGCTGGGGTAGGCTGGGTTGCATTCATCAGCTGGGTAACATTGACTGCTGGGGTAGGTGAGGTCGCATTCATCGGCTGGGTAACATTAACTGTTGGTGTAGGTTGGGTCGCATTTATCGGCTGGGTAACAGTGACTGCTGGGGTAGGTGAGGTCGCATTCATCGGCTGGGTAACATTAACTGTTGGTGTAGGCTGGGTTGCATTCATCAGCTGGGTAACATTGACTGCTGGGGTAGGTGAGGTCGCATTCATCTGCTGGGTAACATTGACTGCTGGGGTAGGTTGAGTCGCATTCATCGGCTGGGTAACAATGACTGCTGAGGTAGGTTGGGTCGCATTCATTGGTTGGGTAACGTTGACTGCTGGGGTAGGTTGGGTCGCATTCATCAGCTGGGTAACATTGACTGCTGGGGTACGTGAGGTCGCATTCATCGGCTGGGTAACATTGACTGCTGTGGTAGGTGAGGTCGCATTCATCGGCTGGGTAACATTGACTGCTGGTGTAGGCTGGGTAGCATTTATCGGCTGGGTAACATTGACTGCTGGTGTGGGTTGGGTCGCATTTATCGGTTGGGTAACATTAACTGTTGGTGTAGGTTGGGTCGCATTCATCGGCTGGGTAACATTAACTGTTGGTGTAGGTTTTGTCGCATTTATTGGCTGGGTGACATTAACTGTTGGTGTAGGTTGGGTTACATTCATCGGCTGGGTAAAATTAACTGTTGGTGTAGGTTGGGTCGCATTCATCGGCTGGGTAACATTGACTGATTGGGTAGGTGAGGTTACATTCGTCGGCTGGGTAACGTTGACGGCTTGGGAAGGTTGCGTCGCATTCATCAGCTGGGTATCATTGATTGCTGGGGTAGGTGAGGTCGCATTCATCGGCTGGGTAACATTGAGTGGTGGGGTAGGTGAGGTTGCATTCATCGGCTGGGTGACATTAACTGTTGGTGTAAGTTGGGTCACACTCATCGGTTGGGTAACATTAATTGCTACGGTAGTTTGGGTCGCATTCATCTGCTGGGTAACATTGGCTGCTGGGGAAGGTTGGGTCGCATTTATCGGCTGGGTAACATTGACTGCTTGGGTTGGTGAGGTTACATTCATCGGCTGGGTAACGTTGACGGCTTGGGTAGGTTGCGTCGCATTCATCGGCTGGGTAACAATGACTGCTGAGGTAGGTTGGGTCGCATTCATTGGTTGGGTAACGTTGACTGCTGGGGTAGGTTGGGTCGCATTCATCAGCTGGGTAACATTGACTGCTGGGGTACGTGAGGTCGCATTCATCGGCTGGGTAACGTTAACTGTTGGTGTTGGTTGGGTTTTATTTATCAGCTGGGTAACATTGACTCCATGGTTAGGTGAGGTTGCATTCATCTGCTGGGTAATATTGACTGCTTGGGTAGGTTGGGTCGCATTTATCGGCTGGGTAACATTAACTGTTGGTGTAGGTTGGGTCGCATTGATCGGCTGGGTAACATTAACTGTTGGAGTAGGTTGGGTCGCATTTATTGGCTGGGTGACATTAACTGTTGGTGTAGGTTGGGTTACATTCATCGGCTGGGTAACATTAAATGTTGGTGTAGATTGGGTCGCATTCATCGGCTGGGTAACATTCACTGCTGGGGTAGGTTGGGTCACATTCATCGGTTGGGTAACATTAATTGCTACGGTAGTTTGGGTCGCATTCATCTGCTGGGTAACATTGACTGCTTGGGTAGGTGAGGTTACATTCATCGGCTGGGTAAAGTTGACGGCTTGGGAAGGTTGCGTCGCATTCATCAGCTGGGTAACATTGACTGGTGGGGTAGGTGAGGTCGCATTCATCGGCTGGGTGACATTAACTGTTGGTGTAGGTTGGGTCACACTCATCGGTTGGGTAACATTAATTGCTACGGTAGTTTGGGTCGCATTCATCTGCTGGGTAACATTGGCTGCTGGGGAAGGTTGGGTCACATTTATCGGCTGGGTAACATTTACTGCTTGGGTGGGTGAGGTTACATTCATCGGCTGGGTAATGTTGTCGGCTTGGGTAGGTTGCGTCGCATTCATCGGCTGGGTAACATTGATTGCTGGGGTAGGTTGGGTCGCATTCATCTGCTGGGTAACATTGACTGCTGGGGTAGGCTGGGTTGCATTCATCAGCTGGGTAACATTGACTGCTGGGGTAGGTGAGGTCGCATTCATCGGCTGGGTAACATTAACTGTTGGTGTAGGTTGGGTCGCATTTATCGGCTGGGTAACAGTGACTGCTGGGGTAGGTGAGGTCGCATTCATCGGCTGGGTAACATTAACTGTTGGTGTAGGCTGGGTTGCATTCATCAGCTGGGTAACATTGACTGCTGGGGTAGGTGAGGTCGCATTCATCTGCTGGGTAACATTGACTGCTGGGGTAGGTTGAGTCGCATTCATCGGCTGGGTAACAATGACTGCTGAGGTAGGTTGGGTCGCATTCATTGGTTGGGTAACGTTGACTGCTGGGGTAGGTTGGGTCGCATTCATCAGCTGGGTAACATTGACTGCTGGGGTACGTGAGGTCGCATTCATCGGCTGGGTAACATTGACTGCTGTGGTAGGTGAGGTCGCATTCATCGGCTGGGTAACATTGACTGCTGGTGTAGGCTGGGTAGCATTTATCGGCTGGGTAACATTGACTGCTGGTGTGGGTTGGGTCGCATTTATCGGTTGGGTAACATTAACTGTTGGTGTAGGTTGGGTCGCATTCATCGGCTGGGTAACATTAACTGTTGGTGTAGGTTTTGTCGCATTTATTGGCTGGGTGACATTAACTGTTGGTGTAGGTTGGGTTACATTCATCGGCTGGGTAAAATTAACTGTTGGTGTAGGTTGGGTCGCATTCATCGGCTGGGTAACATTGACTGATTGGGTAGGTGAGGTTACATTCGTCGGCTGGGTAACGTTGACGGCTTGGGAAGGTTGCGTCGCATTCATCAGCTGGGTATCATTGATTGCTGGGGTAGGTGAGGTCGCATTCATCGGCTGGGTAACATTGAGTGGTGGGGTAGGTGAGGTTGCATTCATCGGCTGGGTGACATTAA
The DNA here is from genome assembly GCF_026437365.1 of Eucyclogobius newberryi. Taxonomy (NCBI): domain Eukaryota; kingdom Metazoa; phylum Chordata; class Actinopteri; order Gobiiformes; family Gobiidae; genus Eucyclogobius; species Eucyclogobius newberryi. The sequence goes on along the minus strand of NW_027315857.1, from coordinate 23,563,945 downwards.
CTGTTGGTGTAAGTTGGGTCACACTCATCGGTTGGGTAACATTAATTGCTACGGTAGTTTGGGTCGCATTCATCTGCTGGGTAACATTGGCTGCTGGGGAAGGTTGGGTCGCATTTATCGGCTGGGTAACATTGACTGCTTGGGTTGGTGAGGTTACATTCATCGGCTGGGTAACGTTGACGGCTTGGGTAGGTTGCGTCGCATTCATCGGCTGGGTAACAATGACTGCTGAGGTAGGTTGGGTCGCATTCATTGGTTGGGTAACGTTGACTGCTGGGGTAGGTTGGGTCGCATTCATCAGCTGGGTAACATTGACTGCTGGGGTACGTGAGGTCGCATTCATCGGCTGGGTAACGTTAACTGTTGGTGTTGGTTGGGTTTTATTTATCAGCTGGGTAACATTGACTCCATGGTTAGGTGAGGTTGCATTCATCTGCTGGGTAATATTGACTGCTTGGGTAGGTTGGGTCGCATTCATCTGCTGGGTAACATTGACTGCTGGTGTGGGTTGGGTCGCATTTATCGCCTGGGTAACATTCACCGCTGGGGTAGGTTGGGTTGCATTCATCGGCTGGGTAACATTGACTGCTGGGGTAGGTGAGGTCGCATTCATCGGCTGGGTGACGTTAACTGTTGGTGTAGGTTTGGTCACATTCATCGGCTGGGTAACATTGACTGCTGGGGTAGGTGAGGTTACATTCATCGGCTGGGTAACATTGACGGCTTGGGTAGGTTGGGTCGCGTTCATCGGCTGGGTAACATTGACTGCTGGGGTAGGTTGGGTCGCGTTCATCGGCTGGGTAACATTGACTGCTGTGGTAGGTTGGGTATCATTCATCGGCTGGGTAACATTGACTGCTGGGGAAGGTTGGGTCGCATTCATCTGCTGGGTAACATTGACTGCTGGTGTAGGTTGGGTCGCATTAATCAGCTGGGTAACATCAACTGTTTGTGTAGGTTGGGTTGCATTCATCGGCTGGGTAACATTGACTGCTGGGGTAGGTGAGGTCGCATTCATCGGCTTGGTGACGTTAACTGTTGGTGTAGGTGAGGTTACATTCATCGGCTGGGTAACATTGACGGCTTGGGTAGGTTGGGTCGCGTTCATCGGCTGGGTAACATTGACTGCTGTGGTAGGTTGGGTCGCATTCATCGGCTGGGTAACATTGACTGCTGGTGTAGGTTGGGTCGCATTCATCTGCTGGGTAACATTGACTGCTGGTGTGGGTTGGGTCGCATTTATCGGCTGGGTAACATTGACTGCTGGTGTAGGTTGGGTCGCATTAATCAGCTGGGTAACATTCACTGCTGGGGTAGGTTGGGTTGCATTCATCGGCTGGGTAACATTGACTGCTGGGGTAGGTGAGGTCGCATTCATCGGCTGGGTGACGTTAACTGTTGGTGTAGGTTGGGTCACATTCATCGGCTGGGTAACATTGACTGCTGGGGTAGGTGAGGTTACATTCATGGGCTGGGTAACATTGACGGCTTGGGTAGGTTGGGTCGCGTTCATCAGCTGGGTAACGTTGACTGCTGGGGTAAGTTGGGTCGCATTCATCTGCTGGGTAACATTAACTGTCTGTGTAGGTTGGGTCGCATTCATCTGCTGGGTAACATTGACTGCTGGGGTAGGTTGGGTGGCATTCATCAGCTGGGTAACATTGACTGCTGGGGTAGGTGAGGTTGCATTCATCGGCTGGGTAACAATGACTGCTGGGGTAGGTTGGGTTGCATTCATCAGCTGGGTAACATTGACTGCTGGGGTAGGTGAGGTCGCATTCATCGGCCGGGTGACATTAATTGCTGGGGTAGGTTGGGTCATATTAATTGGCTTGGTAACATTGACTTCTGGTGTAGGTTGGGTCGCATTAATCGGCTGGGTAACATTAACTGTTGGTGTAGGTTGGGTCGGATTCATCGGCTGCATAACATTGACTGCTGGGGTAGGTTGGGTCGCATTCATGGGTTGGGTAACGTTGACTGCTGGGGAAGGTGAGGTTGCATTAATTGGCTGGGTAATAGTAACTGTTGGTGTAGGTTGGGTCACACTCATTGGTTGGGTAACATTAATTGCTACGGTAGTTTGGGTCGCATTCATCTGCTGGGTAACATTGGCTGCTGGGGAAGGTTGGGTCGCATTAATCGGCTCGGGAACATTAACTGTTGGTGTAGGTTGGGTCGCATTCATCGGCTGCGTAACATTGACTGCTGGGGTAGGTGAGATCGCATTCATCGGCTGGGTAACGTTGACTACTTGGGTAGGTTGGGTCGCATTCATCGGCTGGGTAATATTGACTGCTACGGTATGTTGGGTCGCATTCATCGGCTGGGTAACATTGACTGCTGGGGTAGGTGAGGTCGCATTCATCGGCTGGGTAACATTGATTGCTGGGGTGGGTTGGGTTGAATTCACCGGCTGGGTAACATTGACTGCTACGGTATGTTGGGTCGCATTTATCGGCTGGGTAACGTTGACTGCTTGGGTAGGTTGGGCCGCATTCATCGGCTGGGTAACATTGACTGCTGGGGTAGGTTGGGTCGCATTCATGGGTTCAGTTCCATTTGTAAACGGTGGATTGGGTTGATTAACATTGGAAGAAATCGTGGTCGGATCGGTGGCATTGGTCAGTGGCGTGTTCAGGTTGGTCTGGGGTGCAGTGCTGTCGGCCGTTGCTGTGGTAACGTTGGCCGGTGTCATTGTTGTTGTTGTTGTCGTGTCCTGAACGTAGGTGCCGACAGACAAGCAAAGTGCCACGAGGAGGAACATTTGACCCATTTCCTGCTGAAAAAGAGATTGAAAACAACATTGTTCACTTTAAGGATGAGCACCAAAACCAGGGTCTCGTCTGGTCATGTTTTTCCCTGTGTCAATATATTTTAACAATCCACTCTATCACTCTATAACACCGTAGTTCAAGTTTGACACAAAAATGATCAACAAAAGTTCAGGAATATCAATATCACATTGTCAAATAACCAAAGTAATATCATTATCAACGATAATACTGATATTTTTATTCGACATAGCGCTAAAACATTGATATGCAGTGATGGGTGGATCCACAGTCGCAGCAATTACATTTGTCTAAGGACACGGAATGCTGGGACATTTGTCCAAGGATGCGGGATGCTGGGACATTTGTCTAAGGACAGGGGATGCTGGGACATGTGTCTAAGGATATGGGATGCTGGGACATTTGTCTAAGCATAGGGGATGCTGGGACATGTTCCTAAGGATACCGGATGCTGGGACATTTGTCTAAGGACACGGGATGCTGGGACATTTGTCTAAGGACAGGGGATGCTGGGACATTTTTCTAAGGATACGGGATGCTGGGACATGTGTCTAAGGATACGGGATGCTGGGACATTTGTCTAAGGTCACGGGAAGCTGGGACATTTGTCTAAGGACACGGGATGCTGGGACATTTGTCTAAGGACAGGGGATGGTGGCACATTTGTCCAAGGATGCAGGATGCTGGGACATGTGTCTAAGGACAATGGAAGCTGGGACTTTTGTCTAAGGACAGGGGATGCTGGGACATTTGTCTAAGGACACGGGATGCTGGGACATTTGTCTAAGGACAGGGGATGCTGGGACATGTGTCTAAGGACACGGGATGCTGGGACATTTGTCTAAGGACAGGGGATGCTGGGACATTTGTCTAAAGACAGGGGAAGCTGGGACATTTGTCTAAGGACAGGGGATGCTGGGACATGTGTCTAAGGACACGGGATGCTGGGACATTTGTCTAAGGACAGGGGATGGTGGCACATTTGTCCAAAGATGCAGGATGCTGGGACATGTGTCTAAGGACACGGGATGCTGGGACATTTGTCTAAGGACAGGGGATGCTGGGACATTTGTCTAAAGACAGGGGAAGCTGGGACATTTGTCTAAGGACAGGGGATGCTGGGACATTTGTCTAAGGACAGGGGAAGCTGGGACATTTGACTAAGGACAGGGGATGCTGGGACATGTGTCTAAGGACACGGGATGCTGGGACATTTGTCTAAGGACAGGGGATGGTGGCACATTTGTCCAAAGATGCAGGATGCTGGGACATGTGTCTAAGGACACGGGATGCTGGGACATTTGTCTAAGGACAGGGGATGCTGGGACATTTGTCTAAAGACAGGGGAAGCTGGGACATTTGTCTAAGGACAGGGGATGCTGGGACATGTGTCTAAGGACACGGGATGCTGGGACATTTGTCTAAGGACAGGGGATGCTGGCACATTTGTCCAAGGATGCAGGATGCTGGGACATGTGTCTAAGGACACGGGATGCTGGGACATTTGTCTAAGGACTTGGGATGGTAGCACATTTGTCCAAAGATGCAGGATGCTGGGACATGTGTCTAATTACACGGGATGCTGGGACATTTGTCTAAGGACACGGGATGCTGGGACATTTGTTTAAGGACAGGGGAAGCTGGGATATTTGTCTAAGTACAGGGGATGCTGGGACATTTGTCTAAGGACAGGGGAAGCTGGGACATTTGTCTAAGGACAGGGGATGCTGGGACATGTGTCTAAGGACACGGGATGCTGGGACATTTGTCTAAGGACAGGGAATGCTGGGACATTTGTCTAAGGACAGGGGAAGCTGGGACATTTGTCTAAGGACAGGGGATGCTGGGACATGTGTCTAAGGACACGGGATGCTGGGACATTTGTCTAAGGACAGGGGATGGTGGCACATTTGTCCAAAGATGCAGGATGCTGGGACCTTTGTCTAAGGTCACGGGATGCTGGGACATTTGTCTAAGGACAGGGGATGCTGGGACATGTGTCTAAGGACACGGGATGCTGGGACATTTGTCTAAGGACAGGGGATGCTGGGACATTTTTCTAAGGATACGGGATGCTGGGACATGTGTCTAAGGATACGGGATGCTGGGACATTTGTCTAAGGTCACGGGAAGCTGGGACATTTGTCTAAGGACACGGGATGCTGGGACATTTGTCTAAGGACAGGGGATGGTGGCACATTTGTCCAAGGATGCAGGATGCTGGGACATGTGTCTAAGGACAATGGAAGCTGGGACTTTTGTCTAAGGACAGGGGATGCTGGGACATTTGTCTAAGGACAGGGGATGCTGGGACATGTGTCTAAGGACACGGGATGCTGGGACATTTGTCTAAGGACAGGGGATGCTGGGACATTTGTCTAAAGACAGGGGAAGCTGGGACATTTGTCTAAGGACAGGGGATGCTGGGACATGTGTCTAAGGACACGGGATGCTGGGACATTTGTCTAAGGACAGGGGATGGTGGCACATTTGTCCAAAGATGCAGGATACTGGGACATGTGTCTAAGGACACGGGATGCTGGGACATTTGTCTAAGGACAGGGGATGCTGGGACATTTGTCTAAAGACAGGGGAAGCTGGGACATTTGTCTAAGGACAGGGGATGCTGGGACATTTGTCTAAGGACAGGGGAAGCTGGGACATTTGACTAAGGACAGGGGATGCTGGGACATGTGTCTAAGGACACGGGATGCTGGGACATTTGTCTAAGGACAGGGGATGGTGGCACATTTGTCCAAAGATGCAGGATGCTGGGACATGTGTCTAAGGACACGGGATGCTGGGACATTTGTCTAAGGACAGGGGATGCTGGGACATTTGTCTAAAGACAGGGGAAGCTGGGACATTTGTCTAAGGACAGGGGATGCTGGGACATTTGTCTAAGGACAGGGGAAGCTGGGACATTTGACTAAGGACAGGGGATGCTGGGACATGTGTCTAAGGACACGGGATGCTGGGACATTTGTCTAAGGACAGGGGATGCTGGCACATTTGTCCAAGGATGCAGGATGCTGGGACATGTGTCTAAGGACACGGGATGCTGGGACATTTGTCTAAGGACTTGGGATGGTAGCACATTTGTCCAAAGATGCAGGATGCTGGGACATGTGTCTAATTACACGGGATGCTGGGACATTTGTCTAAGGACACGGGATGCTGGGACATTTGTTTAAGGACAGGGGAAGCTGGGATATTTGTCTAAGTACAGGGGATGCTGGGACATTTGTCTAAGGACAGGGGAAGCTGGGACATTTGTCTAAGGACAGGGGATGCTGGGACATGTGTCTAAGGACACGGGATGCTGGGACATTTGTCTAAGGACAGGGAATGCTGGGACATTTGTCTAAGGACAGGGGAAGCTGGGACATTTGTCTAAGGACAGGGGATGCTGGGACATGTGTCTAAGGACACGGGATGCTGGGACATTTGTCTAAGGACAGGGGATGGTGGCACATTTGTCCAAAGATGCAGGATGCTGGGACCTTTGTCTAAGGTCACGGGATGCTGGGACATTTGTCTAAGGACAGGGGATGCTGGGACATGTGTCTAAGGACACGGGATGCTGGGACATTTGTCTAAGGACAGGGGATGCTGGGACATTTTTCTAAGGATACGGGATGCTGGGACATGTGTCTAAGGATACGGGATGCTGGGACATTTGTCTAAGGTCACGGGAAGCTGGGACATTTGTCTAAGGACACGGGATGCTGGGACATTTGTCTAAGGACAGGGGATGGTGGCACATTTGTCCAAGGATGCAGGATGCTGGGACATGTGTCTAAGGACAATGGAAGCTGGGACTTTTGTCTAAGGACAGGGGATGCTGGGACATTTGTCTAAGGACAGGGGATGCTGGGACATGTGTCTAAGGACACGGGATGCTGGGACATTTGTCTAAGGACAGGGGATGCTGGGACATTTGTCTAAAGACAGGGGAAGCTGGGACATTTGTCTAAGGACAGGGGATGCTGGGACATGTGTCTAAGGACACGGGATGCTGGGACATTTGTCTAAGGACAGGGGATGGTGGCACATTTGTCCAAAGATGCAGGATACTGGGACATGTGTCTAAGGACACGGGATGCTGGGACATTTGTCTAAGGACAGGGGATGCTGGGACATTTGTCTAAAGACAGGGGAAGCTGGGACATTTGTCTAAGGACAGGGGATGCTGGGACATTTGTCTAAGGACAGGGGAAGCTGGGACATTTGACTAAGGACAGGGGATGCTGGGACATGTGTCTAAGGACACGGGATGCTGGGACATTTGTCTAAGGACAGGGGATGGTGGCACATTTGTCCAAAGATGCACGATGCTGGGACATGTGTCTAAGGACAGGGGATGCTGGGACATTTGTCTAAAGACAGGGGAAGCTGGGACATTTGTCTAAGGACAGGGGATGCTGGGACATTTGTCTAAGGACAGGGGAAGCTGGGACATTTGACTAAGGACAGGGGATGCTGGGACATGTGTCTAAGGACACGGGATGCTGGGACATTTGTCTAAGGACAGGGGATGCTGGCACATTTGTCCAAGGATGCAGGATGCTGGGACATGTGTCTGAGGACACAGGATGCTGGGACATTTGTCTAAGGACTTGGGATGGTGGCACATTTGTCCAAGGATGCAGGATGCTGGGACATGTGTCTAATTACACGGGATGCTGGGACATTTGTCTAAGGACACGGGATGCTGGGACATTTGTTTAAGGACAGGGGAAGCTGGGATATTTGTCTAAGTACAGGGGATGCTGGGACATTTGTCTAAGGACAGGGGAAGCTGGGACATTTGTCTAAGGACAGGGGATGCTGGGACATGTGTCTAAGGACACGGGATGCTGGGACATTTGTCTAAGGACAGGGAATGCTGGGACATTTGTTTAAGGACAGGGGAAGCTGGGACATTTGTCTAAGTACAGGGGATGCTGGGACATTTGTCTAAGGACAGGGGAAGCTGGGACATTTGTCTAAGGACAGGGGATGCTGGGACATGTGTCTAAGGACACGGGATGCTGGGACATTTGTCTAAGGACAGGGGATGCTGGCACATTTGTCCAAGGATGCAGGATGCTGGGACATGTGTCTAATGACACGGGAGGCTGGGACATTTGTCTAAGGACATGGGAGGCTGGGACATTTGTCTAAGGACAGGGGATGCTGGCACATTTGTCCAAGGATGCAGGATGCTGGGACATGTGTCTAAGGACACGGGAGGCTGGGACATTTGTCTCAGGACACGGGATGCTGGGACATTTGTTTAAGGACAGGGGAAGCTGGGACATTTGTCTAAGGACAGGGGATGCTGGGACATGTGTCTAAGGACACGGGATGCTGGGACCTTTGTCTAAGGACAGGGGATGCTGGCACATTTGTCCAAGGATGCAGGATGCTGGGACATGTGTCTAATGACACGGGAGGCTGGGACATTTGTCTAAGGACAGGGGATGCTGGGACATTTGTCTCTTCTGTAACTGTATGTCTCCCTGGACAAGTTTCACTTTGTGTGTTTTTACAAAGCTGCTGAATCAACAGAAGTCGTGTAAGTGACAGTTTTAGTTGTGTGAACATTCTCATAACTCGTGTCATGTGCCAGTGACAAAACAGTTTTATGTTTAAGATTGTTTTGTATTTTTAAGATTGTAAGGTATTTTTACTATAATAAATGTATAGAATATTACTCATGAAAAGCAGAAATTGATTTAACTATATGAAGTTATTATTTTCATCATTATTATTATTTCATTTTTATATTTATTTATTTTGTGTCTAGCTCTTTTGTGCTGTTTCTTGTTTTTATTGTATGAATATTATACATTTGCATTTTATATTAAATACAAAAGAAAACAAAAAGAAAAGCATAAATTGTATTTTTCTTTTTTTCATTTTGATTTAAAAAAGCCGCTGTTTTCTAAACGTCTTTTGGAATGTGTATATTCCAGATAAATGTTGATTAAAATAGTCATTATTTTAATCGTCAGGTAGTTTTAGCTTCTTCCAACCAATCGTCGCATCATTAAGGCTGAATTATAAGTCAGAAGATCAAACATTACCTTGTGGCGCTCGTCCCTGGGGTCTGAAAGCTGCTCCTCAGATGTCCTTTATCACGGCTGCTTATGTTGACATGATGGCTTGTTATACCTGTGTCGCCCTTTCAACGAGGCGGAGTCACAGCAGCATGTTGTTTGATGCTCTAAAGGGCGCAGTATGTATAGAGTGTTATCCAATATGAGGTTTGTGGTCTCCGGTCTTTGGAACGGCTTCATCAGATGTTGACAGTGAAAACCAGAGGACGTTGGACATTTCCCTGTCCATTGAAGGTGTTCTCTGAAGCCAAAGAGAGCGTTTCGAGACCCTAGGGCCGCAGTAAATAATGGTGACGAATTAAATCCTTATCTTGTTCAAACTCTAAAACACATACCTGCATTTGACGCCGTTTTATGCGAGTCCGCAGAGCTCAAAAGACGTGGGACGCAGGAAAAAAACAGACACTTGTGTTCCTGATGTAATTGAATAGTTCATTGTCGGATCCACTTACGGCCACTGTTACTGTGTGAACACGCCCATGTGGGACTCGGTGGTTCTTCTGACTGAATAGGGACCGGGGATGACTGGTACTTATTTCTTTGAAACGCCTTTTGTACCGTATTTTCTGGACTATAAGTCGCACCTTTTTCATAGTTTTGGCCGGGGTGCAACTTATACGTGATATTATTCGTTATTTTTCACACCGACAACCGCATTTCAGATGTTGATTATTTTCACGCTGACAACCACAAGAGGGCGCTCTAGGCTCTAAGCGACGCAGAAGAAGAATCTGCACTTCCTCTTCCTCTGGAGTTTGTGGAGTTGTTTAGAAGTGACACAGAGGAAGAAGAATTCAGTGGATTTAGTGATTTGGGGTAAAACTGATGCTTTGCTAAACTTGTTAGCATGTTCTTTATGCTATAGTTATCTGAATAACTGTTCATATGTTACGCTAACATACCAGACACTTACCACAGTTCTGTCTGTGCCTCATGTAGCTGAAGGTGTTAGCGTTAGCATACGTCATGTAGCTGAAGGTGTTAGCGTTAGCATACGTCATGTAGCTGAAGGTGTTAGCGTTAGCATACGTCATGTAGCTGAAGGTGTTAGCGTTAGCATACGTCATGTAGCTGAAGGTGTTAGCGTTAGCATACGTCATGTAGCTGAAGGTGTTAGCGTTAGCATACGTCATGTAGCTGAAGGTGTTAGCGTTAGCATACTTCATGTAGCTGAAGGTGTTAGCGTTAGCATACGCCATGTAGCTGAAGGTGTTAGCGTTAGCATACGCCATGTAGCTGAAGGTGTTAGCGTTAGCATACGCCATGTAGCTGAAGGTGTTAGCGTTAGCATACGCCATGTAGCTGAAGGTGTTAGCGTTAGCATACGTACACCTATTCACCATGTTCTCTCATCTGTTATTATTTTAAACTGCATTTCACGATAAAATGTTTGTTCTTGGTCTTGGATTTTATTAAATACATTTCCCCCAAAAAAGCGACTTATTTATGTTTTTTTCTTCTCTATTATGCATTTTTGGCTGGTGCGACTTATAGTCCAGAAAATACGGTTTGTGCTTAAAGAATCATTGTATTGCAGACTCCTGTGGTACAAAACATCTCTATCTGTGAGATGGACACGGAACATCGTGGGCAAAGCAATATAAGCTGGTGGCAAGTTACAGTTACATCGCTCAATGGAACAAGAGTCTCTGCGGAAGGAGAAACATTCTGCTTCGTCTTATTACTGTACAGTGACACTTGGCGCTGATGACTCAAATACATGCGTTTGTTCCAACTATCTCAAGCCCAAATGAGGGAGACTTTGTTCCAGGTGCGCGTGGAAACCAACCATTTATCCCAGTTCTGAGCAGTTCATGAGGCCATACCATCTTGAAGGGGGAAAAAGACATTTATGTAAGTTATATATTAACATTTTATTATAACTCTGACATTTAAGCTTTTAAAACGTGTCATTTAACGGGTTTAGAACTTTTTGTTATTATCCACCTGTCTTCAGTTTTTCTCTCCTACATAAATTGTATTGGTGTTGCTCTCCTGACCTGTTTCTGTTTCTTACACTGTATTGTCTTCTTGACTGTGTCTCTGTTGTTGTCCTCAGTCTGTGTCTCTGTTGTTGTCCTCAGTCTGTGTCTCTGTTGTTGTCCTCAGTCTGTGTCTCTGTTGTTGTCCTCAGTCTGTGTCTCTGTTGTTGTCCTCAGTCTGTGTCTCTGTTGTGGTCCTCAGTCTGTGTCTCTGTTGTTGTCCTCAGTCTGTGTCTCTGTTGCTGTCCTCAGTCTGTGTCTCTGTTGCTGTCCTCAGTCTGTGTCTCTGTTGTTGTCCTCAGTCTGTGTCTCTGTTGCTGTCCTCAGTCTGTGTCTCTGTTGTTGTCCTCAGTCTGTGTCTCTGTTGTTGTCCTCAGATGTCTGTGTCTCTGTTGTTGTCCTCAGTCTGTGTCTCTGTTGTTGTCCTCAGTTGTCTGTGTCTCCGTTGTTATCCTCAGTCTGTGTCTCTGTTGTTGTCCTCAGATGTCTGTGTCTCTGTTGTTGTCCTCAGTCTGTGTCTCTGTTGTTGTCCTCAGATGCCTGTGTCTCTGTTGCTGTCCTCAGTCTGTGTCTCTGTTGTTGTCCTCAGTCTGTGTCTCTGTTGTTGTCCTCAGTCTGTGTCTCTGTTGCTGTCCTCAGTCTGTGTCTCTGTTGTTGTCCTCAGTCTGTGTCTCTGTTGTTGTCCTCAGTCTGTGTCTCTGTTGTTGTCCTCAGTCTGTGTCTCTGTTGTTGTCCTCAGATGTCTGTGTCTCTGTTGTTGTCCTCAGTCTGTGTCTCTGTTGTTGTCCTCAGTTGTCTGTGTCTCTGTTGTTGTCCTCAGTTGTCTGTGTCTCTGTTGTTGTCCTCAGTCTGTGTCTCTGTTGTTGTCCTCAGTCTGTGTCTCTGTTGTTGTCCTCAGTCTGTGTCTCTGTTGTTGTCCTCAGTCTGTGTCTCTGTTGCTGTCCTCAGTCTGTGTCTCTGTTGTTGTCCTCAGTCTGTGTCTCTGTTGTTATCCTCAGATGCCTGTGTCTCTGTTGCTGTCCTCAGTCTGTGTCTCTGTTGCTGTCCTCAGTCTGTGTCTCTGTTGTTGTCCTCAGTCTGTGTCTCTGTTGCTGTCCTCAGTCTGTGTCTCTGTTGTTGTCCTCAGTCTGTGTCTCTGTTGTTGTCCTCAGTCTGTGTCTCTGTTGTTGTCCTCAGTCTGTGTCTCTGTTGTTGTCCTCAGTCTGTGTCTCTGTTGTTGTCCTCAGTTGTCTGTGTCTCTGTTGTTGTCCTCAGTTGTCTGTGTCTCTGTTGTTGTCCTCAGTCTGTGTCTCTGCTGTTGTCCTCAGTCTGTGTCTCTGTTGTTGTCCTCAGTCTGTGTCTCTGTTGTTGTCCTCAGTCTGTGTCTCTGTTGCTGTCCTCAGTCTGTGTCTCTGTTGTTGTCCTCAGTCTGTGTCTCTGTTGTTATCCTCAGATGCCTGTGTCTCTGTTGCTGTCCTCAGTCTGTGTCTCTGTTGCTGTCCTCAGTCTGTGTCTCTGTTGTTGTCCTCAGTCTGTGTCTCTGTTGCTGTCCTCAGTCTGTGTCTCTGTTGTTGTCCTCAGTCTGTGTCTCTGTTGTTGTCCTCAGTCTGTGTCTCTGTTGTTGTCCTTAGTCTGTGTCTCTGTTGTTGTCCTCAGATGTCTGTGTCTCTGTTGTTGTCCTCAGTCTGTGTCTCTGTTGTTGTCCTCAGTTGTCTGTGTCTCTGTTGTTGTCCTCAGTTGTCTGTGTCTCTGTTGTTGTCCTCAGTCTGTGTCTCTGTTGCTGTCCTCAGTCTGTGTCTCTGTTGCTGTCCTCAGTCTGTGTCTCTGTTGTTGTCCTCAGTCTGTGTCTCTGTTGCTGTCCTCAGTCTGTGTCTCTGTTGTTGTCCTCAGTCTGTGTCTCTGTTGTTGTCCTCAGTCTGTGTCTCTGTTGTTGTCCTCAGTCTGTGTCTCTGTTGTTGTCCTCAGTTGTCTGTGTCTCTGTTGTTGTCCTCAGTCTGTGTCTCTGTTGTTGTCCTCAGATGTCTGTGTCTCTGTCTGTTTCATGGACCTCCTCTGACCCTGCAGTAAATGACAGAAACAAATCATTCTTAGTTTGAGAAATACTGTCCCTAACCTGTGAGGTCATGTGTGGGGCATAAATAAGAATTTTAAATGAACAAAGCCAAAAGAAGACTCTCCATCTAAGTTACTTCTTCCATGGACATTTCTTGCTTCTCCTCTCAGCACACATCAGCGTCATGCTCAAGAATATCTCTGGATATGAATAACACTTGATCTTGAGCTGGCGGTGGCAGTCAGAGAACGAGGACAGGACAGGTGTTTCCATTCAATCTAACCTCGGATCATCTGATTGGCTGAGACGCGCGTCTGTCGCGGTAATTCCAGGAAGTGGAGCTCTGGAAGGCGCGTGGTAAATGTATGCGCAAAGTTCAGTAGCGTTTGAAACAGACAATTATTGCTTTTTCCTCTATTTGACGTGTTCAAAGGAGTACCTCAGGGCTCCATTTTAGGCCCATACATATTCTATTCATGCACAATCTGTGTGTTGGATCCGTCTTAGGTCATTTACCACTTTTATGCCAGCGATACACTTCTGCACGACTTCTAATGTCAAACGTACGATAAATTATAGCGACACAAACTGCTCAGCTGTTCTTTTTGACGCTCGGTCAAACTTTTTTGTTTCGACTTTCCGAAATTCATCCACAATTCATCTTCACTGCAAATTCCACATCATTTAGCACGAAGTTGATACAATAGTTGTGTAATGTTTTATTTGGTCTATTGTATTTATCTTTAACACATTTTGATCCATTTAATGAACAGTTTGAGGTCGATTTTTCCTCTATTTGACGTGTCCAAAGGAGTACCTCAGGGCTCCATTTTAGGCCCATACGTATTCTATTCATGCATAATCTGTGTGTTAGATCCGTCTTAGGTCATTTACCACTTTTATGCCAGCGATACACGTCACTGTTGCTCCGCCTCTCTGGGACGTCGGGTCATCGGTCAGCTTTCCATTTTCTATCTGAAGTTAGCGTAAAAAAACAGGATTTTCTCGCATGGGCGTGTTCCCCGTCGAGTTTGTTTCCCGTCTTAATGACCTTGACCTTGTGTTTTAGACCAAACGCTCTCCTTTAAGGGCGACTAGCTACATTTGGTCGAAAAACTCGTCTGATATCTTAACGTTTGTCTACAGGTTTGAGGACTCTTCACTCCAAAGTCAACGTTGTCATTAATAAAACACGCCCCTCCCCCTTTGTCACGTGATCATTCTCTTCCTCATTCCATTGAACGATCAACACAATCAAAACTTCAGAAACTTTTATTGCAGACGCCGTCGACAACCGCGACATTTAAAAACAGAACTAATGAAAATGATGTCATGTCCATCCAGCAGAAATGTCTTCGTTTGGGTTTGATTACGAGACAAATGTGAAATGTCCGTCAAATGAATCCGTAAAGTGCAGAAATATCACTGTATATGAAAAATATATTACGTTTTTGCAGCATTTTTTACTATAAACGATACTCAATAATCACATTTTGTATATATTTAAAACAGCATTCACCCACCAAAATAAAATCAGTACATCATTTGAACTCACCCACCAAAATAAAATCAGTTCATCATTTGAACTCACCTACCAAAATAAAATTACTTCATTTAAATTCACCCACCAAAATAAAAGCATTACTTCATTTAAATTCACCCACCAAAATAAAAGCATTACTTCATTTAAATTCACCCACCAAAATAAAAGCATTACTTCATTTAAATTCACCCACCAAAATAAAAGCATTACTTCATTTAAATTCACCCACCAAAATAAAAGCATTACTTCATTCAAATCCCCAAGTAGAAATCCATTAAAGCAGCTTGTAAAAAGTCAGTAACCGGAGGTCTAAAAGGTGAAAGGTCGAGGCGTTTCATTCCTCGAGCTCGATCAGCTTCTTCAGGTCGGACTTGAGCGTCTCCTCGTCCTCCTCGTCCTCCTCCACCTCCACCTCGATCCCGTCCATGGTCCTCTGCAGGTCCTCCTTCACCCGGTTGAGCTCCAGCAGGCCCCCCTGGAGCTCCTTGCACACCTCGCGGATCTTGGCGGCGAAGTCCGTCTTGGCGCCCTTCCGCAGCTCGATGGAGTCCTTGGCCAGGAAGAAGAGGTCGAGCGCCAGGAAGAGGCCCGACATGACGCCGGTGGTGACGCTCATGACCTGCGCCGCCTTGGCCGCCCCGCCCGCCGCGCCCAGGACCTGCACGGTGCTGATGAGGCTCTCCGTGTTGATGACCAGCGCCTTGCCCGCCCGCCCGCCCTCCTTCATCACGTGCTTCATGTTCTGGTTGAGGTGCTTGGCGGCGATGGCCTCGGCGTACTGCTCGAAGTTCCACTCCTCCAGCGCCTCCATGCCCTCCTGCGGGGGGGGGGGGGGACATGGCGGTTAGATGTGAGGAGCGGGAGGCGTGTTGGGTTTTGATGTGAGGGAACACGGTTACGACGTGCTCACTCAAGTATATTTTTAATACCGTATTTTCTGGACTATAAGTTGCACCTTTTTTCGTAGTTTTGGCCGGGGTGCAACTTATACTTATATTTATACTTATACTCCGGTGCGACTTATATGGGATATTATTTGTTATTTTCACACTTGCAACAGCATTTCATACTCCAGTGAGACTTATATATGTTTTTTTCTTCTCTATTGTGCATTTTTTGGCTGGTGCGACTTATAGTCCAGAGAATACGGTAATCAGATTGTGTTCAAAGGTGACATTTGAAGTGCGTCCAGGAGGATTGACACAAAGACTGAAATATAAACTGTATTTCAGAAGATGTAAACTACAGGTTTGTGCAGAACAACAGGATATTTATGTGACTTTGTGAATCGAGTCCATTCAAACTTGGATTAAGGTTAGGATCAGTTACTATAGTTACTAAGCAGGAGTCATTTTTTAAACTAAGCTTTCGTTGATGCTTTAACGGAAATTAAGGTGCGGCTATTGTAAAGCAGCACCAGTATTTTGTCTTGTAAAGTTAAAATATTTGCTGATGAAATAAATATATTTATGTTTAAATAAAATATTTTGTTGTCTAAAGTAAAATAAAAAATAAACATATGAATTATTTGCTACTTTTTATGTCGCACAGAATCCAATAAAAATGTTTATATCATAACAATATTTACAGATAAATGTATATTTTGTGTCGTCGCATTATTTTCAGTTCAGACGATGTTAAACCAACAGTTCTAAAGATGAATATTAAACTTTGTGTTCATTAAAACTTGGAGTATATAATATTCACCAGCAGCTCTTCTGTGTACATGTATTTCTTTACATTGTTTTTAGCTAATGCACTGGTAAAAAACATTTTTACCTGGCAACGGTTGTTTTTTGACGTTCCATCTCGAGCTTTATTCATGGCTCATTTTCCATTGTTTGGAAACCCATGGATACGACATGTTTGTGTGTCACCGTGTGGTCGCCCCGTGTGGTCACAGTGTGTGGTCACAGTGTGTGTTCATTGTGTGTGGTCGCCCCGTGTGGTCACAGTGTGTGTGGTTACTGTGTGTGGTTACAGTGTGTGGTCACTGCGTGTGGTCGCCCCGTGTGGTCACAGTGTGTGTGGTTACTGTGTGTGGTTACAGTGTGTGGTCACTGCATGTGGTCACAGTGTGTGTGGTTACTGTGTGTGGTTACAGTGTGTGGTCACTGTGTGTGGTCACCGCGTGTGGTCACAGTGTGTGTTCATTGCGTGTGGTCACTGCGTGTGGTCACAGCGTGTGGTCACAGCGTGTGGTCACAGTGTGGTCACTGCGTGTGGTCACAGTGTGTGGTCACAGTGTGTGGTCACTGTGTGGTCACAGTGTGTGGTCACTGTGTGGTCACAGCGTGTGGTCACCGCGTGTGGTCACAGTGTGGTCACTGCGTGTGGTCACAGTGTGTGGTCACAGTGTGTGGTCACTGTGTGGTCACAGCGTGTGGTCACCGCGTGTGGTCACCGCGTGCGGTCACCGTGTGTGGTCACCGTGTGTGGTCACCGTGTGCGGTCACCGTGTGGTCACTGTGTGGTTACTGTGTGGTCACCGTGTGCGGTCACTGTGCGGTCACTGTGCGGTCACCTGCAGGAAGTCCAGACAGTCCTTGATGTCCTTGATCTCGTCCTGGTAGCCCTGGATCATCTGCTCCACCTTCTTGCGGTCGGTTTTGGAGTGGACCGCGTCGGTAATGTTGGCCGAGGCCGAGGTGACCCCGCCTGCCGTGGCCACCCCGATCCCCACCGCCGTCACGATGAGCGAGGTCCCGGCGGTGAAGGGGGCCAGGATGAGCCCGGTGATGGTGGTGACCGAGCCCACCACGCTGGCCACGCCGCCGCCCACGCTCACCTTCACCGTCTTCTTGTGGAAGTCGTCGGCGGCGTCGGCCATCGACAGAAGCTCCAGGATCTTCTGCTGCAGCGAGCCGCCACGTTTGTTAAAGAGACGCACGAACAGCCGCGCCGCCATGAAGACGCGATCGGCCGCTTGTTCCACCACGCTGAGCGGCCGGGACAGAAGACAGGTCATGGTATTAAAGGGTAAGGCTCATTCCCCGATAGTGCACAGCCCCCCGATAGTGCACAGCCCCCCGATAGTGCACAGCCCCCCGATAGTGCACAGCCCCCCGATAGTGCACAGCCCCCCGATAGCCACAGCCCCCCGATAGCCACAGCCCCCCGATAGCCACAGCCCCCCGATAGCCACAGCCCCCCGATAGCCACAGCCCCCTGATAGCCACAGCCCCCCGATAGCCACTGCCCCCCGATAGCCACTGCCCGCTCCGTTAGCGCACCGCCCCGTTAGCGCACCGCCCGCCCCGTTAGCGCACCGCCCGCTCCGTTAGCGCACCGCCCGCTCCGTTAGCGCACCGCCCGCTCCGTTAGCGCACCGCCCGCTCCGTTAGCGTACCGCCCCTGTTACCTCAATCCCCTACGGTTTAATTATGAAATCTAAAGTGGATTAGATTAGACACTCCCACTAGCACACTCCCGCTAGCACACTCGTGCTAGCACACTCCCGCTAGCACACTCCCGCTAGCACACTCGTGCTAGCACACTCCCGCTAGCACACTCCCGCTAGCACACTCCCGCTAGCACACTTTTTGGCCGGTGCAACTTATACTCCGGTAAATACTTGAGTCGGATGAGCTGAAGACGCTGCTTGGACGAGCGGCGAAACGTCTTCCACCTGAAGGACACAATCATCTACGATGACTTACTCTTCCGCCTCTGCGTCCTGCGTCGACTCATTCCACTCGTTCCAACCTGAAAACGACAGAAGCTCGTTCGATCAAAAGCTAGCTTGAGGCGTTGCCGTGACGTCCAAACGCGGCCCACCTTCCACCGTGTTCCACCAGGACATTAGCCCGTCCTCGTCCTGCAACGACAACAAAACAAACCGAACGTCGGACGAGTTTGAAACGCTCAGTAATCGTGATCCTTTAACAAACGCACGTCCAGAGGGTCCAGAGTCGCGGCGTCGTCGTTCACGTCGGCGAACTCCAGCGTCTGGACCTCCACGGCCTCCTGCAGAAGACGATATTAACCTCATTTAAGCGACGCGTATAATCCATGACCGAGTATTACAAACGCTAACAATTTAAGACGTGGAGCAGAAAGTTTAAGCGAGAATAAGACGATTGTGAGCAGGAGAAGCTCGTTAAACATGAGGTTTAAGGTGCAGTACCAGTAATATACAGCAGCATATTGAAGCCATGGGGCGACATCAGCCCTGAGCATGCTAAGCTAACAATAGGATGTATACGGTGCATTACAGGGCTGTTTGGGTTAAAACATCTGTAAATGGAACTGTACAATTGTGTCCATAGTAAGACTATTTTATTGTTGTCCTGTAGCAGATTTAAATTGTTTTTTTCTTTTTGACTTTATAAAGCTTATTTTATTGTTTTATCGTTGTTTTATGTTGCACTGAATCGCCAAAGAAAGTTTCTATGTTTGTGAATTCTGTTCTGTATCGACAATAAACCTTTTGTGATTGTGAAAGACGACGGTTTTCAGGGGAAACTTGAAACCGTGCAAACAGATTAACAGGACAGGCCATTATCATGGTTGGGCGGGGCTATTGTCTTTGGGCGGGGCTATTGTCTTTGGGCGGGGCTATTGTCTTTGGGGGGGGCTATTGCCTTTGGGCGGGGCTTATTAAGCTCAGAGCAGGATCAATGTCAGACGAGATCCACAGATTGGACTTTACATTTGTAATTTGGTCTAAAATGAGGACGTGGATCGAGACGCGGCGAAACACAAAGACACATGTGGAGCGAGGACATGAGACATACAGCAATTTAGAACCTGCAGCAGTGGAACGAGACTTTCTTGACCCGACCTGCCCCGGGGTCAAGAGGGGACAGACAGAGGAGACAGTAGGGACAGACAGGGGGGACAGTAGGGACAAACAGAGGGGACAGACAGAGGGGACAGACAGAGGGGACAGACAGAGGGGACAGTAGGGACCAGACAGAGGGAACAGTAGGGACAGACAGAGGGGACAGTAGGGACAGACAGTAGGGACAGACAGAGGGGACAGAGAGAGGGGACAGACAGAGGGGACAGTAGGGACCAGACAGAGGGAACAGTAGGGACAGACAGAGGGGACAGTAGGGACAGACAGTAGGGACAGACAGAGGGGACAGACAGAGGGGACAGACAGAGGGGACAGTAGGGACCAGACAGAGGGGACAGTAGGGACAGACAGAGGGGACAGTAGGGACAGACAGTAGGGACAGACAGAGGGGACAGTAGGGACGGACAGAGGGGACAGACAGAGGGGACAGTAGAGACAGACAGAGGGGACAGACAGAGGGGACAGTAGGGACAGACAGAGGACAAACAGAGGGGACAGACAGAGGGGACAGACAGAGGGGACAGACAGAGGGGACAGTAGGGACCAGACAGAGGGAACAGTAGGGACAGACAGAGGGGACAGTAGGGACAGACAGTAGGGACAGACAGAGGGGACAGACAGAGGGGACAGACAGAGGGGACAGACAGAGGGGACAGTAGGGACCAGACAGAGGGAACAGTAGGGACAGACAGAGGGGACAGTAGGGACAGACAGTAGGGACAGACAGAGGGGACAGACAGAGGGGACAGACAGAGGGGACAGTAGGGACCAGACAGAGGGGACAGTAGGGACAGACAGAGGGGACAGTAGGGACAGACAGTAGGGACAGACAGAGGGGACAGTAGGGACGGACAGAGGGGACAGTAGAGACAGACAGAGGGGACAGACAGAGGGGACAGTAGGGACAGACAGAGGACAGACAAAGGGGACAGACAGAGGGGACAGTAGGGACAGACAGAGGGGACAGACAGAGGGGACATTAGGGATAGACAGAGGGGACAGACAGAGGGGACATTAGGGACAGACAGAGGGGATAGACAGAGGGGACAGACAGAGGGGACCGACAGAGGGGACAGTAGGGACAGACAGAGGGGACAGACAGAGGGGACATTAGGGATAGACAGAGGGGACAGACAGAGGGGACATTAGGGACAGACAGAGGGGATAGACAGAGGGGACAGACAGAGGGGACAGTAGGGACAGACAGAGGGGACAGACAGAGGGGACAGACAGAGGGGACATTAGGGACAGACAGAGGGGATAGACAGAGGGGACAGACAGAGGGGACTGACAGAGGGGACAGTAGGGACAGACAGAGGGGACAGACAGAGGGGACATTAGGGATAGACAGAGGGGACAGACAGAGGGGACATTAGGGATAGACAGAGGGGACAGACAGAGGGGACAGACAGAGGGGACATTAGGGACAGACAGAGGGGATAGACAGAGGGGACAGACAGAGGGGACAGTAGGGACAGACAGAGGGGACAGACAGAGGGGACAGACAGAGGGGACATTAGGGACAGACAGAGGGGACAGACAGAGGGGACAGACAGAGGGGACCGACAGAGGGGACAGTAGGGACAGACAGAGGGGACAGTAGGGACAGCTTCAAAATGCTGTGTGTTGCTCATATTCACAGATATGACTAATGAACCCACAGTCGACTCAGACACATGACAGACATACTGCATTTATGCCCCGCCCTGCATGAATATTCACTACTGTGTACTATATATCTATGTACTACATATCCATGTACTACATATCCATGTACTACATATCCATGTACTACATATCCATGTACTACATATCCATGTACTACATATCCATGTACTACATATCCATGTACTACATATCCATGTACTACATATCCATGTACTATATATCCATGTACTATATATCCATGTACTATATATCTAAGTACTATATATCTATGTACTATATATCTATGTACTATATATCTAAGTACTATATATCTATGTACTATATATCTAAGTACTATATATCTATGTACTATATATCTAAGTACTATATATCTATGTACTATATATCTAAGTACTATATATCTAAGTACTATATATCTATGTACTATATATATCTAAGTACTATATATCCATGTACTATATATCCATGTACTATATATCTAAGTACTATATATCTATGTACTATATATCTATGTACTATATATCTAAGTACTATATATCTAAGTACTATATATCCATGTACTATATATCCATGTACTATATATCTAAGTACTATATATCTATGTACTATATATCTATGTACTATATATCTAAGTACTATATATCTATGTACTATATATCTAAGTACTATATATCTAAGTACTATATATCTATGTACTATATATATCTATGTACTATATATCTAAGTACTATATATCTATGTACTATGTCTCATGTTACTACAGGTGCGGCGTGTTTATCCACAGTTTCTTTTCTTTGTAACTTTCATTGGCGCAACTTTTATTCAGGAGCCGAGAATGACAATAGTAATAAAAGTAGTTCCAATAATGGAGTAATTATTGAGTAATAATGGAGTAATGGAGTAATATTAGAGTAAAAGAGTAATAATGGAGTAATAATATAGAGTAATAATGGAGTATTATTACTCTATTATTAGAGTAATATTTATTTTTTTTTCCTTCCACATTGTGCAATAAGAAATGTGACCACGGTTATAAAAGTCAGGCGTTTACTGGCAGAAACACGGTGATACTATTGTGACCGAACAAGTCCGACCGCTTTTACAGAAGAAACAAATAAATGTTGTTTACGGGAATCAAAGGCCGTAAATTCACCTTGACGAGCCCAGAGAACTGAATTAGCTCAAGAGAATGTGAAAAATACGATCGTCTATGGGAAACGCACCGTCCTGGCACAGAAGAGTCATTGTTCTAAATATAAACCCCAGACACATGATCGTGAGGAGCTGCCAAGTCATAACCATGACAAGGAACGCCACGGTAACGCAAGGGAGGGCGGGGCTTACCAGAAAAGACACCACTCAACCATCAATAACATGTCCGATTATGATCTGATGTGAACTAAACATGGACCGGCCTCCTGCAGGTGCCAGAGTCAGGACTAAACATGGACCGGCCTCCTGCTGGTGCCAGAGTCAGGACTAAACATGGACCGGCCTCCTGCTGGTGCCAGAGTCAGGACTAAACATGGACCGGCCTCCTGCTAGTGCTAGAGTCAGGACTAAACATGGACCGGCCTCCTGCTGGTGCCAGAGTCAGGACTAAACATGGGCCGGCCTCCTGCTGGTGCCAGAGTCAGGACTAAACATGGACCGGCCTCCTGCTGGTGCCAGAATCAGGACTAAACATGGACCGGCCTCCTGCTGGTGCCAGATTCAGGACTAAACATGGACCGGCCTCCTGCTGGTGCCAGAGTCAGGACTAAACATGGACCGGCCTCCTGCTGGTGCCAGAGTCAGGACTAAACATGGACCGGCCTCCTGCTGGTGCCAGATTCAGGACTAAACATGGACCGGCCTCCTGCTGGTGCCAGAGTCAGGACTAAACATGGACCGACCTCCTGCTGGTGCCAGAGTCAGGACTAAACATGGACCGGCCTCCTGCTGGTGCTAGAGTCAGGACTAAACATGGACCGGCCTCCTGCTGGTGCTAGAGTAAGGACTAAACATGGACCGGCCTCCTGCTGGTGCCAGAGTCAGGACTAAACATGGACCGGCCTCCTGCTGGTGCCAGAGTCAGGACTAAACATGGACCGGCCTCCTGCTGGTGCCAGAGTCAGGACTAAACATGGACCGGCCTCCTGCTGGTGCCAGAGTCAGGACTAAACATGGACCGGCCTCCTGCTGGTGCCAGATTCAGGACTAAACATGGAGCGGCCTCCTGCTGGTGCCAGAGTCAGGACTAAACATGGACCGGCCTCCTGCTGGTGCCAGAGTCAGGACTAAACATGGACCGGCCTCCTGCTGGTGCCAGATTCAGGACTAAACATGGACCGGCCTCCTGCTGGTGCCAGAGTCAGGACTAAACATGGACCGGCCTCCTGCTGGTGCCAGAGTCAGGACTAAACATGGACCGGCCTCCTGCTGGTGCCAGAGTCAGGACTAAACATGGACCGGCCTCCTGCTGGTGCTAGAGTCAGAACTAAACATGGACCGGCCTCCTGCTGGTGCCAGAGTCAGGACTAAACATGGACCGGCCTCCTGCTGGTGCCAGAGTCGGGACTAAACATGGACCGGCCTCCTGCTGGTGCCAGAGTCAGGACTGAACATGGACCGGCCTCCTGCTGGTGCCAGAGTCGGGACTAAACATGGACCGGCCTCCTGCTGGTGCCAGAGTCAGGACTGAACATGGACCGGCCTCCTGCTGGTGCCAGAGTCAGGACTAAACATGGACCGGCCTCCTGCTGGTGCCAGAGTCAGGACTAAACATGGACCGGCCTCCTGCTGGTGCTAGAGTCAGGACTAAACATGGACCGGCCTCCTGCTGGTGCCAGAGTCAGGACTAAACATGGACCGGCCTCCTGCTGGTGCCAGAGTCGGGACTAAACATGGACCGGCCTCCTGCTGGTGCCAGAGTCAGGACTGAACATGGACCGGCCTCCTGCTGGTGCCAGAGTCGGGACTAAACATGGACCGGCCTCCTGCTGGTGCCAGAGTCAGGACTGAACATGGACACCTTCATGACACTTGTAATAAATACACCGTGACTATTTCTAATCTTAAAATCATCCATCTTTAATAAGGTTTATTAGTTTAGAGCATTTTTATTCATTTTTGAGAAGAATTAAGTTTTTCTTGTTTTTAAGTCTGTGTTTGTTCGCTCTTGAACACAAAACCTTCAATAATATATATAAAATAAAATAAAAATCTCGAACCAAACGCAGTACTTTTTACTTTTCAGTCCTGCTCAAAAATCTGGTGGAGCGACATTTTGAGCCATGCGAGTTTAGGGTGAATGCTGCCACCTGACCCGCCGTGCCCCGCCCCGCTGTCCCCTACCGCGACCCAAGAGGCCATGACCTCAGATGCCACGCTGCTGTTGTTGTGAAACGCTCTCTTCGCTCACATATTTGGAATAACCGATGTGCAAAGATGTGCGACACGGGCGACGCCCTCGGACGCTCTTCTACAGGTTTTGTTGGGCGATGTTCGCTCGGTTTATGGTCGACACATTTGTAATTACCGGGTCGTGTTCGGGGTCATATTTTTGCAGACTAAAACTACATAAAAAGTACTCGTAAAGTGTAAAAGTGGATATTTTTGTCACCTTACGTACCATCGTCACGTAATAAAAACAAAACCTAAATGAATAAAAGGGACGAATCGAAACTCGACAATAATTACAATTAAGGGGGAAAAAATACATAATGAAAATAAAATTAAGAATAATAATTAGAAAAAAATATATATATTACAGCCTTTTTTGTCTCGTCTGACTTATATTAAAAATAAAAGGGAAAAATAAATAAAAATGTGAATTGACCAGTGATAATATCTGAGCTTCTGTCGCTGCAGAATTCTGAAATGAGTAAAAATACAAGTTCAAACTTTCAGATCAAGATTCATTGACAATTCTGAAGGTCATCATAAATATTCCTCTATGTACGAGATGAAAAACAGCATGAACAATATGAAATCTGTCAACTGGTTTGTCATTATTTATTTATTTGTATTATTATTATCATTATTATTCAAAAAAATTCAAAAAAAAAACATTTAAAAAAGCTATATTATTATTCCAAAAAAACATTTTTAAAAAAGAAAGAAATCTGGTTTCTGGTTTGTCATTATTTATTTCTGTTATAGAATTATTATTATTCCAAAAAATTCTAAAAAACATATTTTAAAAAAATAAAAAAATAAATCAAATATATATATATATATATATAGGGTTAGCCACACACACACACACACACACACACACACACACACACACACACACACACACACACACACACACACACACACACACACACACACACACACACACACACACACACACACACACACACACACACACACACACACACACACACACACACACACACACACACACACACACACACACACACACACACACACACACACACACACACACACACACACACACACACACACACACACACACACACACACACACACACACACACACACACACACACACACACACACACACACACACACACACACACACACACACACACACACACACACACACGACCATGACTAATGACCATAACCAATGACCATAACCAATGACCATAACCAATGACCATAACCAATGACCATAACCAATGACCATGACTAATGACCATAACTAATGACCATAACTAATGACCATAAACAATGACCATAAACAATGACCATAACCAATGACCATGACTAATGACCATAACCAATGACCATGACAGCGTTCTTCCCCCAGACTGTACCTGTGTCCCTGAGCCAAACAAAGCAGTCGGGAGGATCCTCTTTATGCGGAAAGTCTGGAGAACGTGAGAAAAAAAACCCGGAAATGTTTTAGTGACAGTAGCAAAGGTATTTTTTAAAAACCTGACACTTGTGGGACATTTTCACTGGCGCATACCATAGTTCTCTTCTTCCGCGGCTCTTCTGGTTCACGCTGAACCTTGGCGCTCGCGGCCTCCGTGTACCAAACGGACTGAGACAAAAACACTTTCATCAATTCTACAAGTCACGCAATAAAAAAGTGACATAAAATCTAATAATAGGTCTTTTTTTTTTTTTTTTACAATTTTTTTTTTTTTAATTGAGAAAAAAAAAACAGACCAATCAAACCGTGTGTGTAAATAAAGATACAACTAACAGTAACAACAACAACGTCAGAAAAAAAAGAAAAACAATATTCTAATGTAGTTTTTGACGCAATAATTTCAGCTACAGTCAAACTAAATCTTAACATACACAAATACACAAAGCCACTATTAAAGCAGAACCAAGTAACATTTTCACATCATTAAACGTCTTCGTAAGTCCCTGTGATGGTTAAATGTGTATTTTCAGGTTTGAAGTGTTTGTCGTCGCCCCCTGCTGTCTTTTAGCGGAAAACCAGCCTTGTAACATTTTTCAGTATCGACCCAAAGATAACTCCTCTGAGAAACCCTGACCCTTTTTTATGTTTGGCAACGTTCAACGCTTTTATGTGCGATTATGATAAATAAATTAAAGGAAAAAACCTGCAGGGGGAGCTCTAACGCCAGAGTTACTTAGTTCTGCTTTAAATCGAGGCTGATTTGGAATTAGTAATGTCAATAAAATATAAAAACTGTCATTTTTGGTCAGGGGGACGACTTTATCAGCACATTTTAGATACTTTTGGGATACACTGCGAAGGCATAAGCTTTATTTTCCCCTCTCAGATTAATGTCCTACAAGGTCTACGGCAAAAACTAGATGTTTTAAGGTTTTATTTTCCTGTGTCCAATTACCACAGTTAAAAATACCAAACACTGTCATATATTTTACATTTTTTGTCCTAATTGCACATTCTAAGTTTAACCTAACGTTAAAAAATAAATCCAAAGTATAAAGAGCAAAGGATGTCTGCTTTTCACCTTTGCCTTGTCAACTACTTCTACTTTTGACTAAAATTTGATGTTTTTTCAGTTCAGTTTATTTAAAAAACTACAATACCGTAATTAACTCATTGAAAGAAGATTAAAAAACATTTGTAGGCGACAAAAAACACATAATTTACAAAGATATGAGCGTTAAAATCAGAGCTACTTCCTGTAATAACTGGTGTCAAACAAAGGTATTACCACAAGTACTATCCACTAACCAATGGGATGCTTAGAAAAGGCTCAAACCTATAAACCCTTTGCGTTTTAGCGCTATTTTTCTAAGTGGGCGAGCAATGCAAAACCAGTTTTTCCTGGCGGCTGCAGTCGCCCTCATGCAGATTCTGTTTGTCGACTGAAAACACGTTAGATTAGATTCCGACGGCCGCGTTGACCATTACCTTTCAATCAGATAAAGTCCTTTTGCAGCGTTTGGAACAGACAAAAACAATCAACAAGTCGTTAGCAACGGTCGACAAGAAGACGCCGTATTGTGACTAAACAGCTTCAGAAATGCTCGTTAGGTTCAGAAAAATGTACATAAAAAAGGGTCTTACGTGCGGTCGTATTGTCTCGTCGTTTAGAGTTTCCGAGCTCGAAGACGAGTCACTTTCGCGGTCTTGGACGATCTGAGCCAAAAAAAAGAGTCAACAAACACACAACATTTAGGGTTCGTTGCCCACTCGTCCCCATGTATAAGTACCTTTGTTTTTGTGGAGGCTTGCTTCGGAGCCGAGTCGGGCTGCGAAACAGGCGCGCTCGTTAACGATCACAAATACTTTCCGTTTGAACCGTCGACGTTCATTGACGCCGAACGCTAACTCTGAACAAAACGTATACAAGTAACTATGTTCGCGCCGTTTTCGTACCGTCAAAGGTGTTAAATAAAGTGATTTGAAGGCGGATCGTTTGTGCTGCTAAAGTCTCAGTGTGAACCGGCGGGAAACGCAACTATCAGGACCTCGAGTCTGCGAATAGCGCTATAAAAAACGTCAACGGCCGACTGTTTTTACCACCACCGTCCAGTTTAGCTTTGAAATAATGAACTTGGGCCTAAAACTTCCCACAGTGGACACGATGGAAGGCCTTCTAACCTCAGGACTCAACTCAAAAATAGACTCATTTAAAAGACTGGACAAAATGGGACGATTACCGTATTTTACGCACTATAGGGCGCACTGGATTATAAAGCGCACTGGGATTATAAAGCGCACTGGGATTATAGGGCGCAGCAAATAAAATCCTCGTTTTCATTTTCGAGACTCGCTGATGGTTAGTAACATGACCGGGTTTAGACCGGGTTTAGACCCGATTTAGACCTGGTTTAGACCCAATTTAGACCCGGTTTAGACCTGGTTTAGACCTGATTTAGACCTGATTTAGACCCGGTTTAGACCCGGTTTAGACCCGGTTTAGACCCGATTTAGACCCGGTTTAGACCCGGTTTAGACCCGGTTTAGACCCGATTTAGACCCGGTTTAGACCTGGTGCAGGCATAATACTGTAATAGTCTGACGCACTTTGTTGTCTTTATTGTTTGTTCTTCGAGTTGAGCGATAATCGTGTGGTTCAGTCGCCTATAATAGTCGGACAATCACCTTTTTGTCGGTTTGTGTGGTTTATTTTTGCCATTCTCCAAACATAAAGTGCATTAGTGTCATTGTACCTGAGCGGCGGACGACTTAAAAGGATTAACCTTCTGCATCACGCCTTTGAAAAGTCCCGAGCTCTGTCAACAAACAACACACAACATGAACAAAGACGCTGAGGTTTACATGCTCTCTGGCACCACCTGGTGGCACCACTCACACCCGACACGGGCAAAAAGAGCTGAGTCATAGTAGAAGTAGTAGTAGTTTGAAGTGTGATATATTGCTACAGAAAAATGTCAAGATAATATTGAAATAGGCCTCCTGCTGGTGCCAGAGTCAGGACTAAACATGGACCGGCCTCCTGCTGGTGCCAGAGTCAGGACTAAACATGGACCGGCCTCCTGCAGGTGCCAGAGTCAGGACTAAACATGGACCGGCCTCCTGCTGGTGCCAGAGTCAGGACTAAACATGGACCGGCCTCCTGCTGGTGCCAGAGTCAGGACTAAACATGGACCGGCCTCCTGCTGGTGCCAGAGTCAGGACTAAACATGGACCGGCCTCCTGCTGGTGCCAGAGTCAGGACTAAACATGGACCGGCCTCCTGCTGGTGCTAGAGTCAGGACTAAACATGGACCGGCCTCCTGCTGGTGCCAGAGTCAGGACTAAACATGGACCGGCCTCCTGCTGGTGCCAGAGTCAGGACTAAACATGGACCGGCCTCCTGCTGGTGCTAGAGTCAGGACTAAACATGGACCGGCCTCCTGCTGGTGCCAGAGTCAGGACTAAACATGGACCGGCCTCCTGTTGGTGCCAGATTCAGGACTAAACATGGACCGGCCTCCTGCTGGTGCCAGAGTCAGGACTAAACATGGACCGGCCTCCTGCTGGTGCCAGATTCAGGACTAAACATGGACCGGCCTCCTGCTGGTGCCAGAGTCAGGACTTAACATGGACCGGCCTCCTGCTGGTGCCAGAGTCAGGACTAAACATGGACCGGCCTCCTGCTGGTGCCAGAGTCAGGACTTAACATGGACCGGCCTCCTGCTGGTGCCAGAGTCAGGACTAAACATGGACCGGCCTCCTGCTGGTGCCAGAGTCAGGACTAAACATGGACCGGCCTCCTGCTGGTGCCAGAGTCAGGACTTAACATGGACCGGCCTCCTGCTGAGGTCAGACCAGTATTGCGTAGTAAAGTTACACTAAAAGTACTCAAAGTATCGCCCATCGCTGCCGGCAAAGTTCAAACCTCGACTAAAACCATGACAGGATTTGATCTCTTTAAAAGGTGTTTTTTTCGCTCTGTGTTGTGATTTTAAGGCTTGTTTCCTGTTCCGTAAAGCCATTTGAATGACTTTGTACAAATAAACTGGCCCTGGCCTCAAAAGTGGGCGTTACCTGCTGATTGGGTCGAGGCGGGAGAACCGGGGCCCCATCAGCTTCTAATGAAACCTGCAGAGAAACCCAGAAACATCATATCTACTACTCTTGATTAAGGCGTTTAAGGAGCGTTAAAGGTCCACATGAAGTTTCTTGGTGTTAAAGAACCTGTGGTTAATATTTACCGGTTTTATTTCTGTTCAGTCACAGTTTGTGAAGAAAATGTGAAAAATAGGAGTTTAAAATGACAGGAAGTGGAGCTGAATCCCTCTGTGATGTCATCAGTGTGCGACACAGAGACAGTTTAAACCATGGTTGGACTAAATAAAGGTGTTTTATGGTCTTATTGTGTGTCAGATCAGAACTGTTGTCATTTATGTGGAGTTTGGCTCTTGTTTACAGTCTGGTTGCTATGGTAACAGCTGTGGAATCACATCTATGTCATATTTGTGCTCGTGTCCAACCAGGAAGTACAACTATAAACTTTACATGTAACAAATATGTTTCTGTTGTTTTTTGGTGACCTCTGGTGGCGACATGGCGCACTACATGAACTTAGAGCTCACATGAAGCTCACTTGAGGCTCACCTGAAGCTCACTTGAGGCTCACTTGAAGCTCACTTGAGGCTCACTTGAAGCTCACATGAAGCTCACATGAAGCTCACTTGAAGCTCACTTGAGGCTCACTTGAAGCTCACTTGAGGCTCACTTGAAGCTCACTTGAGGCTCACTTGAGGCTCACATGAAGCTCACTTGAAGCTCACTTGAGGCTCACTTGAGGCTCACTTGAAGCTCACATGAAGCTCACTTGAAGCTCACTTGAAGCTCACTTGAGGCTCACTTGAGGCTCACTTAGAGCTCACTTAGAGCTCACTTAGAGCTCACTTAGAGCTCTATGTTCTTGATTGGAAGGCAGTACCTGCTGTGGACTTGGCCGGGGCGGGAGCTCTGGAGTCTCCTGATTGGACGCCTGTGAACAGAGACGTTTCATTCAGATATCGAGGGAAACTCATAAAGCGGTGAAGAGTCAAATGTAAACTGCAATATAAGAATATGAGTTTATGTAAAGGTTTAGTAGTTAATTAAAAAAACATTCAGAAATAAATATGAACTGCTAACTTAGATTTTCCCACATCTGACTTGGAAAAAGGCCCAATGATAATTTTAATGATAAATAAAAATAATAATAATAAGCATTATACCGGTAAGTAGAACAATGAAGAACAATAAAATGAATAAAAATAATAAGCATGAAAAGCAGAATTAAATAAATAAATAATAATACAATTAATAATAATGATAAGAATGATAAGCAGAACATTACAATAAATAATACAATTAAAAATAATAATAATAATAATACGCATAAGTAGAAATAATAATAATACTAATAAAATGAATGAAAATAATAAGCATGAAAAGTAGAATAAAATAAATAAATACAATTAATAATGATAATAATAAGCATGATAAGCAGAACAATAAGGAAAAATAATAATAATTAAATAATAATAATAGAAATAGTAATTGTTTTGTAATTTGTAATTTTTTTTCTTTCTTTCCTTAAAACTCCTGCCACCGACACCCTAAATGGATACTTATGTGTTCGCTTTGAAAAAAATGCACCTCAAACTTGCGAATTAAACCTTTTTTGTTTGTCACAGGTTGAATAAATATAACCTGTGATTTAGCGTGTTTGAGAGGCGTGTTTGTTTAGCCCGCGCTAACGTTAGCCACGCTGTTTACACTGTTAAAAAAGACGCTCCGAGGTCAGAACTCGTGGCAACTGGAACACAGCATTAGTTTAGTCTAATTTAAGTCAACAGAAGCTGCACTTTCACTCGTAACGCAAACAAAATGTACACGAAGTTAGTTTTACTCCTCATTTCATAACTTTTTTTTAATGATTTGTATTTCGTTTTCGTCGTCAAAGCTAAAAACAAAACACTCTATTGTATTAAATGAGCTTTTGTATCGTAATTCAGTGACGCCGGAAACAAAACGGCGCTGGGAAAGTGCGAAACATCGACGCGACGGATGAATTTAACGACCGTAAATGACCTTTTTGTCTTGCAGGTTGTTGTTGTCAGCCAGACTTCCCTCGCTGCTGGAGAGGTCGCCGTGGAGACGCTTAGAAAAAAAAAGCACATTTTCAGACAGGTGCGCGCGTACAGACAAGTTATACAGTCAAAAAACACTTGAATTTGCTTGATTGCGTGTTCAAAATGAGTTTAGATTCGTGTTTCTGATAAAGAGTTTCAAATCAACGCATGGGAGCATCTTTAGCGCACCGCTGCCCCCTCCTGGTAGGTCGTTGAAGCGCGCTCACCTTGGGCTGCGACGACTTGAATGGGTTGACTTTCTGCATCATGCCAGAAATCACTCCGGGATTCTACGGTCGACAAGTGTTCCAGACCATGAGCAAAACGTGGAATTATAAAGTAAATAAAGTAAATAAAGTGAGCAAAAGTGAGTAACGTTGGTCACCGGTTTAGTTTGCGCGGCGTCGTCCGTGGCTTGCGCTTCTGTCGAAACACGATTCAATTCATTCTTTGGAGCCTGGAAGAAAGATGAATATTAAAAGTGATCTGGGAAAAGGGAAAAACTAAAAAAATGTAATTGTTACGTTTACATTAGTGTCAAGTAAAAGTGTTTATAGAGCACATTACACAGACATAAAGTGCATTACAAAGTGCAACAAGAACACACAAAATAACAGGACAAACACATAAAAACGATATTTAAAAAAAAAAAGTCTTTAGCTGCTTTTGGAGAAGTGTAAATCATAAATAATTTCTTCTCATTGGCTGTAAATGTTTGAGTATTAAAGAAAGGTCACGTTTTGCCCGGTTTGTGTGACTTTTTTGTCGACTGAAATGTGCATCGAGTTTTCCTGCTAATTTTATTTAGTTTTTCCTGTTTATTATTATTATCATTATTATTTTTTAATTATCATTACCATTACATATTTACATAGGTCTTATGGTCTTATAGGTTTTGTATGCTTATGTTGCTGTATGTTTAAAAAAATATATAGGGGGGAAAAAGAACATGCTCTGTGCAGTTCACATTGCTGACAGAAGAGGGCGATAGACACAAGCTTTCTGTGACGTTTTACACATATTTAAGGGATAAAACAAATGACGAATAATATCACATATAAGTCACTCTGGAGTATGAAAAAAGATTCCACTTATAGTTGTGAAAAGTCGAGCCCTTTTCGTGCCATAAACGAGGTTACGCTTCGTCGTCCCGTAAAAGCGTCTTCTGTACCTGTGAGGACGACTTGAACGGGTTGACTCTCTGCATCATCCCGGACATCATCCCTGGACTCTGCATCTGTCGCGGGGACAAAAACACACACTTAGACACTTTATCGGGACGTTCCACTGTTCACGGGTCAGAGTGACGACAACGTGAAGGTCGTGAAGGTCATGAAGGTGGTGAAGGTGGTGAAGGTGGTGAAGGTGGTGAAGGTGGTGAAGGTCGTGAAGGTCGTGAAGGTGGTGAAGGTGGTGAAGGTCGTGAAGCTCGTGAAGGTGGTGAAGGTCGTGAAGGTGGTGAAGGTGGTGAAGGTGGTGAAGGTGGTGAAGGTCGTGAAGGTGGTGAAGGTGGTGAAGGTCGTGAAGCTCGTGAAGGTGGTGAAGGTCGTGAAGGTGGTGAAGGTGGTGAAGGTGGTGAAGCTCGTGAAGGTGGTGAAGGTGGTGAAGGTGGTGAAGGTGGTGAAGGTGGTGAAGGTCGTGAAGCTCGTGAAGGTGGTGAAGGTCGTGAAGCTCGTGAAGGTGGTGAAGGTCGTGAAGGTGGTGAAGGTGGTGAAGGTCGTGAAGGTGGTGAAGGTGGTGAAGGTGGTGAAGGTGGTGAAGGTGGTGAAGGTGGTGAAGGTGGTGAAGCTCGTGAAGGTGGTGAAGGTGGTGAAGCTCGTGAAGGTGGTGAAGCTCGTGAAGGTGGTGAAGGTCGTGAAGGTGGTGAAGGTGGTGAAGGTGGTGAAGGTGGTGAAGCTCGTGAAGGTGGTGAAGCTCGTGAAGGTGGTGAAGGTGGTGAAGGTGGTGAAGGTCGTGAAGGTCGTGAAGGTGGTGAAGGTGGTGAAGGTGGTGAAGGTCGTGAAGGTGGTGAAGGTGGTGAAGGTCGTGAAGGTGGTGAAGGTGGTGAAGCTCGTGAAGGTGGTGAAGGTGGTGAAGCTCGTGAAGGTGGTGAAGGTGGTGAAGGTGGTGAAGGTGGTGAAGGTGGTGAAGGTGGTGAAGGTGGTGAAGGTCGTGAAGGTGGTGAAGGTGGTGAAGGTCGTGAAGGTGGTGAAGGTGGTGAAGGTGGTGAAGGTGGTGAAGGTGGTGAAGGTGGTGAAGGTGGTGAAGGTCGTGAAGGTGGTGAAGGTGGTGAAGGTCGTGAAGGTGGTGAAGGTGGTGAAGGTGGTGAAGGTCGTGAAGGTGGTGAAGGTGGTGAAGGTGGTGAAGGTGGTGAAGGTGGTGAAGGTGGTGAAGGTCGTGAAGGTCGTGAAGGTCGTGAAGGTGGTGAAGGCGGTGAAGGCCGTTACCGGTTTCTCAGCCTCCACAGAGTCGCTCGTCGTGTCCACCTTTGTCACCTGAAAACGCACCGTCAGATATTTTAAACACCGTACGCATTATGTATTTGGATCGATTAGGTATTTAAATGTGTTTTATTAACATTTTATTTCCCATCTTTAGATAAATACTAAACTACGGTATTTTCTGGACTATAAGTCGCACCTTTTTTCATAGTTTGGCCGGGGTGCGACTTATACTCCAGAGCGACTTATATGTGATATCATTCGTTATTTTCACACCGACAACCACAAGAGGGCGCTCTAGGCTCTCAGCGACGCAGAAGAAGAATCTGCACTTCCTCTTCCTCTGGAGTTTGTGGAGTTGTTTAGAAGTGACACAGAGGAAGAAGAATTCAGTGGATTGAGTGATTTGGGGTAAAACTGATGCTTTGCTAAACTTGTTAGCATGTTCTTTATGCTATAGTTATCTGAATAACTGTTCATATGTTACGTTAACATACCAGACACTTACCACAGTTCTGTCTGTGCCTCATGTAGCTGAAGGTGTTAGCGTTAGCATACGTCATGTAGCTGAAGGTGTTAGCGTTAGCATACGTCATGTAGCTGAAGGTGTTAGCGTTAGCATACGTCATGTAGCTGAAGGTGTTAGCGTTAGCATATGTTAAAGGTTTTATGACTTGGCAGACATGTACACTGCTGAGTTTATGTATTCAGTCAGATATAATCAAATCCCTAAACTATTGAAGACAAAGTTTACCCAGAGAGAAAGTAAATATAATTTTAGGGGAGCATGTATGTTTGATAGAGCTTATTGTTTATCTATTATTGTTTATCTTTTAACAGTTGTTGCGACGAGTTAAAAAAAGCTACTTCCTTATTTCAGATTAAAAGCATATTTAAGAAAACAATCAAAAAAATATTTAGCTGAATAAAGATGTATTTTGTTTGCATTTTGTTTAGTTTGAGGCGCTTGTGGATGGTATTTGTGAGCGTCCTGTCCAGTATTACTGTAGTTTTGGTTTTGTTTGTGATGAATTGTCCTGGTGTAGTACAAAAGGACAAATGTCCACCAATCTGGTCAAATAAGACATTTTTATTTATTTTCTTGTTTTGTGCTTGGATGCTGAGCACTTTTTTGTTTTGGACCAAACAACAATAGATCAAAAATAGTTGTACCTGTTGTGTTGTTGGTGTTGTTGTTGTTGTTGATGATTTAAATGGATTGACCTTCTGCATCACACCTTTAAACATGCCAGGATTCTAAAAAACAAGAAGAAAAAAGAAGTAAAATGTCCTTAATCAGACTAACACCAGGAAAAGTGCCTCCCGTACAAAAGTATAAGTCGCACCCCGGCCAAAACTATAAACGCTGTCTCTTCTTTCTCACACTTATTGTGCTTTATCTCCTATATTTTGTAAATATAGTTAGTATATTTTTTCTATTTTACTGTACGATAGGGACACGCGCTGGAATAGTGTTTTAATTCAACTGTTTTTGACTTTTTTCGGCTGGATTTGAGCGTTTTTCGTTGCGTTCGTTGTGTTGTTGTGACGTGAGCTAGCTCCGAGCGAGCCCTCGTGACACATATTCATGTGTAATTACTGTCGTGATCACATGCAATGGTATTTATTTATTTATTTGTCTATGGGAGTTTTTATTTATTTATTTATAGGAGATCTTCTACTGAAAGTGTTTTTCAGACTTCCTATAAGTGATCTGTTCTTCTGTATCTACCTCTGTATCTACCTGCGTTGCACCAATGAAATTTCCCCATGTGGGACAATAAAGGAATATCTTATCTTATCATATCTTAAAATACGGTAGTCATTCCATGAACTCCCTGAGCGCAGTTGTGTCCACCTGAAACCTGAAACACCTTTAAGAATCCCACCCATCTGACCTGATTGGCGTCCACAGCTCTTTCCTGGTCCAGAGACTCAGAGGACGGCGCTTTGGGAACCTGTCGACCACATCGCGGCGTGACGGTCAGAGAAGCGGCGGGTCAAGGAAACGAGAGAGTGCGTTTTACCTGAGGCTGCGGCGTGGATTTAAAGGGGTTGACCTTCTGCATCGCGCCCCGAAACACGCCCGGGTTCTGCCACAAGGACGACGAGGGGGACGTGAACTCACAATGTGGAATCTGAATACTACAGAACAACAATGACACTCGCTCTGTGTAAAAGTGCGTCTACGCTACTGAAAGGTCAAGGTTTCCTACAGAACTTTCATTGCTGTATCTTTATTTACGGTTTCTTTTGTTTTAAATGTATTTTTAATTTATTTATTTTATTTTTCTATATATATTTTTATTCACTGCGGGTTTTTTTTTGTTTTTTTGGTACTTTTTTAACTTTATTTTTAATTTACAGAACTTTCATTGTTGTATCGTTATATGCAGTTTCTTTTTTTAAATTTATTTTACTTTTATATATATATTTTTTATTCCCTGTGGGTTTTTTTTTAAACGTTTTTTTTCTTTCTTTTGCATTCATGAAATTTCATTTTTTAATATATATATTTTTACGGTGTTGAATGTGTTGTCGTAGTATTTTGACCATAAATTTCACATTTTAGTGCATCTCTGGGCTTTTTCTTCTTTTTAATGAATTTTGTCATAATTCTTTTTTGTTTTATTAATTTTTTTATGTATATATTTTTTTTAATGTATTTACTGTGTTGAGCGTTTTGCCGTTTTAGTGCATTTTAGTGCATCTTTGGGCCTGTCATGATGAGTTGATTAATTGTTGCCCTGTCACGTATTAATTAAAAACACACAGAGTAATCGTAGAGGCTGTATAAACATGTGAAAGAGTCACGTGCGGGACTGTACTGTCACACGTGCGGGACTGTACTGTCACACGTGCGGGACTGTACTGTCACACACACAAACCGGGTTTTCCAGTCGGTCCAGCAACAACAATGTCACTCTCACTTTAGAACACCTCAAACATGAAGTCTCTCTGAAGTCTCTCACGTGAAGGTTTAGGGCATGTTTATGAGACCTGATCTCATCATCTGCTGGACACGTGGAGCTACAGATACATATGTAACTGAAATATATTTTAGTCTGTGAATCACACGTTCTGGAATGTCGTTCACAGTCTCAGTCTTCTGTCCTTAGTTACTAAACACACTGCATGTCCCTTTGCGCGGGAGGTCAGCACATGTGTCTCCAAAGGGTCAGCTTCAGTTTGACTCGGGCTCATTTAGGTGTTTTAGGGCCCTTTAGACCTCAAGAACCTGCTGCTCCAAGCCCGCTCTGCTCTGAAGGTGTGAAGCACTTTGAGAGTCATGAACGTTCTAGAACTCCAGTGATTGTTGTTGTTGTTGTTTTATGGCAGTTTGCATCCGAGTGTTGCATTACCGCCAGACTTTATTCTTCAGACTTGTTGTTGTTGTTCAGACCATATGACTGAGGCGTATTCTTATGATGTCATAAAGCAGACACTATATGTTCTTGTATTTTAGGATCGTCACTCCTTGACACTTTCAGATAAGATAAGATAAGATATTCCTTTATTGTCCCACATGGGGAAATTTCATTGGTGCAACGCAGGTAGATCCAGAGGTAGATACAGAAGAACAGATCACTTATAGGAAGTCTGAAAAACACTTTCAGTAGAAGATCTCCTATAAATAAATAAAAACTCCCACAGACAAATAAATAAATACATAAATACCATTGCATGTGATCACGACAGTAATTGCACATGAATATGTGTCACGACAGCACATAAATTGCACATGAATTACATAGATTGCACATGAATTTCACAGTAATTGCACAGTAATTGCACATGAATTCCAACAGCAATTGCACATATGACAGAATTGCACATCAGTATTAGGTTAGGTCAGTATTGCGGGTGTTCAGGACTAACAGTTTTTGTTATAAAGTCTGACAGCAGCAGGAAGGAAAGACCTACGGAACCTTTCCTTCACACATCGAGGGTGAATCAGTCTCTCACTGAAGCTGCTCTCCAGAGCGGACAGAGTGTCCTGCAGGGGGTGACACTCATGGTCCAGCATAGATGTGAATCTAGCCAGGACCCTCCTGTCCCCCACCTCCTGCACCGAGTCCAGAGCACAGCCCAGGACGGAGCTGGACTTCTTGATGACTCTGTCCAGCCTCTTCCTCTCCCTCTCTGTGATGCTGCTGCTCCAGCAGGTCACACCGTACAGGAGCTGGTGCCACCACAGAGTCGTAGAAGGTCTTCAGGAGTGGCCCTGTCACTCCAAAAGACCTGAGTCTCCTCAGGAGGTAGAGCCGACTCTGGCTCTTCCTGTACAGTCTGTGTTATGAGTCCAGTCCAGTTTGTGGTTCAGATGAACACCCAGGTACTTGTATGAGTCCACTCTCTCAATGTCCCGTCCCTGGATGTTCACTGGTGAGGGGGCAGTGGGGTGGCGTCTGTGGAAATCCACCACCATCTCCTTGGTCTTCCCCGCGTCTTTCACCGATTTCAACAAGTTAAACCTCTTTACGATCGCTTTCACCGTCTTAGGTGCTGTTGCTTTTCACATTTTACATACCAGAATATTTTTCAGTATTTGCAAAAGTAAATTGCTAACGCTAACACTAATGCTAACGCTAATTCCTAGGTTTTAAGTATAACGTGTGGTAGTACTTTTACGCAAGAATGCAGACACTATCTAGTTATATTCTATCTACCATTAGTTCTCTTTTGTGTTAATCATCTTTGGATCTACTATAGCAACACTTCCTGTTTTTTAATCTAGTGTTTTTCTTACTTCGATGTGAAAGTTCTGAAAAACACTGGCCAAGTCAAATGTGAGTGAAAGGCTGTTTTTATGTTGCATTTCATGTATTCACTCTCGGGCCCCGCGCACTCTCGGGCCCCGCGCACTCTCGGGCCCCGCGCACTCTCGGGCCCCGCGCACTCTCGGGCCCCGCGCACTCTCGGGCCCCGCGCACTCTCGGGCCCCGCGCACTCCCGGGCCCCGCGCACTCCCGGGCCCCGCGCACTCCCGGGCCCCGCGCACTCCCGGGCCCCGCGCACTCCCGGGCACTCCCGGGCCCCGCGCACTCCCGGGCCCCGCGCACTCTCGGGCCCCGCGCACTCTCGGGCCCCGCGCACTCCTCTGCTGCGCTGCCCTCAGAGGATTAACATGTTATGCAAACTACATACAAAGTGAACTCCACAAGCCGCTCCAGTGAGCCGCCTCGTGACACTCTACCCCTCCCCCTCTTGACTGTGGAAGGAGGCTGCAGTCACCAAGCAACCCCAAGGGCCCCTTTACACGACGCAGGCCCCTTTACACGACACGGGCCCCCTTTACACGACACGGGCCCCCTTTACACGACACGGGCCCCCTTTACACGACACGGGCCCCCTTTACACGACACGGGCCCCCTTTACACGAGACGGGCCCCTTTACACGAGACGGGCCCCTTTACACGAGACGGGCCCCTTTACACGAGACAGGCCCCTTTACACGACACGGGGCCCTTTACACGACAGGCCCTTCTTACCTGTGCCGAGGACCCCACGTTGTCCTCCAGCGACTCTGAAGAAGGCGCTTTACTGACTCCTGCCTGTCGTGAAATAGTTTTAAGACTTTTCTACAGAACATGATTTGAGAAACGGTCGCGGTCTGACCTGAGTCGCCGTCGCCGACGACCTGAACGGGTTGACCTTCTGCATGGCCCCCATGACTCCGCCCCTCTGCGTCTGGAACACAGTACGACACGTTTCAACACAATCACCAATGAACGTCAAAGAGATGGTCCTCCAGCAACGGCTCGTCAAGCGTCGGGAGCAGATTCACCTGCGTCGTCACGGTTACCGCGTCCTGCTGGCCTTTGCTGTGAGTGACGGGGTTCTCCAGGTCCTACCACAAGAACATAAAGCTGTATTTATGCAGTACTGGGTCTGTTTGGACAAAAGGAGATGTTTCACCAACAGAATTATAGTCAAAGTTCACATTTTAAAACACGTCCAGGAGAATTAACATTTACACTAGTGCTAAACTAGTGCTAAACTAGTGCTAAACTAGTGCTACTAGTGCTAAACTAGTGCTACGAGTGCTAAACTAGTGCTACGAGTGCTAAACTAGTGCTACTAGTGCTAAACTAGTGCTAAAGTAATAAAAGAATCTTAAACAAGTCGTGTGAACTACAGGGTCAGAAACATATTTATTTCTTGGCAGAGTAGGTTATTTAAAAATTGCAGTTTGTGTGAAATTTTCTGCTTTAAAATGGCAAAAAGATTATCGGGTTTAGAAAATAGAACAAAAGTACAATGGTAAAGTATCGAAAATAGATAGTAATCGATACTAAAACAAGCATCGATACTAGATACTCATTTGAACAAGCATCGATACTAGATACTCATTTGATCAAGCATCGATACTAGATACTCATTTGAACGAGTATCGATACTAGATACTCATTTGATCAAGCATCGATACTAGATACTCATTTGAACGAGTATCGATACTAGATACTCATTTGAACAAGCATCGATACTAGATACTCATTTGAACAAGCATCGATATTAAAAAGAAAGAAAAAAAAGAAGGAAAAATCTAGTTTTGAAATTGTACCACCACCACCACCACTACTAACTTTTATTTCCTCCACATTTTGTGTCACGACGTCAAAAACTGGTCTGGAAAACGAAATCAATGTCACCTGCGGATCGGGCCGAGGAGGCACCGCCGGGGTCTGACCTCGCTCTCTCCTGAACATGTTCATCCTGAAAAAACAGATATTACCGTATTTTCCGGAGTATAAGTCGCACCAGCCAAAAAATGCATAATAGAGAAGAAAAAAAAACATATATAAGTCGCACTGGAGAATGAAATGCAAGTGTGAAAATAACAAATAAAATCACATACAAGTTGCTCCGGCGTATAAGTATATAAGTATAAGTCGCACCCCGGCCAAAACTATGAAAAAAGGTGCAACTTATAGTCCGGAAAATACGGTAGTTTATACATTTAGCCTTCTTTTACCCAACCAACCCAAATCAAGCACAACAGGCTCCTCTTGACCAAACGGCCCATCCAAGGACAATTCAGACGGTCTATAATAATAATAATAATAATAATAATAATAATAATAATAATAATAACCGACTCTAGATTTAGCGATTCCGTCGATATCGTGGACAGATTTATCGAGAGTTTGTTGGTTGAATCGGTGTTTAATACGTTCAACACTTTCACCGTTTTGATGATTAAAATGAGTGTATTTCATATGAAGTTTGCGCGAATAGTGAAACAGCGACACGTAACAGAATATCACGTACAGTATGTATTAAAGCGAGACATCGTTGACATCGCTGCGATTCACGATTATAATGAATACCGTAAATTAGAGCGACTATAAGCCACTACTTTTTACACACGTTTTAGTTGGTGTGCGCTCAATAGTCTGAATTTTACGGTAATTGGCCCCGTCCTTGTTTTTGTACACCTAGGAATACCTTAAAGTTGAAAATTGGGCAACACTGACAAAAATGTATGGCATTTGGTTGAGAAGGACGGTAAATAATCTCAAAATGTAAAAAATAAAACTAATAAAATAAATAAATTCAACAAAATATCACATGTGAAAATTGGCGCTAATCAAATGACCAAGAAAATGACCAAAATACCATAATATATACGACACATCATGAAATACACGTCATGTTATTGTCACGTGACTGTTTCCCCGGTACTACCACGTGAGTTCATTTAAAAAAAATAAAAAAATAAAAGTTCTAATACTTTTTAAGGTTATTTGCAGTTTATATTACAAAAAAAAATGAACACATTAAGTAAGGAAACAACAAGTTAAACAAAAACAAAGCTAAAAACACACTAAAATAAATTACACGTTTATTGTATGTTTATTTTGGAGGTTCTTACAGAGGACGCGACAGGGCTGAAAGT
The DNA here is from genome assembly GCF_026437365.1 of Eucyclogobius newberryi. NCBI lineage: Eukaryota > Metazoa > Chordata > Actinopteri > Gobiiformes > Gobiidae > Eucyclogobius > Eucyclogobius newberryi. The sequence continues at coordinate 23,521,711 of NW_027315857.1, read as the reverse complement.
CACCGTCACAATATCATCACAAACATCAGGTAAAAACGCGTATCCTCTCAAATAAACACAGCCGAATTGACGCATGTGCATCGCGTGACGTTAACGTTTGCGCAAATCCACAAACGTCCCTCGACAAACCCGTTTAAACACACAATCTGCGTTAAACAGTCGCAAAACGTCACGCGGTACGGCGCACTAACACGGGAGGATTAAACACACACAAACACAGGCGCGCGCGGCTTTGTTCACGGGAAAGTTCGAGACTAAAACAGCAAAAAGAGCGCGAATGACACTCACTTTGATGTCGACTTAACGCAAACGCACAATGTGGAATAAACGTGTCCAAACAGCACCAAACCCTGTGCCACGGCGTCGCTTCAACTCGCGTCTTCTTTTTCTTCTTCTTCTCGCATTGTTTCCTCTCTTTCTTTGTCAGTGCGGGACTCGAACTGGTTAGCTCTAAACTCGGGGCGGACCCTGACAGTGTTGGGTTACGTTTGTTCAGAGTGGGACAAAAGCAGACGCGAAACCAAATCACGCCAAAGGGGAAAAAAAGCAGCAGCAGCAGCAGCAGCAGCTCGAGTGAGAAGTTTTCAAACGCACATGACGCTCCAGAGGGCGTGGTCACGTACAGGTACAGGTCACGTGGCACAGGTAATACAGGTGATCGAGCCGGAGATGTGATACTTCAAGTCCACATGACGACTTAGTTTGATGGTGTAGAACCTGTGGTAAATATTTATCATAGTTTTACTTCCGTTCAGTTTGTAGTTTATGAAGGAAAAGCTTAAAATGACAGGAAGTAGAGCTTGAATCCCTCTGTGATGTCATCAGCGTGCAACACAGACAGCTTACACACTTGTCTGACAGTTTATACTGTTTAACTGTTTAAATACTCATAATAATGCTAAATATAGCCGCAAGCTGCGATGATCAGCCCTCGCCACGCCGCCGCCGCCACACCGCCACCACACGCTGCCACACCGCCGCCGCAAGAGGGGGCGCTAATGCGCCCCAATTAACCTTTTATCACACCAACTGCTGAATCCGTGACGCTGTCGCGTCTTCTCCCCTTTGCTTTACATATGAAGGGAAAAGTTTGCGGCTCCGCCGCACAAAGTCCGTGACCCTTGGATTAAAAATTTGGAGATTTTTTTTAAATAGGGGGGTTGGTCCCGAGAAGAAGAAAGAAACTAATAGGCCTCTCGCCAGCTTGTGGCGCTCGGGCCTGATAATGATAAAAATAATAGCTTCAGTTTTTACATTAACAAAACTACAGCGTTTTTATTGGGTGAAAAATAAAACTAAATATTTTTTATATAATACTGAGGTCTTAGTTACATTGCAAATAAAGGAATATAAATTGAAAAATACTTCTTGATAAAACATTTTTGCATGACGTTTCATACATACATAACATAAATCTAAAAAAAAAGACATTTAGCATCAACATCCATCCATCCATCCATTTTCTACCGCTTGTTCCCTTTCGGGGTCGCGGGTGACTGGAGCCTATCCCAGTGACAGCATCAACATATCAAAGTATTAGTTTGTTAAGCGTCTGTATTAAATGTGTCCTTCTCACTTCCTCCAGCAGGGGGCAGTGGAGTTATAAGATTATAGGCTGAACGTTCATAACAAAATGACACTTTATAGAAATAAAACACAACTTAACATTAAAACATAATATTACAGCTTCTAAAAATCTTAAACATTTATTTAAAAATCCTAAACAAGTCCTTTTCATTTGACACATCATTTAACTTTTACAATAAATAAAGTTGCATTTTGCTTAAAACGTTTGACCGTAAATGAAAATACATTTATTTTTTTTAGTGTTTTTTCTTCTTTCATTTTACAATCGCTGTGACTCATTGACCTTTTTAAATCATTGTTTTTTACACAGTAGATGAAGCAAAAAATAAAGTACATCTTTAGTTTAGTCACAGTTTAATATCAAAGACTTTGCTAAAATATGAATTTTAGTGTGTTTTATATCGTCTTTAACTGCATAATATAAATCCTCGTGGTTCGTTGGTGCATTAGCGGGTTGTGGCGGCCCCTGGTGGTGACAGGTGTACATCGCACCCGTCGTCCTGTGTGCAGATCAACTCAGGACACACGCAAACAATTAGCATCAGACTTTATTTACATCATACAGATTTATACATATTTTTATGTGTTAAATTAACGAGACAAATTCAAACTTAAAAAAACAGATTCAGGAAGTTGTTATTGTCAATATAAAGTCATACAAATTCATTATTGATTTTTCATTTTATACATTATCGACAAAGCTTTACGACGTTAGACCCTTTTGCAAATAATTTAATAATAATAATTTGTATTTATAAAACCTGAATTGTTCATTTAAAAATTTAAAAATGTGATAATTTGTCTAATTGTTTCTTCAGAGTTCCCGAGAATGCAATGAAAACAACATTAACGTTTACATTTTGTTTCATTCTCAACGTCGTAGTTTTTCCCAAAATGGTCGATATCCTTCGTTTTATTTGAAGACGCAGTTCACATTTGACCCACCAGAGCGCGCCGTCGATCAGCTAAAGCCCGTTTAGCAGCCGCGTAGCAACAGAGCTAACGATGCGATGGACAATCCGTGCGTTTGACGTGAAAAATGCTAAGATTTCCCGTCTCGTTACGCAACTAATCCAGGAAACGTTAAGACGGACGTATTTCTGAAACGCATTACGATACGGTCGACGGGTGAAAACACAGGAAGTGCATTTAGCTCGATACGTCTCCTTTAAGGCGTGCTTTTCATGCATTTAGCTCGATGCGTCTCCTTTAAGGCGTGCGTTTCATGCATTTAGCTCGATGCGTCTCCTTTAAGGCGTGCGTTTCATGCATTTAGCTCGATGCGTCTCCTTTAAGGCGTGCGTTTCATGCATTTAGCTCGATGCGTCTCCTTTAAGGCGTGCGTTTCATGCATTTAGCTCGATACGTCTCCTTTAAGGCGTGCGTTTCATGCATTTAGCTCGATACGTCTCCTTTAAGGCGTGCGTTTCATGCATTTAGCTCGATGCGTCTCCTTTAAGGCGTGCGTTTCATGCATTTAGCTCGATACGTCTCCTTTAAGGCGTGCGTTTCATGCATTTAGCTCGATACGTCTCCTTTAAGGCGTGCATTTCATGCATTTAGCTCGATACGTCTCCTTTAAGGCGTGCGTTTCATGCATTTAGCTCGATGCGTCTCCTTTAAGGCGTGCGTTTCATGCATTTAGCTCGATACGTCTCCTTTAAGGCGTGCGTTTCATGCATTTAGCTCGATGCGTCTCCTTTAAGGCGTGCGTTTCATGCATTTAGCTCGATACGTCTCCTTTAAGGCGTGCGTTTCATGCATTTAGCTCGATGCGTCTCCTTTAAGGCGTGCGTTTCATGCATTTAGCTCGATACGTCTCCTTTAAGGCGTGCGTTTCATGCATTTAGCTCGATACGTCTCCTTTAAGGCGTGCGTTTCATGCATTTAGCTCGATGCGTCTCCTTTAAGGCGTGCGTTTCAGGCGAATGATTCCACGACTTTCCACGTTCAAAGTGACATTTCCTAAACATATTAAAGTCTCTCCATATATTCTTCCGTTTGTCTAATTCTGACTTTGTTTGGTGGTGTAGAACCTGTGGAGAATATTTATTATAGTTTTACTTCCTTTAAGTTGGAGCTTGTGAAGAAATTTGAAAAAAAGTTTAAAATGACAGGAAGTGGAGCTGAATCCCTCTGTGATGTCATCAGCGTGCGACACAGAGACAGTTTAAACCATGGTTGTACTAAATAAAGGTGTTTTATGGTCTTATTGTGTGTCAGATCAGAACTGTTGTGTCATTTATGTGGAGTTTGGCTCTTGTTTACAGTCTGGTTGCTATGGTAACAGCTGTGGAATCACATCTATGTCATATTTGTGCTCACGTCCAACCAGGAAGTACAACTATAAACTTTACAAAAATGGGTCAAACTGGGGACAAACGGGCAAAACGTTTAGTCAAATCTGAAATATAATCGTCTTCACTGCGTTTTAGTCAAATGTGAAGTCTAAACTGTCAAACTTTAAATCGTAACAAAATGAATTAAATCGTGATAAATTGCGCTACTATCGTTTAGTGAAGCTTTGAGTGAATTAAGAGGCGTTCTGGGCCCAAATCCGCCGGTATCTAGCGTCTTTTACGTCCGATTACAGGCCCGATCATGCCGCTGCCGCTCGCCCCGCCCGCCCCGCCCCCGCCTACACCTCCCCCGTGGCCTCCTGCAGCTCCTCGCGGACGCTGTTCAGCTCCACGATGCAGTCGTTGAGCACGCCCGCCACCTCCTTGACCTCGCCCACCATCTCCTTGCGGCGCGCCTTCTTCAGCTCGCGCGTGCCGTCCTTCAGGAAGTACTGGTCCATGCCCTGGAACAGCCCCTGCACCGCCGCCACCGCCGAGTCCACGAAGTCGGTGGCCCTCATGACGGGCGCGTCCACCAGGCCGATCATCTGCACGGCCCGGCGCACCTCCCAGTCCTGCGAGTAGTGCTGCGTGCCCGAGCGGAGGAACGGGTGCCCGCGCAGCTTGCCCAGGCCCGTGTTGGAGAAGTGCAGGATCTTGGCCAGCTCCAGCAGGTGCACCTCGTTCTCCAGGAGCAGCGCCTCCACCTGGAGAGAGAGAGACGGGGCGGGACCGGGCGACGCGCCGGAGGTGAAGCGGCGAGAGCGGAACGCACCCGGATTTACACAAACGGAGAGTCCAAAACGTGTTCTGGAATCAGTTCTTAAGTCTTTTTGCCAATTCCACAGAATGAGTTTAAAGTTTGCCGGAAAAAAATCACAAGTACCGTATTTTCCGGACTATAAGTGGCACCTTTTTTCATAGTTTTGGTCCAGGTGCGACTGATACTTATGTTACATTTATACTTATTACATTTTTATATTACATTTATACTTATATTACATTTTATACTTAAACTACTTATACTTAAACTATTTATATTATACTTATATTATACTACTTATACTATACTACTTATACTATACTACTTATACTATACTTATACTATTTATTACTATTTATATAGTACTTATACATACTACTTATACTACTTATATTTATACTACTTATATTTATACTACTTATATTTATACTTTCATACTTATACTCCAGTGCCACTTATGTGTTTTTTTCTTCTCTATTATGCATTTTTTGGCTGCTGCGACTTATACTCCAGTGCGACTTATACTCCAGAAAATGTACTTTTGTCGCCGCCGCCGTGTCCGTCTCTCACCTTCTTGCGGTCGTGCGCGTTGTTGACGTTGTCCGATATGGCGGCGGACGCCGACGTGATCCCGCCCGCCGTGGCCACGCCCACACCCACCGCCGTGACGATCAGAGACGCCCCAAACGTGAACGGCGCCAGGGCCAGTCCGGCGATGGCGGTGACGCCCCCGACCGCCGTGGTGGTGCCCCCCGTGATGCCTGCGGGCCACAGGTCATGTTAAAGGGGTTATCGTGAGAAGGAACATCCAGATTTAACGATTATTGACGCCAAGAGCAGACGGTTTATTCATAAAAACAAGGACTTCTGTAAAGATTTAACTCGTGGCATTTGTCACGGGAGATCGCGGCGTTTCACTGTAAAACGCAGCGAGTTTCAGGTCGTGTTTTCAGACATTTGCGTCTCAAATGCAGGTCAATGCAAAATATGTCCAACTGGCAAACAATCCATAGGAACCTATAGCGCCCTCTAAAGGACAGGGGGGATGAGCATTTTTCCAGTAACGCTTGAAACAATAAATCTGGTTTGTCCAATTTGATAGCTAGGTTAAAATAAATAAAATGAAGGCACAATGAATAAATAAAACAATAAAATGAATAAAATAAGCCACAATGAATAAATATAAAATAAATATGAAATAAAATAAATGTAAAAAAAAGACAGATAGGAGTATACTACCTCCACCACGGTTTAAAAGCTCTCAAAAAGTAGATTTTGCATACAGTATCTCCTTTAAAGGACAAATATTATGCATTGTTTGGATTGTTATTACATTTTAAACATGCTCTTGTTTAGAACACACACAAAGAATAGTGTGAATGGAGTTAAATGCGACTCCAGGTGTGATTTTCATGAGGGAACAATGTCAGAACATGGTTAAAAGCTCAAAAAAAGTCAATTTAGCAGAATATGTGTGGAAGTGTAATTCAGTTTCATTCACATGGTTAAATCCAGGGGCGTCTTTGTTGTCGTTTTTGTTTCTTTTGTTTGCCGGAGGTCACGGTGTCACGTTTAGAACATGACGTGACTGTGGGCGGAGCCGTGACCGTGGGCGGAGCCGTGATCCTGGGCGGAGCCGTGACCGTGGGCGGAGCCGTACCTGCGATCTTGGCTTTGCTGTGGAAGGTGCTGATGTCGTCGGCGATGGCGTGGAGCGTGATGACCGACTGCCACAGGACCTCAGCGCGCTCCACAAACACTTTGTTAAAGAGACGGAGCCCGCGGTGAACTTTGTCCGCTAGAATCGAGAAGGACCTGAGGGGCAGCGGGTCACAAACTATCAAGAATGCTTCTAAATAATAATTATAATAATAATAATGATTAAAAAAACATAAAATATAATACAAATCTATCTATCAACTCAAATAAAATAAATAAAAGATAAGTAAAATAAGTAAGATAAGTAAATATAAGTAAAAATAAGTAAAAAATAAGTTAAAATAAGTTAAGTTAAAATGAATTTAATTGTTAAAATAAATAAAATAGATTAAATTAAAGATAAATTTAAATAAAATAAAAATCAATCAACTCAAATAAAATAAACGATAAGTAAAATAAGTAAGATGAGTAAAAATAAGCAAAAATAAGTAAAAAATAAGTTTATCCATCCATCTTCTACCGCTTGTTCCCTTTCGGGGTCGCGGGTGACTGGCGCCTATCCCAGTGACTTCGGGCCTTAGGCGGGGTACACCCTGGACAGTGGCCAACTTGTCGCAGGGCTAACACAGAGACATAACAGACAGTTCACGCTCACATTCATTCACTAGGGCCAATTTAGAGTCACCAATTTTTACCTAACACATACATGTCTTTGGACGGTGGGAGGAAGCCGGAGAACCCGGAGAGAACCCACGGTAACACGGGGAGAACATGACTCCACCCAGAGAGATCATGTAATGTTGGTCTGGTCCAGGAATCGAACCCATGATCTCCTTCTTGGGAGGCAAGAGCGCTAACCGCCTTTGCCACCGTGCACCCCATAAAATAAGTTTAAATAAGTTAAAATAAAAATAATTTAAATTGTTAAAATAAATTAAATTAAAATTAAAAATAATTTAAAAATTAAACAAAAATATTCCAAAATAAAAGTCCCATTTTGTCCATAGTTGGTCAAATTTCCAGAGTCCTAATGTGATATTTTTTAATTTGTTTTTATACATTTTCTGTATACCAGTTTCAATATCCATTGAGATTCCCATTCTTTGTCCGTCAAAACAGCAGTGTCGGGTCTTTTTGCTCAAATATGTTGCTCTTATTTTTAGACAAACAACATCAAATGTAGTAATGTTCAGTCACAGAGCTGCAGCTTTTGACCCGAGTTCCTGTGCATTTTTCCAACATTTGCCCACTGAATGTTACGATGCTTAGAAGACATTAAAAGAAAGTGAGAAATAACTGTACCACTGCAAACTATTTAAAATTAACTACTTCTGTTTTTTTTTACATTTTAAAGACTGTAAAAATCAGTTTCTACCATTTTTATTTAGTACTTCCTCAATTTTGACATACTTTGACTCATCCTCCTCCAGCGCCATTTCCTCTTCATCTGACGGCACCTCGTCCCATTCTGAAACATTTAAAAAAACATCATCAAATTAATAAAAAAAACAACAAGAAACTGTCAAATTCCAGCGATATTTTCCCATAAATCTCAATCATTAGACTCACGTTCCACAGTGTTCCACCATTCCAGCAAACTGTCCGTGTCCTGGGGGAAAATAATAATATATATAGTATTTTGTCAAGTTAGATTTAACCTTTTAATGTGATGTTTTAGTTTTTGGTGATTTTCCCACTGACCCAGTCCTCGTCTCCGTCCTCAAACTCGTCCATCGCTTGTTTGTCCTTTTCAGCCGCCATAAACGCCGCCTGAGTTGGGAAAAAAAAAAAAAGGTAAAACTTGCTCAAAAACCACAGAATTTTTCATCAGTCATATTTTTCAATCAGAAGGAAGGAGGAGGGACAAATCAATTAAAAAACCCGGCTTTGCGAAGAAGTAGTTCCTGTTTGAGTTTCTACAGGTGAATAATGGAAACAGGATATGACATGTTTTTCTAATTATGACTTTGTTTGGCGAGATATAATGAATATTCACAGGTTCAAAGTCAGTGAAGTTGCAATTTGTGAAGAGAAAATGAGTGAGAGTGATGTCATCAATAGTACTACAGAGGAAATGTTCACACAATTGACACATTTTTCAAAATAAGGCTTCATCTATCACTGTCAAATAATAACTGTTGTGTCATTTATATGGATTTTAGCAGTGGTTTATAATATGTTCATAATGTGGTTGCCAGGTAATACGGTGCTATGCTGCTCATGGCCAACCAGGAAGAAACTATTTTTACTTGTACTAACTACTTGTACTAACTACTTACCACTACTCACTTCTACTTACTACTACTACTACTACTAACTACCTACCAACCAACCTACCACTACTATTCACTTCTACTACCTACCTACCACTACTAACTACCTACCTACCAACCACTACTAACTAACTACCTACCACTACTAACTACCTACCTACCTACCTACCACTACTAACTACCTACCTACCTACCACTACTAACTACCTACCTACCTACCACTACTAACTACCTACCTACCTACCACTACTAACTAACTACCACTACTAACTAACTAACTACCTACCACTACTAACTACCTAACTACCTACCACTACTAACTAACTACCACTACTAACTACCTACCTACCTACCACTACTAACTACCTACCAACCTACCACTACTAACTAACTACCACTACTAACTAAATACCTACCTACCACTACTAACTACCTACCTACCACTACTAACTACCTACCTACCTACCACTACTAACTACCTACCTACCTACCACTACTAACTAACTACCACTACTAACTACCTACCTACCTACCACTACTAACTACCTACCTACCTACCACTACTAACTACCTACCTACCTACCACTACTAACTAACTACCACTACTAACTAACTACCTACCTACCACTACTAACTACCTACCTACCTACCACTACTAACTACCTACCTACCTACCACTACTAACTACCTACCTACCTACCACTACTAACTACCTACCTACCTACCACTACTAACTAACTACCACTACTAACTAACTACCTACCTACCACTACTAACTACCTACCTACCTACCACTACTAACTACCTACCTAACTAACCACCACCACATTAACATGATAACATTGACATCTTAAAGAGAATTGTGCATGTTTCAGACTGCTGTGTGTTGGAGGTGGACGGCTCACATTAGACACACTAACTCATCACTCCTGTTGTTTTCATGTTCCAAATAAACTCGACTGACTAAAAGTGGATAATTGTGCAACGGTCACAAATCTGTGTCATTATCATCATTTGTATCATGACAGGTTAATACTTTTACACTTTTATTCATTATATCCATGTCAGTAGAGGAAATGTTTCAGGTGACTCTTCAGCCTCTCCACGTGGTTAAACTCGTTCAATGTGCTTTTCCATGGCGCGGTTCGGCCGGCGTGCGGAATGTGGCCGGACCGGAGTTTTCACGTGTCGAGAGAGCGCGACACAGCCCCGTGTTAAAAGGGAAAAGTCACACGGGTTTGTCACGTCTTTCACAAAGACGATCCACCGCATGACACAGTATTTACAAGTGTGTCAGTGTAAACCGTCCCTGTGATGTCATCAGCGTGCGACAAGCCGTTGGAAACACAGAGGGATTCAGCTCTACTTCCCTGTCATTCTAAACTTGTATTTTATCAAACTGTCTTCACAAACTGCCACTTAACAGAACTAAAACTATGAAAGAATAGTTAGCACAGGTTCTGCACCACCAAACTAAGTTGTAATTGGAAAAACTGGAGAACGTGTCGTAGTTTTAGTTTATGGTCATTTCAAATCATACACTTTTGGGGAAAATGCTCTAAATCGTCCCTGTATCACTGGACTCTAGCACATTGGTATCGTCCATGATTAAGACTATATCTGTCGACCTCCACTAGTCACTGGACTCTGTTGTTCTTTTAAGGCTCAGCGCAAAAGCTTTTCATTCAGTCGAGCCTTTTAATGACAGTTGCTTTCACGACTGATTTGACTGTATATTGTTGAATGTGTATTGCTCACTGTAAGTTCTTTGTTCTAGTCCTGTCCTGGTCCTGGTCCTGGTCGAGTCCGGGTCGAGTCCTGGTCGAGTCCGGGTCGAGTCCATGTTCTAGTCCCTGTTCCTGGTCCTGTTCTAGTCCTAGTCCTGGTCCTGTTCTAGTCCAGGTTCTAGTCCAGGTTCTAGTCCAGGTTCTAGTCCAGGTTCTAGTCCAGGTTCTAGTCCAGGTTCTAGTCCAGGTTCCAGTCCAGGTTCCAGTCCAGGTTCTAGTCCCGGTTCTAGTCCCGGTTCTAGTCCAGGTTCCAGTCCAGGTTCCAGTCCAGGTTCTAGTCCAGGTTCTAGTCCCGGTTCTAGTCCCGATCCGGTCCAGGTTTAGTCCCGATCCAGTCCAGGTTTAGTCCCGATCCAGTCCAGGTTTAGTTGTTTGTGTGCTCACCTCTGCTGCCTCGGACATGAAGTCTCCAGATGTTGCTCCTGGAGGATCTTCTTGGACGTTCCTGGACTTGTTCTAAATAATTGAAGAACATAGTGCACAATGTGACACACAAATGAATGTTAAACTTGTGGTTTAAGTAAACAGAAACACTCACCTTCTGTTTGGGCTTCTTGAATTTCTTCTTGAGTTTGAAAGTCTTTTTCTGTGAACACATTTACATTTATTCTGTGGTCCATGGATCGAAGCAACATTTAAGACTGGATTATATTACATGTATTTTAAAAACAAAAGAACAAATACAGCGGCTTTTGTAATATTGGATTCAAGAACATAAAATAGGCAAAAATGTAACCCTTTTTAATCCTGACGTGGACTTCGGTTGGTCCTGATCCAGCCCTGATCCAGTCCTGATCTAGTCCTGATCTAATCCTGATCTAGTCCTGATCCAGTCCTATGGGCCAATCACATTTCATACAGATGGGAAGGAAGGGCAGTGCAAATGCAGACTTTTGTTGCGATATCGAGAGTTCTAGGGTTTCATCGTGAATAGAAACGATCAGGCTCAACATTTGTGAATTTACCTTTTGCTTATTCCATGGGAAAGCACAAGCATTATTATTATTATATAAGCATAAGAGAAAATGAGTATGTATACGTGAATATGGATCTGTGCATACATTATTTCTTCTTCCCCATTTCTTTATTTAGGTTAGTGTGTGTTATGCAAGTTTTGCTGTGTGTTTGAAAAAAAAAAAAAAAAAGATAATTTGCCAAAAAAAAGAAATTAGCACTTTAAATAAATGAGGCCAGCTAACAGGAGTTAAATCCCTCCAAGTGTCTGAATGTATTATTCCAGCTTTGTTTTGACGTTTCATTATAATGTAGAGATTTCCTATACAAAAAAGAGGTAATATCGCACTGAAGTGTTCAGACAAAGCGCAGACTTAAACGTTTACCTGTTCAGTGATGTCGAGCTCGCCCTCTTCCCAGTCGTGCGTCTCCGTTGGACTCGCGGCGTGTTTCAGAGCGTCGACGTCTTCAAATTCATATTCGTCCTGTCGAAAGAACACCTTTTTTTTTTAGGGAGTGTCTACAGAGCCGCGGCGCGCGGCCGAAACTGCCATGTTATTTTTGTGCCGGCCGCGCGCCGCGGCTCTTGAAACTGCGCCGCTATTTGACCGCGTTTTAGCGCCATTTTAGACCGCGCCGGGTTAAGGTTAGGGTTAAGGTTAGGGTTAGGATTAGCCATGAGGCTATAAGGGAAATGCCACGGTCCCTGAAACTGCGCGGCTATTTGACCGCGCTGCGGCTCTCCGGCCACGGCCTTTTTTTTTTTTTTAAATCAAATGCGGTCATAGTCTAAGGCCGCAGTGATCAGAGGCGGACGGTACGGCACTGAAATGGTACTTCTCAGACCCCATACTTTTATAATATATTGTACAGTTTCCTACATGTAAAGATGTAGTTAAATAAATAAAAGGACTTGAACGTTTGAGTTTCTTGCACTGCTAAATCAATTTTTCAAATTTTTCCCATTTTTGTGCATGTCCTTTGAAAACACCACATTTGGTTTACACATTTTTCTACTTTTTCAAAGTCCACGTGACAGGTTCTCATGTTTCTCCAATTGTGACGTTGTTCGGTGGTAAATGATTATCAAAGTTTTTGATCAGTCAAGTCGCAGAGCTGAAAATTACAGGAAGTAGAGCCGAGTGCTACGATAGAATCCCTCTGTGATGTCATCAAAAGCGCACAAGAAAATGTGCAGGTGACATGACAATTCATATAATTTCATTTAAAAAATAAAATGAACGCGTTGTCAGGTGTAATTATTTGTCAAATCAAAATTATTGTATGATTTAAGTGGACTTTGGGCCTTGTTTACAGTCCGGTTGCTAAGTAACAGTTGTGGAAATACCTCTGTCATATTTGCTGGACATGTCAAACCAGGAAGTGACAGTAGAAATATCACCAAAATTGCCAAATTGGAGGAAAACAGGCAAAATGTTTGATCAAATCTGAAATATAATCATGTTCTCTCTGTTTTACTGAAAAATCTAGTCTAATGTGTTACACGGACTTTAATGATTTTATCACATCAACTTGTATCTCAGATGTTACGTCCAGATGTGTTCAAAAAGTCCAGATGTGTTAAAAAAAAAAAATCGCATCACAGATAGCCAAAATCAGAAGAATCCTGCCTAAAAGTGATGCCGAAAAACTTATCCATGCATTTGTAACGACTAGATTAGACTGTAACTCCTGCTCGCAGCGTGTCCTAAAAGCTCCAACTGGTTCAAAATGCAGCAGCAAGATTACTATCAGGAACAAAAAGAAGAGAGCACATTACGCCAGTGCTGGAGTCTCTTCACTGGCTCCTGTCGAGTTTAGAATCAAATTTAAAATTCTACTCCTGACCTACAAAGCCATAAATGACATGGCCCCATCCTACCTCAAAGATGCTATAGAACCATATCATCCAAACAGAGCTCTTCGCTCTCAGAATGCTGGCCTTCTGGTGGTGCCAAGAGTCTCTAAAAGTACTGTAGGAGGTAGAGCGTTTAGCTACCAAGCTCCTGTGTTATGGAATCAGCTCCCGACCCATGTTAAATATGCTGACACAGTCTCTTCATTTAAGTCCAGGCTTAAAACGTTCCTCTTCGAAATCGCTTATGGTCAGAGTAGTTAGGAACAGAAACATAAACCCACAGCTTTAGCTACGCTGCCCTAGGAGTAACTATGCTGGGGGAAGTATGACAGCTTGAGCACTATCCTCTTCTTCTGACTACTTATGCTATCAAACAATATTTATTTTTTAATTCCACTTGCAAACTGTTCACCGCCTTCTTTTTCTTTCTCTCACTCCTGAGGACCTGTGGACCCAGATGTCCCTCTCCTGGTGAAGTGGTCCCTGCCCTGTGTGGACGGTCCCTCATCTGCCTGAGGAGTGGGTCCAGCTCGCCTCCGACGGTCCCTCATCTGCCTGACGAGTGGGTCCAGCTCGACTCAGTCGGTCCCTCATCTGCCTGAAGAGTGGGTCCAGCTCGCCTCAGACGGTCCCTCATCTGCCTGAAGAGTGGGTCCAGCTCGCCTCAGTCGGTCCCTCAGCTGCCTGAAGAGTGGGTCCAGCTCCAGTCTCCTCGTGTCCGTCTGTGAGAGTCGGATCTCTCCTTCACTGGAACTCCTCCAGGTTTCTACGCTTTTTTCCCAAAGAGGTTTTTTTTGTAGTTTTTCCTGGCCGAGAAGGAGAGTCTAAGGACAGAGGACCCTGGGACATCGTCCCTCGCCACCACAGACATTGTCTGACTCCCTCGCCACCACAGACATTGTTGATTCATTTCTCCCTGTGGCCCTCAGAGGCAACTGTTGTTGTGATTTTGGGCCTTACAAAAATAAATTGATTTGATTTGATTGTTATATTGTATCTATGAAAAAATATAAATAATCCATGTGGTGCAGAAAGTATAAATACTAAAAACTGCACAACTGCAATATTTACAAGGTTAATTTCTATTGGTCTCTTTTTTAACTCAAACAAAAGAGTCTCCGCCCTTCATTTTCTCTGGTCTCTCTTACTCGTACTTTACTTATATTACTCTACTTCTACTTTGTGCTTTGGTCCGATATTACTCTGACGATGGCAAACGTACGTTGAAGTCCGGCTGAGGAGAGCTGAAGCGACTCGTCTTCGTTTTACGTGGAAGAGTGTGAGGCTTGAGTTTGGACGATTTCTGAAACGACAGCAAAAACAAACCGATCCATAAGAATAAATTATAAAATCCTATAAACATATTTCACATCCCTTCCTTGGTAAAATATAGGCGTTTATTCATGTGGCAATTTTAACTGATATTTCCCTCACTTTCCCGTGTTTTAAAAAAGGTGCTACAGTGTACGACGCATTATATGCCGCGGCCCGCGGTCAAATGGCCGCGCAGTTTCAGGAACCGCGGGACTTCTCTTATAGCGTCATGGCTAACGCTAACCCTAACCTTAACCTTAACCCGGCGCGGTCTAAAACAGCGCTAAAACGCGGTCAAATAGCGGCGCAGTTTCAGCTAAGCTAATGCTAACATACAATAAATGTCATCAATAATGTTCAAATAACAGCACAAACTGAACTCACCCGTTAACCTGAACTAACAAAAACATTCCATGAACTTTTATCAAGTTTGTGTGTTTTATATTTAAGCTAATGTGTGTGTTAGCCTTTAGCTTTGAGACTAACCCTGACCCTCATTCAAACGCTCTGTTCCAAACGAGTGACGGGGAAATTAATTACCTTTTTCCGTTCTTCTGTTTCAAAAGCGTCGTCGTATCCGTGTGGGCCGGCGGGCGAGTGCGCAGCCTGGGAAATTGAGTGCTCAAATTCAGACTCAAGCGACAACCGGCAAGAGAACGTAATATTTCAGAGGAATCGTACCTTGTTTGGTGATGGAAGAGTTTGGCTTTTCATGTCTTCTAATCCATTGTCCTACAATGCAGAAAATACACCAGGAAAAACATTTCATTTACAGAATATTTAGTAAAAATATACTTTTAATAAAACACTTTTTTAAAATAAAGCACTTTTTTTGAATAAGAGCACTTTTTTTTTTTCCAAACAAATGTCAAGTACGATTATTAGCCTGTATAAATCTTATAATTGATCTTATTTCACTTGATTTGCATGTGTGAGTTTTTTTTATCCGTATTTCATGTTTTCATCATCAACAATAAATAAAATGTATGGTAAATCATCAAATTTTCTGTCCTGCAGACTTAATTGAACAGGATTTGCATCGTCAGAAAACCACAAAACACGAATCTAACTTGGATTTCAACTAAATGTGGCGCAATAAAGGAGCAATAAAGGAGTAATAAAAGCAGCTAGAGGAGAGTAATGATGATGACGACATTTCAGGACTAAATAAATGTAAACAGTCGTTGCATTTTAGGTTTTGTTTAATATTAAAACTGCTGTCAAACTTTTCAACAAAACTATTGATCCGCAACGGAAATTACCCAGACACTCACGCATTACAATATAATAACACATAGCGTAAGAATATAAAAGGAAATTTTTTTTTAAAAATAATCCTATGAAATAGCCCAAAAAAAAAAAAAAAAAAAAAAGTGTACCAAAAATATAGATATGAGAGTAAAAAAAAAAAATTCAAATAAGCCTGACTTTATAATATTTATTCTTTTAACATATTTTAAAAAACAATACCTGGGATTTTTTCCGTGCTGAATAGTTTGCGTGCGCGCCGAACAGATCCTCCTACAGATAAAGACACACGGGACAAGGTGAACAAGCAAATACCAGCGATAGTTTTCAGATCAAATAAACCTGAAATATTTCACCTTTGACCCTTTGTGTGGCGTGTATCCCCGAGCGCCTTTTGGCTCGTCCTGAGGAATACAAAAACACACTAAATACACATTCTGTCAAAGTGAAACATTACGTTGGATAAACTGATACTACCTTGTTGAAGACTAATCCTTTGTTGGGGGCAAATTTCAAGTTCTTTAACTTCCTGGTTTTCCTCTGAAACGATATAATTTTTCCGTCAAGATGAAGAAAAACATAAAATACAAATGTCTAAAAGACACATATTATGAATTATTTGTCTTGTTATTGGCCTTTAAACGTGTTCTTGAGTAACTTTGCTTCGACTCTAACAGCCAGGCGTTCCCTCATCGAGTTGCGGTGTTAGCTCCATCCACTGGCAGCAGAGGGGAAAGCGAACAAAAGCTAGCATGCCCCGACATGCAAAACGCGAGCGTGCAGTTGTAATGGACGTGATTTGGGGCGGAAATGCTCAGAACATGATTTATGTCTGGTATGTAAAGCAAAACAAAGTAACATTTTCACCTTATTGAACGTCTTTGTTTAAAAATCTATTTTCGGAACGTTTGAAGTGTCCGTCGTCGCCCCCAGCTGTTTATGGGCGGAAAACCAGCCTTGCAACAACCGAAAGACAACTCTCCTGAGAAACCCTCGCTTTTTTTTTTAATACCGTATTTTCTGGACTAGAGGGGCACTTTTTTTCTTAGTTTTGGCCAGGGTGCGACTTATACTTTATTTTCACACTTGCAACCGCATTTCATACTCCAGTGCGACTTATATGTTTTTTCCTCTCTATTATGCAGTTTTTGGCTGATGCGACTTATACTCCAGAAAATTCGTACGGTATTCGGCAACGTTAAATGTTTTCTGTGTGTGATTATACAGTCTTCTTATGTTCAAGAAATGAAGAAAAAAAGTTGAAAAAATGAATTAAGTGTTTCCGTCTATTTTC
The DNA here is from genome assembly GCF_026437365.1 of Eucyclogobius newberryi. Taxonomy (NCBI): domain Eukaryota; kingdom Metazoa; phylum Chordata; class Actinopteri; order Gobiiformes; family Gobiidae; genus Eucyclogobius; species Eucyclogobius newberryi. Next base: position 23,504,635 of record NW_027315857.1, on the reverse strand, counting down.
TGATGTACTTCCACGAGGGAGCTGCAGGGGGAGCTCTGTCGCCGGGGTTACGTAGTTCCGAGGCCCAGCGGGAGAGGACCTCGTGAGCAGGATTAAGGAAACCGGCGTGAATGAAGCGAAACACGAGCCCGGGTGCGTTCGTGACCAGGTCAGAACGATGTCAGAACGTCTATTTTGCATGATACGTGCCCTTTAATAGAAAAAACACACTCACATATTCGTAGTCGTCCCCGCTTTCTCCGGAGTTCGCGTCCAACTTTGTCCCCTGTCCGCGGCAATGACAAAGAAATGTCACGCTCTCCACCAGAAAAGTTACGTAGCGCGTCTTTAAGTAAAAACTGTTTGGAGGTTTAGTCACATGTAAAAGCGAAACGTACCTCAGAGTGGCGCCTGAACGAGTCCTTTAAGCTCTTTTTAAACTCCTGATCCTGTTGTGAAGTAATAATAGGACATTATGAATACAAACAAATTACAAAATGTATTGCAATATTGGCTGATGTAATAACCGATATTGCAGTAATCAATAAATATCGGAAATACACCTACTGACAAATGTACTGTATTTTTTATTGTTTTTTTATTGTTTTGGTATCACTTTATAATAGCGTTTAATGATTAGCCTTAATAAAACACGAACTAGATTAAGAATAACTACTTTAAACTTGAAAGGTTCAGTGTATTAAGTCGTTACTAAGCCTCAAGTATTTGTTTATTATGAATTAAGTATTTGGTAATAATAAGTGTAATTATTATAAAGTGCGACCTTTCTGTGTCTCGGTTATCAAGTCCTAAATTAGCCATGATTTAAGTTATAATTTGGACAAAGTAAGATTAGTAAATGAAGCACGTTTTTGTTTTTATATAAATTAAACAATTATTTTGTAAAAAAAAAAAGCATATTATAATGTCGCAATGATATCGATATTGCGTTTTTATCATATTGCAATTTTTTAACAATAATGGGGAGTATAAGGCACATTTATTTACCACCATGGCAAACCAGGTGAAGTCTCACAAAAATACACATTAAAGAGTAAAAATACATGTTGTTTAAGTTTAGTTACCTTAGTTTTGTGAGGCACATTTCCGTTCAGGCGTTTTTGTTCGGACAAAGCCGCCGCGGCCGACGATCGCCTCAACAAACTGTTCACTTTGTCTTTAAAATGAGGTTTCTGAAATAAAGAAATCTAATTATCATTTATTTTTGCTCAAAAGGAAGAGTGAGCGTTTTTTGGGGGGTTTAGCATCTGCAAACGCTCGTGACGTCGTGATAACGTGTAATAATAACGGTGGAGTCACAAAAATATATATATTTATTATTCATATTATTTAATTTGTTATTTAACTTCAAAATATTGAGATATCACCAGAAGACAAGAAGGATCTGACATGGCAACGTGGCTTTGTCGTCATGGCAATAGGACAATATTCAAATAAAAATATCATATCTTCTGAACGGGAAAAGTCTCACAAAAAACTTCAAACCAGGGAGGAATCATTCAAGCATTAGCAGTTAGCCGTTAGCACTTAGCCGTTAGCGCTCCCTTTTCTTCTTTTTTTTTTTTAACGGTATAACGGAAAACACGTGCTTTGAAGACGTACAACTACAGTAGGTGGCGCTAAGGGCACCTTTTCAATTTGCTGCCAACTTCCATTAAAAGCAACAAAACAAAAACAACAACACAACAGCGGTTAGCATTAGCTCTCAAAAAATGCAAATTACTAATAATTTAGAGTGTTTGTGCTGATAAAAATTTTGTAGACGTCAAAACCTTGTTAAAAGTCATCCTTGAGTGCTTAAACCTTTTGGCGTTTTGAGATAATTAGCGTCCGAAATGGTCATCTGAGCTAAAGGCTAACGAACGTCAGGTGTAGATCTGTTGTGTAGAGTCTAGTCACGCTAAACATTCCCTCTTTTATGTGTTACTCGTGAGGAGAGCAGATGGCAACATAAATATCACAAAAAACGCTTAAATATTTAAAATAATAATAATAATAATATAATACAATAAATAATAGTAACTAGCTTGGTTAGTCATGTGGTTATGAAGGAATGTAAAATACACTTGGACTATGCTGCTGTGAGTTAGTTTAAGAGTTTGATCACCGAACACTGAATATTTTAAGTGTTTTGTTTCTGTTGGTTGCTATAGTAACACTGGTAGTTTTTTCATCAGCCGTTGATCACCGTGAGACACAAACCTTGTAGTCCAACCACTGTTCGGGATCTTCTTTGTCGTCTCGCTTAATCTCTTGCGAGGAGTAGGGGCTGTCTGTGAAGTACTCCTACCGACACGCAAATATCCAATCGTTAGAACGACGACGACGCGGCAGAACATCGGTAAAGTTTAACATTTTTTAAAATAATTTCATTTCCAATGTCATTTAATTTTTACCTTCGATGATTTACAAGAGCCGGAGTTTGTTCTGCTTCTGCTCGTGATTTCATCAGAAAACCGGTCCTTCAAAATAAATGTATTAAAGCAAATTATACATCAAATATAAAAAATTAAAAAAAAAAACAGTATCAAAATATTTCTTTAAGTGTTTGATTTTGAAAATTTGTAATAACTAAATTGTTTGGCATTTTTGTTACAGAAAGTGTTTTTTTCTTACACATAAATATATATACACTTTTCGGTGTATTTTATTAGTAGATTGACACGTTTTAAGAGAGTTTTGGAGATTAGTTGTAATTATAGTTTTAGATGAAGGGCAAGGATCAATTAAAAAAACTCTGGATATTTTTTTTCACTAACAGTGAATCTTCCACAAAGAGTAAATCCACAAATGTTGAACCTTATTATGTGTTTGTGATGTCACCGTGATTTTGCCACATTAATATCATTTAGCGTCCCTTTAACTGAGAAAAGAAATCACGTCTTTGAGGGTAAATAAATTATTGTGGAAAAAAATGATTTCAGTATTTATGCAGCGAGAAGACACTGGACTCACATGAAACGGAAACTGTCATGGAGCTGTGGAATTACCCAGAAAACCCGGTCAAAACATCGGCGTTTTTTGAAAGTTAAAAAGGCGACAATCTCAAATCAATAGCAGGGCCTTTTTCAAACTTTTTATCATAGTATTCCTTTGATTGATCAATTTGTTGTGTGGATCGCAAGAGGCCCACGATTTAGGTTACTACATTTGACCCAGATGGAGTGAAGTGAAGCCGCTTGAACACAGCGCTAATCAAACATGTCGCACGCCGTTTCTTTTTCATGTAAAAGCGAGAAAACACCCTATGGTTTACCTTCGAGTCTCGTCTGGGAACCAAAGACATTCTGAACTTCTTGTTATTTTTCTGTGAAACATTTCAATTGTTTTATTTTGATTAACCAAATAAAGACAAAACTATTGTAAGAGTTTTTTCAGACTCAAACCTTTGAGCTGCTTCCATCAAGATCTTCTGTTTCAGAGTCGGTTTTAGACTGGAATAAAGTCATAATAATAAAATATAATGCTAATAATAAATACAAATAATATTAAAACATAATATAATAATAATAACAATAATAATAATAATAACAATAATAATAACAAATATAGCCGCAAGCGGCAATGATCGGCCCTCGCCACGCCGCCGCCACACCGCAAGAGGAGGGGGCGTGGCTAACGCGCCCCAATTGTCCTTTTATTACACCTACTGCTGAATCTGTGACGCTGTCACATCTTCTCCCCTTTGTTTTACCATCAAAAAGCAATTTTATTTTGAATTCTTGGCCGCACAGACACCGTGACTCTTTGAATAAAAATGTGGATAACTTTTGATGGTCCACCCCTGAAGATGTGTCTCACCAAATTTCACGTTGATAGGGCGAACGCCCTGGGAGGAGTTAGTGAAAGTATAAAGTGTTCTGGTGATTTCCCCATTGGAATAACATGGGAGGTTTCGGTCATCGCTACGGCAAAGCCATAACAATTATGACATGGGTCACATTTACTTTTTTGATGGGGATGCCAAAATTGAGTTTTGTGTCAAATTTCAGATAATTTCGCAAAACTAAACATTTAACCTCCATATAAAATCTGTAGGGGGCGCTGTGGCGCCAAATTAATTAATTTCACTTCAAGTAGGTTTAGGGCAAAGAGTTTAACAACTGATTGTAATTTGACGCAATTCGGACTTTATCTGCGCAAACGGCAGAAATGTTAAATTTGGGAGATTTCTGAAATTCTAGCTAAACTTTGCGGCTTCGCCGCTCAGAGACCGTGACAGGTATCAAAGTAATTTGAATAACTTTTGATGTCCCACTCCTCAGTACCATTTTCACCAAATTTCAGCTTTTTAGAGCCAACGCCCTGGGAGGAGTTTGTAAAAGTACGACGTTTGGAAAAACTTTCTAGTCATGCTTAGCCATTTTTTAACCAATATGGCCGACATTTGGTTGGGTGGACGGCGTTGCCGTGATAATATTTTTTACTTCTCTTGTCACCATCTACCTCTGCGCCAAATTTCATGATTCTACGATCAGATTTTTTTGGGGTCATTTCCCATCTCTCAATGCATTTTTGGTACATTTGGGGGCGCTGACGCGCCAATTTTTTTATTTTAGAAAAGGGAAATAGCCAGAATGTAGAGAGGCACGATTTTTAGAGGTGTGCACATTTTTGTGACTTTTCGTCAATGTTCACTGGGTGAAAAATAGGGGGGTTTGTCCCGAGAAGGAAGAAAGAAAGAAAGAAAAAAGAATAATATTCCGATGCGAAAACAATGTTTCCCATTTTTCAAATATCATAAACTATACATTTTCGGAAAGCGCTCGCGCTTTCCTACCTCATGGTGTGGGTCCCTGGTCACTGACGGGTACTTTCGTTAATTTTGAGTGGGCTCCGCCCACTTTATGGTTTTGGCCCTCTATACAGTAATAATGTTAAATTTTTGCATTACATGCTTATATGCACGGAACATGCAAGAGATGGGGAAAGTATTCGTGAGCTACTCAGGGCAAATGAGTGCTTTATGCGAAGCGGTCGTCATCCCAATGTAAAGTGCTTGTTTAGTGCGCACTTTTGCACGGACTTCGCCCGTTTACAACGGTAATGTTCCATTTTCCTACTACTAATTAGTATGCACGGGGCGTGCGTGAGTGAAGGAGTGCGTTAGTGAGTGTTTGGAAGTGGGCGAGCGCTTCGCGCTCGATTTCGTGCGCACTACGTGCGCACTTTCGCAGCCGTGCTTCGCACGGCCTTACGAGACTAATAGGCCTCTCGCAGCTTGTGGCGCTCGGGCCTAATAATAACAACAATGTAATAACTTAAAAATAATAAAACAATAATAATTCTAAAATAATAATAATTTAAAAACACAAAAAAATAATAACAATAATAATTAGAAAAAAAATAAATAATAATAATACTACATTTCATTCATATAGTGCTTCCTAGACCCTCAAAGATGATTAGTAATGTAAATTGTGACAACAATAATGCTTTTCTATAACGAGGCATTACCATCATCGACTCTCTGCGAAGCCTCAACATGCCGCGCTGCAAGACAAATACAACAGACGTTAAACTCCACGACTCACGAAGTATTAGAGTCTAGTCAAAGGTCAAAGGTCTGTCCTCACGGGTCTGAAGTCGGGCTGGTTCTCAGGACTGTCCTCGGGCCAGTCTTCCACACAATGCTCCTGTTTGACAATCCACAACACATTTCACCGGTTCATTAACTCGCACGTCTTAAAGCGGCACCGACCAAAGCGAAAGGTTCGAGATTACCTGACCAATGAGAAGGATGTCCTCGAACACAACGTAGTCACCTGGAGATTTATCCTGTTTATGAAAAGAGAGCGGGAAAACACTTGAAAATGTGGAGAGAAACGCAAAAATCATTCGCTTCACAAACTGGTTCATTTCAATCATCCAGGTACAATACCAGCTCAAAACATTGTAATTATCCAGTTGACAGTCCAGTTTTATGTGAACAGAATAATGATCATTCAACCTCATGAAAATGTTCCTGGCGTGTCTGGAACGCTCAACAGTACGGTATAAACCTCTATCTTTCATTTATTCAATTTGATTTTCTGTGTTTATGTGGAGATTGCGACGTTTTATGCCTTTGTGTGCACAACATGCCAAGGCAAAACCACCTCTCCGTGGACAACAGAACGTTTCCGACACCTTAAAACGTGCAGAGTGCTCCTTTAAGTGACCGCTTTGTTCTCCTGGAGGTACAGTGTTTAAGTCACTGCGCCGTTTTAGTTGGAAAGTGGTGCGTTCGAGTACTCGTGCGTTAATCATTTATGGCTCGTGAGATGCAGCTTTTGGTACCACACGGAAGGTTCCTCATACGGAGGCCGGAGAAGGTTCCACGGGTCAGAGAAAGCAGACCGTGAGGGAAGGAGGTGCAGCGGCGAGAGGTTCTACTGATGGCAGTCTACGGCAGGTCTTTTGTTTATTTTTCATTTATGTGTTCGCAAAACCACTGTGAACGTAAGGCCTTCCGCGCCCATACGGCACAAAAAGGTACAAGACAACAGGACACAGATTAATATACATAATATAAACTGGCATCGTTTGAATTGAGGCCTAACCTTGTTCTTCTGTTTGCGGCGAACCACTGGTTTCTGCAGCAGATTAAGGGACGGTTTCGGAGACAGTTTCGGAGACAGTTTCGGAGACAGTTTCGGAGACAGTTTCGGAGACAGTTTCGGAGACAGTTTCGGAGACAGTTTCGGCATGGGTGGTTTCAGAGGAGGCTTTGGAGGAGGCTTTGGAGGAGTGGTCTCTGGAGTCTTCTCTGGTTCCACAGGTTCGGACACGACCTGCACCAAAACCAGAGGGAAACCAAACATGAGCCGCCCGGACAGTTTGAACTTTGAACTTTGGAGCGCAGACTGCTCGTCATCTGCGTCTTACCAGAGCGGGCGGAGTGGAGGGCGAGGGTCTCTGCGGCTTTGGCGGTCTTTCCGGGGGACTCGGTTTGGAGGCGACGGAGGTCCTGGAGCGTCTGAGCCGAGGGATTGGTTTGGGAGGACGCCTGAAGGTCGACACCTGCGGAGGACGACAACGGACACATTTACGAGCGAACTCAGCTTAATTTTGAGTCTATAAACTACTACATCGACCTTGCATTCATATCACTGGATGAAATTAAACAGCAAAACGTGCATAAAAAAAAAAAAAGCTAGCCTGGTAAAGTACAATAACTTTCTATATGAGAAATTGAGTTTGTTGTTGCTTAAAGGCGGTATGGACGATTTTTCGGCGATTTGAGAACGCAGGCAGAAGTGCGCATGCGCACTCCCCCGTGCGGACTGATAGAACACACACGTGCGTTTGTTTATTAGCGCAACGGAGCGCATCGCATCGCTCGTCTCCCGTAGATTTCTGTCCACTTCTGCGTCAGCTCGAACTGTCTTTCTCCGTCTTCATTTTGCCCCGTACACTGAGGGAACTATATTATGATAGATCAATGCGCTTAGGCACGCGGAAACGTGGGGACGAGCCTGACGCGGCTGCAGGTGAGCGGTAGGTGCGTTTTATGATTGATACGTGGCAGGACAAATGATTTATCCACACCACGAGGAAATATGATCAAAAATTTGCTGAAAAAAATTTTCCATACCACCTTTAATTGAGATTTTACATATTTTAATATTTTATGAGCTCCAGTGTTTCCATCTGTAGAGGCTGCTGGGGCCAAAATTGTGGGCCCCTAGTGTAGGTTTGGGGCCTCGTCTCTCCCCTGGGCCCCGTGTCTGTGTCCTGTGGCTGTGTCTGACTCTCTGCTCCTGGTGCTTCCTCAACTGGTTCATCTGTACTCATGTAAAACTCTTGCGTTTATGTCTGTGTTTGGGTGCGCGCGGGTCATTTGGTTGTGTGGGACGTGGGAATATGTATAAAGCACAACCGTCATTTTTTGCCATTTTCAGTTGATTGATTACCGTATTTTCCGGACTATAAGTCATAGTTTTGGCCGGGGTGTGACTTATACTTATATTTCGACTTATATACACATATACTTATACTCCGGAGCGACTTCTGTGATATTATTTGTTATTTTCACACTTGCAACCGTATTTAGTATAGTTATTATCTCAGTTTGAGTCTTTTGACATGTTCTTATTACAGTGAAGACAGATACATACGTGCGTGAGTTTTGGAGACTGGTCGGGCGACGGGGTCTGGGCGTCGGCCTGGGCGTCGTTGGCCTGGATGAACGGCGTGGGCTGAAGAATACTGTGGTTCGACCCCCGCGGCGTTGTCAGGACGACATCGGCGGGTTTGTCCGACGAGGCGGCGGTCGCTTTGGGCGTCCTGGCCGGAGGGGTGGGCCTCGGGGGCTTGGGTCTGCTCGGCGCGACTTTGACCCCGTCGCCAACGTCATTCGTATTCGGCGAGATTGAGGCGAAAACATCGGGCGCGTCTTGAAACGGGTCGGATGGTTTCACTTTGACCCCGTCGCTAACGTCATTCGTTTTCGGCGAGATTGAGGCGAAAACATCGGGCGTGTCTTGAAACGGGTCGGATCGTGTCAGGGGAGAGTCGGCGAACGGGTCGTCGAAGCCGGAAAAGTCGATGTTCCTCGTGATCGGGCTCGGGAACGGGTCCGCGCCGCTCGAACCGGACAACGGCGGCGAAAAAATGTAAAATTTCTCGTTCGGTTTTGCGCTAAAAACGTCGTTGCGTTGAACAAACGCGGGCGACTGGTTTTCCTTATCGGAATTCTTACTGGACGCGGCATCGTTTGTCGCAGGGGAAAACGGGTTCGCGGCGGGTTTAGGCTGGAACAAATCGTCGGCGGCGTCGAAAGATCGAGCGATTTCCTTGGCGCGAGTTGCTACGATCGAATCCGCCGACTTGTCGCCGTTGACCGAGGCAGAAGTCCGATTGGGTGCAAATAAATCCGGCGAATCCAGAGTCACGTTACGGAAGTCGGAAGATGATTTCGATGTCTGGAAAATGTCCGGAGTCGGTTTTGTGGAAAGGGTTTGAAAGAAGTCGTTTTGTGGCTGGAAAGTGGACGAGTCGGATCGGTCCATGGGCGAGTTCTGGAAAGCGGGAGGAGGAGCTATAGTGTCCAGGTTCTCAGGCGTCGCCGGTGTTTGGGTTGAAGTGGCATTGATGTCACTGGTGCTTTCCTGCAATAGAATCAAATGACCAACTTTAAATTAATTGTTATTGACCAATCTACGAAATATGTCTATCCACCATCTTAAGATTATTGTTGTTGTTGTTGTTGTTAGACTGGTTTAACGATCATTTTTCATTTAGTTTAGTTTAGTTTACTTGCCATTTGTAGTTTGCAAACCACGTTGGAAAAATATGGCCAAAAGTGCAGAGCGAAATGTTAAAAATAACCACATTAAAAAAAAAATACAGTTTTGTAAAATGATTTGCTAAAAAGAAGAAAAACTCAGTTAAAGTGCTGGGTCAGAGTTCAAAGTGCATTGTTCAAACTTGTTACAGGCTCGTGGGAAAAACGTTTTTGTTGTGTATTGAAACGCCTATTACGGTAATTAAGGTTAAATTTAGTCTCCTTAGTTTTCGATTGATGATGTTAATCGACGATTATATTTTAAGTGACAATTAGTTATGTTTTGAGGGACAATTATAAATTTTAAATTAACATTAATATGTTTTAAGTGTTGATTATATTTTTTAAGTGTTGATTATATTTTTTAAGTGTTGATTATTTTTTAATTGAGGATTATATTTTTTATTGACAATTATTCTTTAATTGACAATTATATTTTTTTTATTGAAAATCATATTTTTTAAGTGTTGATTATTTATTTTTAAGTGTTGATTAATTATTTTTAAAGGAACCATTATACTTTTAAGTGACGATTTAATTTTTGTATTGACGATTATGTTGTTTAATTGATGACTATATTTTTTGATTGACAATTTTTCTTTATCAACTATTATTTTTTATTGATAATTATATTTTACAGCAAATAATAAATGTAAAAATCCTTAAATCTCAGGTCACTTGTTGCAATTCAAACCAAGTCAGTTCTTTGCGCTCAGATTGTGTTAAAACAAAGCTCAGATTAAAGTACAACTTGAATAAAAGCGCCTCAAAACGTAAACATCTCACGTGTAAAGTACAACACACCAGAGTCCTGCACTCACCAGATAGTAGGAGTAAAAAGGGTTGGTCGGGTTCCTGCCGCCTCCGTTCTGCAAAAAGTGGAAGGAGTGGATTTGTTTCTCGCAGTAACTCGACAAACGGGCTTTTCCAAAACAGTGACACGGCACAAAAGATGAACGGCCCAAGTGCCATTCACAAAAACATCTGTCTCGTGACAACAAAGTAAAGTAGGGCATGGTTTGTTTTTACCTGCGGTGCGGCCGACGTATCCACGGGCCGCGGCGCGCTCTGGAAACGACAAGACAAAAGCATAAACCGCCGCAATTTAAAGCGACGACAAGGGACATTTCAGCGATTATTTCTATCGTATACTTTAATAACAGTTTAAATACGCTGACTGAAGGCTTCTAAACAGAGAACATCTATGAATAAAGTGGGCTTCTAAACAGAGAACATCTATGAATAAAGTGAATTATTGTTCAATTTAGAGTATAGTATTTAGAGACATTTTGATGTAATATTGCAGCTGTAAAAGGACTTTTTCGATGTTTTAATAAAGATTAACAAAAATGCAACTAAGGTTAATTTTATAGTCGACTAGTCACAGCTTTAGAACTATAAGTCGCACCTTTTTTTTTTTACAGTTTTGTCAGGGGTGCGACTTATACTCCAGAGCGACTTATATGTGATATTATTCGTTATTTTCACACTGACAACCACAAGAGGGCGCTCTAGGCTCTAAGCGACGCAGAAGAAGAATCTGCACTTCCTCTTCCTCTGGAGTTTGTGGAGTTGTTTAGAAGTGACACAGAGGAAGAAGAATTCAGTGGATTTAGTGATTTGGGGTAAAACTGATGCTTTGGTAAACTTGTTAGCATGTTCTTTATGCTATAGTTATCTGAATAACTGTTCATATGTTACGTTAACATATCAGACACAATTATGCATTTTTTGGCTGGTACGACTTATAGCTCGGAAAACACGGTAATATGTTTCTATACTAAAGATAAATGTTAGATAGAATAGGATATAATTGTACTACGCAGCAGCTTTTCTATCTTTTTTTTTTTTTTAAAGAACATTTTATTTAAGCTCATAATTTATTTATTTATTGACTTTTTCCCCACACAATCTGATAAAAGGGAAATCTGAAGCTGCTGCACACGCTCAACATTAAAGGGGAAACTACCGCTCTCATTTCCAGTATACTCAGTACCGTATTTTCCGGAGTATAAGTCGCACCAGCCAAAAAATGCATAATAGAGAAGACAAAAACATATATAAGTCGCACTGGAGTATAAGTATATAAGTATAAATCAGTCGCACCCCAGCAAAAACTATAAAAAAAAAAAAGGTGCGATTTATAGTCCGGAAAATACGGTATGTATATGATTATATATTGATTCTGCCTTTAATTCCTTAAATTATGCCAAAATCTTAAGGTATCAAAATGTCGCGATATCCAGAGATGATAGAGATATGATCCTTTATCCTAGTGGTTTAGTTCAGTGTAGTTTTCGTAGGATTCTGAGAGAGTTTGACAGAAAATAAAGCAGTATAAAGACACGAGACAGTGTTTAGTCCGATTTACCTGGTGCTTGTCATGAAAGGGACTTTGAGAGACTCTTTTCAGCATTTTCTGCAGCGCTTCAATGCTCTGAGTGGAAAAGACACAAGACAAAAGACGTTTTAACACGACGGAAAACAAACGGCATCGAACTAATGTAATCCAACTGCACGGGGACGTAAAGCATTCAAAGTTATTGTAAAAAGGTACAATATGAGGCCGAATATTTGACCTCTAAGTTTTAACGATTATAAAAAGAAAGGCATCTGTGCAATTTGAAAACACCACAAATTGCGCTGGCGATCATTAATTAGACTTTGTTAATTAGAAATAGATACATTTGCCCAACTTTGGACTGAATCTGAAATTTTGGCAGTTTTTTTAAATTTTGTGCCTCAATTCTTTTTGAAATCGATGTCTTTCTTTTATCATCTTGTTAATTTGATCCCTCGTCTTATCTCTGCTCTTGCGTTTGTGTTCATTTTTTTATTTTTTCAATTTTCAGAATAAAAACAGCAATGTACAACACAAATCCTGCTGACATCATCGAGGCGCGTCAGCTTTACAACGACAACGTCACTGTCGACACAAAAGAGGCGACAATGACGGCAACGTGGGACGAACAAAGGCTACAAGTCCAATTATAACTTATTATTATCATTATTATTGTTGAAGGTCGAACACCACATTTTCACCACATTTTCACCACA
>NW_027315857.1:23464810-23487310 GCF_026437365.1 Eucyclogobius newberryi | reverse complement strand
ACATACACTGTTTATTTGGATATCAGTTTTGGAGAGGTGGACATGGACAAGACATCGTTACAGCCGTTTGGTTTGATTGATAATAAAGAACAAAATAATGTGGATGCTTCAGTGTAACATGGAATAAAGAGCATTGATGAGTGAAGTGCAGACGTCATGCTTAGTTTGACTCAAATATATAGACATGTTACAAACGGGTTCATGTCAACACGATTGTGATTTGCATCTGATGTGATGCAAATACCAGAAGGACAAAAAAACCTGAGCTCGTCTGCGCCTCGGCCGACTAAAAACACAGTCACGTGATTTCTCAGAAACGTACGCTTTATTGTAAAAGGCATCACAAACAGAAAATAAGATTATTGCAACAAAACACTGCGTATGGAAACGATCTACTGAGCGTTTACAATCTGGTGCAGAACATCTTTGTTTTTTTACCAGCTTAATATCTCTGTACATTGTCCCTTCAAATAAAACCTAAACTCAACTATAGTTGTGGTTTGTCTTCACACAAAGTCTATCACGCGGCACAATACAGTAACGTAGAGGAAGGTGTGAAAAGCCGACTGATTTATGAAGGGGGAAAAGTAATATCACAAGATTAAACTAAAACTGTTTATTATAACAAGATTGTCTAAGATTCAAGCACTGAAATGAAAGCAGTGTTATTGCCCAGAAGGCGGGGCCAGGTGTCAGGACAGTATAAAGATCCTGTGTGAGAGACGCTGAGCACTTCTGCTGCTCGTTACAACAGGTGAGTACGGAACTTTACTTTATATTTAAGATGAGACACAAGTAAACAGGAGTTATCATTGTTAAAAGATCAGACGAGTGTTAAAGGTCCCATAACATGCAAAATCGACTTTTCAGAGCTTTTAACCTTCTTACATTGCTATTTGTGCTTCATATATGTACCCAGAGTGTTTTTTTGATTGATTCCCGCAGTTTTTAGCTATATTACAGACTATCTCCTTTCCTCGGATCTCCAAACTGACGGGCGGTGTCTACAAGACCGCGTCATAACCCCAGGCACGCGTCACCATCCCCCCTCCCCTGACGCACCGCTGTCTGCGCTGGAGCTCCGGATATATAAGTCTATCTGTTCTGCGCACGCTGCAGGATTAACATCGGTTTAGTACACACTTTGTTGATCTGAAGTTCTATCGTTTGTCACTCGCGCGCGGACGGAGCGGCTCGCGGTGGAGCTGACAGCTGTTCAGCCCGGTGGAGGTGATTGAACCCCGGGCATGCAGCCTCACGCACCGCCTGCCTGCGCTGGAGCTCCGGAGAATAAACGCTGTAGAACAATAAGTTTTATTCAGGCGTAGAGCCTTTGATCAAAATTGGGACTTGAGAACCATGGGACTAGTGGGCTTGGAGATATCTGGAAGAGTCGTGATTTAGGCATAACATATGGATTTGAGTTGATTGATGGCAGCTTTTCTAAATATCGACCTCTGTGTAGCTCATCCAAGGAGTTTGTGGCCTCTGAAAGCTCTGGGGCCTCCATAATGTACGTTTGAGATCACTTTCCACACTCTATCAGTGCAAAGGAACGCAACAAGTGACGGCAACGTATGACAAGCGGACCGGCCCCGTCGTCTTTCACCGCCGCTAGAATCGAAAACGTGATTATTGAGTTAGTTTGTTTACACCCCCACCGTCTCCGGGGTGGGCGGGGCACACACGCCCTCTCTGAGACTACGTCACGGGTGGGCGGGGCACACACACTCTCGCTGAGACTACGTCACGGGTGGGCGGGGCACACACGCTCTCTCTGAGACTACGTCACGGGGTGGGCGGGGCACACACGCTCTCGCTGAGACTACGTCACAGGTGGGCGGGGCACACACGCTCTCTCTGAGACTACGTCACGGGGTGGGCGGGGCACACACGCTCTCGCTGAGACTACGTCACAGGTGGGCGGGGCACACACGCTCTCGCTGAGACTACGTCACAGGTGGGCGGGGCACACACGCCCTCTCTGAGACTACGTCACGGGTTGGGCGGGGCACACACGCTCTCTGAGACTACGTCACGGGTTGGGCGGGGCACACACGCTCTCTGAGACTACGTCACGGGTTGGGCGGGGCACACACGCGCTCTGAGACTACGTCACAGGTGGGCGGGGCACACACGCGCTCTGAGACTACGTCACGGGTTGGGCGGGGGAGCCAGCTCGCTCTTCACAAGGGTGGGGGCGAATATCAAACCAAGCCGTTTGCATTTCCGGGTTGGTGAGGGGGTCCAAGGTCTGGGTGATATTTCTTAACTATTATGTTAAGGGTGTTGCACAACCCTTATTATTATCAATGATACACTTAGGATAGACTACGAAACGTGAAAAAAAGCATGTTATGGCACCTTTAATGAACAGGACTTAAAAGGACTCATGCAGTGTTGAATGTCATTTACTTACGCACTATAAAGCGCACCTAAAAGTTTTTAATTTTCTAAAAAATTACAGTGCGACTTATGTATGGATTCATTCTGGTTCTTACTGACCTCGAAGTGATTTTGTGTGGTACACATTTTGTTCTGCTTAATGTGCCTCATGGTCCAGTGCGACTTATGTATGAAAAATGATGATGAAATGCGTCTTATAGTGCAGACAATACGGTACTGTAATAAAAAAAATAAAAACACAACAACAACACCCCACAAACAATGTCAGGGACAGAATAATCTTCCTCTGAACGTCTGAACACAACTCAAACAAACAGCACTTTGAACGTCCTGAAAGTGAAATCAGACTTGAACAGAGCGTAATCCTATTTCTGTTGTTGGTGCTGAGAGTCAGTTTAAGCAGAGGGCGGGGCCAGACATGAACTCATATATTTGATTAATTTATTTTATAATTAAAGTAATCCGAAACAATGTAACTAAGTGACTTTCCCAAAGTAACTATATACTAGAGTATGTTTATCAAGTAACTAAAGTGTAACTAATTTCTTCAAAGTAACTTGAAAATAGAATGTAGTTTTGTGATGAACTTTTTGGTGTATTATTTCTACCTTTCCCATGACTTGTCACGTCTTGTCATTATTATTTCTTGTTTACTGTGAGAGAAAAGGTTTAAGTGACATTGACCTTTGCAGATGGACTGATGGACGGCCCAGACCGCTCACTCCGGGACGGCCCAGACCGCTCACTCCGGGACGGCCCACTTCTACAACGGTGACTCACTGCAGGTAATTCAAATTCCTTTTAAACTTTCTGCCACAGTATGTATATTTACCACTGTGAACTGTAGCGGTCCATTTAAGCGATCCAAAGTGGTCTGACTTCCAGTGTCCAGGGCGCTGAAGCTAGAGGGGCTAATGCTGCAAAATCACCTCTATGACATGATTGGATAAAAGAGAACGTGGCAAAAAGTAGAAAATATCAATTTCTTACCAAGTTGATCTTGTGATAAACCGCTGTATATTCCGTATTTTCCGGACTATAAGTCGCACCAGCCAAAAAGGCATAATAGAAAAGAAAAAAACATATATTAGTCGCATTTTTGGGGGATATTTATTTGATAAAATCCAAGACCAAAAACAGACATTTCATCTGTAAATGTAGGCGATGATGGCTCTCGCCTCCCGCGCGACCACCTTCCTGCGCGACCGCCTTCCCGCCTGTCCAGAGGCAGGAAAATAAAGAGGAGGAACTACAAAAATGTAGTGAGACTTCAAAATGACCCGGGCTCCCTCTCCCTCCCTCTCTCTCCCTCTCTCCCTCTTGTTGTTGTTGTTGTTGTTGTTGTTTTATGGCAGTTGGCATCCAAGTGTTGCATTACCGCCAGACTTTATTCCTCAGACTCTGTCGTAGTCCTTAAAAGTACTCCTTCCATTGCGGTGTTTTATGGCGGCTGTTGTTGTTGTTGTTGTTGTTTTATGGAGGTTGGCATCCGAGTGTTGCATTAACGCCAGACTTTATTCCTTAGACTGTTGTTGCTGTTGTTACTCTCTCCCTCTTGAGTTGTGGCAGAAAGGATAAAGTCTAAAGAATAAAGTCTAAAGAATAATAATTCTAATGCGGCACGAGAGGAAATGTCCCATCAAAATAAAAGCGGAAGAGGAAGTGAAGGCATTATTGTGCCTCTGCTGGCCAATTGTGAAAATACACAATATTATCTGCAATGCACTTTTTTCATGGCGTCTCAAGGAGAATATAATCCATGAGTTTCAAACAAATCAGACAATGTTGAGTTTTTCACACAATGTGTAGGGGGCGCTATAGAGTAAATTTGTTACATGGTATTTATTTCCAATCAGACATAAAAACACATTAGTGAGTGAAATATGAGCTCCCTAGATCATTTCCATTAGGTGTGACTTGTCCTTGAAAAAAGAGGAAATTAAACCTTTTTTGAGGGCGTGTTACGCAGAGACCGTAAAGAATATCAACATTCTTTTGAATATTTATTAAATTTCAATGTCTTTAGATGGAAAAGGACAAAAAACCTAGGACAAGTACGATTTTGAAAAAAAAAAGTCAAGCGTGGCGGTGCCACTTTGATTCAACATGGCTGACTTCCTGTTTATCATAGAGCGATGCTGCCAGGTGCGTTTTACTCCTCAAAGGTCAGAGGTCAAAGGTAGCTCTATCACTGTGTCAAGTCTCATGTGTCTAGGCCAAAGATTAAGCGTTTCATGTTTTTTCTTTTTTGAACTAGTCGCCACTGTTGCGACGGGCGTTCTCGCAACCTCCATTTTATTGGAGTTCGGGCCGAGCCGATCGCGTCTATGTCCCATGTGACCTATGACCCCATGTGTGACATTCATTA
Source organism: Eucyclogobius newberryi (assembly GCF_026437365.1). Lineage (NCBI taxonomy): Eukaryota > Metazoa > Chordata > Actinopteri > Gobiiformes > Gobiidae > Eucyclogobius > Eucyclogobius newberryi. Next base: position 23,482,536 of record NW_027315857.1, on the reverse strand, counting down.
ATTTTCAGGGGGTCAAAAATGGCCGAGTTGTGGCAAAATTTTACCATGAAAAACTATAATAAGAAACCAGGCAAGAACAATGTCTCGTCGCTTTCCATGTTCCATGGAAGGCTCGAGCCAATAATAATAACAGATGAGAGAAAATGGTGAATAGGTGTACGTATGCTAACGCTAACACCTTCAGCTACATGACGTATGCTAACGCTAACACCTTCAGCTACATGACGTATGCTAACGCTAACACCTTCAGCTACATGACGTATGCTAACGCTAACACCTTCAGCTACATGACGTATGCTAACGCTAACACCTTCAGCTACATGACGTATGCTAACGCTAACACCTTCAGCTACATGACGTATGCTAACGCTAACACCTTCAGCTACATGACGTATGCTAACGCTAACACCTTCAGCTACATGACGTATGCTAACTCTAACACCTTCAGCTACATGACGTATGCTAACGCTAACACCTTCAGTTACATGAGGCACAGACAGAACTGTGGTAAGTGTCTGGTATGTTAACGTAACATATGAACAGTTATTCAGATAACTATAGCATAAAGAACATGCTAACAAGTTTAGCAAAGCATCAGTTTTACCCCAAATCACTAAATCCACTGAATTCTTCTTCCTCTGTGTCACTTCTAAACAACTCCACAAACTCCAGAGGAAGAGGAAGTGCAGATTCTTCTTCTGCGTCGCTTAGAGCCTAGAGCGCCCTCTTGTGGTTTTCAGTGTAAAAATAATGAATAATTTTGACCAAAACTATGAAAAAAGGTGTGACTTATAATTTGGAAAATACGGTGATACTTTTATATGTTGAGCCGAAAGATTTAGCAAAACAAAGCTAGCGCAAGTTGGTGCACGTTAACAGCACTCGCATCACAATCAAAGATATTATATTTCAAGCAAAATGCATCTAACTTTAGCCAAACCCAATACATTACATATAGAGACATCAAATAAAACTTTTGACGTCAGCTGCTTACGTCGGAGAGGAGAACATGCAAATACAAATGTTCTAAAGTGCTCCTTGGCGAAGCAGGAGCTTTGCATGGAATGACACAGTTTGGCATTAAACTGTTCAATCATGAGTTTATTTTGCTACTGCGAGCAGTGTCGCCTCTCCACAGATCTGACCTGTAACTAGACCTGGGGCTGTCACCTGTTTGAGATTGAAATGTATACTATACTGCGCTGCAAGTTTTAATTGAGCTCCAATTATTTGCTGCATTCCCATCTGACAAAAAACAAAAAATAAAAAAATTAAAAATATATATATATATATATATATATACATATACATACATATACATATAAATGAATGCTATACATTTCACAAATTCTTTACTGTGGTTTATTGTTTCTGGACCCAAACACCAGAAACCATTCACACAACTGAAATCCCCTTAAGAAAATATATTCAGTACATTTTTTACTTCAACTTATTTGAACTGCCCACTGTTTGCAAACCTTCCTGTATCAATTAGTTGCATGTAAAGTTTTGACCTATATGTGTCATGAACGGTAGAACGGAGCCAATTACAGAGCTGCAAACAGGCAATGATTTAACAGATTTTAATAGAACAGAGCAGAAATGTACAAAGTCACTGGTAATGTCAGAACGAAAAGGGAAGATCCTTCCAGCGGTGGTCAGAGCCAGCATACAGCGGTGTCAGAGAGCAGGCGAGAGTCGTGGTCATAAATCCGTTCCAGGTTCGGTGCACAGGCAAACACTAATGTCAGAGGAAATGCGGAAGGAATACTCAGGACGGTCTAAGGTCGATGACGGCAAACAGGAATCACGAGGAGTAGGCAAAAATCAGAAGTCGAATGCTGGGGCAGAACATGGCAACGCAGACAATCTCGCAGAGAAGCAGAGGAAACAAACACCTAAAATAATACACCCAGTGATTAACAACCAGATACAGCTGTGAACCCACGCACACGTGAGGAGAGCCTGTGATGAGCTGAGAGACAAGGGGGCGGTAACCAGAGAGGAGAACAAGAAGGGAGGGGGGAAACGAAGAGGAGCAGAGACAGAAACACTTTGAGTAAAACAAGACAAAACTATACATCACCAGACGTTGACATGACAATACGTTTGCATAAGGATGCCTATATGTTGTATTGTTGATGACTATAAACAACACAAAAACAGTAACAACTGGTTTTAAAATGTACCTTGTTATTTTTGTTCTGTTCAGGTAGCACCTTCCAAGATGGCCGACAGAGAAACGCTACATCAGCTTTTAGTGGACATAACCCTAACCCATCAGTCTCATCTCACCGAAGAGCTCTTGACCAAACTCCAAGGACTGGTCACTAATATTTCCTGGAGTCCGGATGAGGTTTTACAGTTGTTTTTGTCGTTGCTGAAGCGATTTGACTCTAAACAGACAAACGATGGTGTCGACCTTCAGCTGTGGCTGCTGAAGATGTTGCACTGTGTAGAAAGCAATTATATCACTCCAAGCTGGAAATCTGAAAAGACTCTACTTGAGCTGATTCAGGATACTACGATAACAGATGAACAGCTAAAACAGATTTTAGGAGACGATTCAGGCAAGACGCTTGATGAAATTATCTTTGAAATTGAGCAAAAAAATGAAGTTGACAAAAGTCTTCTCAATGATGCCAAAGAAGTTGTATCTGCTGTTGCTCTGAACTCACAGCTAAACCACAACCATGAACTAGTGGTCGTCCTGAAGAGGCTCGTGACTGCAGTGAAGAAGACAAAGAAGATCACTCCCAGACTCACACAGATGGTGAGCTGGGCCCTCATGGCTTTGTCTGGAAAAGGTCGCCTGATTCAGGTGAGCACCGGAGAGGGGAAAACCTGCATCGTCGCCATGTTTGCTGCCTTCAGAGCTCTGCAAGGACAAAGAGTGGACATCATGTCCAGCTCTTTGGTTTTAGCCCAGAGAGATTTTAAAGACTGGCAAAACTTCTATAAAGAGCTCAAGATCAGTGTGAGCTGTAACGTCCACAACGGTCTCCCTGGCCTAGAAAAGTGTTATGAATGTCAAGTAGTCTATGGGACTGCAGATCATTTTGCAGCCGACTGGTTACGACAACACTTTGGTAGAGAGGACATCTATGGAGACAGGCCTTTCCAGTGTGCTATAGTGGACGAGGTGGACTCTCTGATGCTGGACAAAGGCTGCGATACCGTTTATTTGGGCAGTGAATTGCCAGCGCTTCAACACCTTAACCCTCTCCTGGCTCACATCTGGCACACTGTGAACCAGTTTACAAGAACAAACTCATTCACGCTCGGACCAAAAGTCCTATTTCACCAGATAGCTCTCGAAAGTTTATCTCTTGGGCAAGATGATGCATTCATGTTCTTAAAACAGGCAGAGATCAGTGGTCTTGTGGAAAAGGGTTCTCTCAAACAAGACCTAAGTCTTTTCCCTAAAACAACCACAAATATTACTCCTGAAAAACTGGCAGCATTCTTTGAATCAATTGAGGCTGAATTTAAGACATGCCATTTTATTCTGTACATTCTGGACAATGGCTCAATCAAAAACATCCGTGAGTCTCCACAACATGAAGACTCCAAGACCAAAGTGTCGCTGCTGCTGCACAGTGGAGGGCTGTGTCAGTACATTTACAGAGAAAAAAAGAGTATGTTGAAAGCAGCTAAATCCAAAATCACAAGTACGCTGTATTTTACACCATGTGATTTGAGAAAAGACAGGAGTAATTGCTATGTACCAAACTTTCTCCACGTTTTGGTTGAGTCCAAAATAGAGGATTGGATTGAGAAAGCTTTTCAAGCCCAGACTATGACCAGAGACCACGAGTATGTCATCGAGCAACATGGGGTGGTCCCAGTTGACTTCAACAGTACCGGTGTGCTGGAAAACACCATGCAGTGGACAGACGGTCTGCACCAGTTTCTACAGATGAAGCATCAGAACAAGCTAACTGATATGTCCTCTGTCACCAACTTCATGTCTAACGTGGGTCTGCTGCACATGTACAAGGACCAGATCTATGGAGTCACTGGGACTCTGGGCCAGAAGGTCGAGACTGAGACCTTACAAAAGATCTACGGCATCACTACCTGTTCCATCCCCACATTCAAACGCAGGAAGCTGTTTGAGGTGGAGGGAGTAATTGTCAACGATGAAGATGAGTGGCTCCAAAAACTCTGTGAAGTAATAAAAGCCCAAACTTGCCCCACTGAGTACCGCCATAAAAGAGCTGTGCTGGTCATCTGTGAGACCATCGCCCGAGCCAAGGCCTTGCATGAGGCTCTAGGAAACTCAGTCGAGAAAAAAACACTGTACATCAGCAACAACGAGGACAACAGCGCTGTGACTAAAAAGGAAATCCCAGCAGGAAAAGTGATCATAGCCACTAACCTGGCAGGAAGAGGCACTGACCTGCAGGTCTCTCCCTCTGTGAAGTCGGCTGGAGGTTTGTTTGTGTTGCAGACCTTTCTGCCCTTAAACGCTCGAGTCGAGGCTCAGGCGTTTGGACGAACAGGGAGAGAAGGGAGTCCAGGGTCTGCACAGCTCATCATCTGCTCCCAACACCTCCCTGAAACTCTCCAACTGCTGGTGTTAGGCCGCGGACTGTTGTCATTACTGAGAGACCTGGTCAGTCCAGTACCAGTTTACAGGGATCTGTTTGCGATGCAGTTGAAGTTACGTCGCAGTGGTCAGGAGGACAATCATGTGTCCCAGACACTGTCTAAGATTTTGACCAGTATGTCAGATACTGGAATAAAGTTAGCTAAAAGAGTTAGAGACGAAAGCGTCACAGAGAAGTTGAACAGCTATTTAGAGAGTGTGATTCCTAAGATGAAGAAGAAGCAGGAGCTGTTCATTCAGTATCTCGAATTTATCAATGATTTTTACCAAAGCAAAAACAACCAGCCTGCAGAGTGTGATGTGACTGCGCTGCATGAGTTCTGGGCCCTGTGGCTCCTCATAAATGACAATGACACAGGTTACAGCGATGTCCAAAAAACAAAACTGGCCACAGACCTAAGGCGAGCCAGAGAAAGTCTCAGAAATGGGCAGTCTCCCCTGTCAAACCTGCACCACTACACTCTGTCAGGAAACAAGCTGCTTGAACAAAGCCACTTTGAGGCCAGTATCCTCATGTACTCCAAGGCCATAGAGCAGGATCCCTGCTGGGCAGCCATCGCATTTTACAATCGTGCCTTGGCACGTTTATCCCAACAAAACAACAACCAGGACCCAGGCTGCATAGAACAGGCTCTAAAAGACCTCCAGCAGGCTCTGAAGTCTTTGGAACATTATTGCCTGCAACAGGACCTTGTTTACAGATACTCCAAAGCACACCTGGGGTCAGTGCCCATGGCCGCGCTCACCAGGTTTGACGAGCACCAGAACACTCGAAACAAAGTCTTTCTGCTTCTCAAACGTAACGTTGAAGAAGCCATTGGGAAACTTATCCAGGCCAGAAACATGGGGGGTCATGTCAAAGTAGTGAAAAAACTGGTGTTCTTAATGGCTCCCATCACTGACTACCTTCCATCTTTACTCCTCTCCAGTGGGTCAGTGAATCTTCTCCGGTCCGGAGACCAGCTGGGCCTGCAGCGGCTCGTCACAGACTCCGCTTTCGACATTTATCATGAGCTTGAGAATCTAAAGTCCTTGGGCCTCACAGATGTGTTTGTGTTGGAAACTTGCTTCTGTCTGGGGGGACATGATAAACATTGTATTGTAATGTAAATATTAACAATAGATTCTATTATGTTCTTGTGAGTACACCTTTTGACTGACTGTGTTTAGAAAGCCTTTGTGTGTGTCAATTATTTAAAGTTATGTACAATAATGGACGTTTTTCACTGGTGAAATATGAAACGTCATTAAACTATTTTACACTCTATACTGGGTTTTGGCTATTTCTACTGTCCAAAATGCCCTTTGTAAGTGATGCAGACAAAACATGTTTTCTGCTTTGGATTCTCGTTATATTAACACAAATACATTAGTCAAACAGACTAATCTGATTGTTCATAATGTATTAGGCTGGAGTGCCACAAGCTGGCAAGAGGCCTATTAGTTCCGTAAGGCCGTGCAAAGCATGTAGTGCGCACAAAATCGAGCGTGAAGCACTCGCCCACTTCCAAACACTCACTAACACACTCCTCCACTCATGCATGTCTCGTGCATACTAATTAGTAGTAGGAAAATTTAACATTACCGTTTTAAACGAGCCCTTTACATGGGGCCGACAACCGCAAAGTGCTAAGTAGCGCTAAGTAGCTCACGAATACGTTCCCCAACTCTTGCACATTCCGTGCATATAAACATGTAATGAAAAAAATCAATATTATCACTGTATAGAGGGCCAATAACACAAAGTGTTACATTAACGAAAGTACCCGTCAGTGACCAGGGACTCACACAATGACTTTCCAAAAATGTGTAGTTTATGATATTTGAAAAATGGGAAACATTGTTTTCGCATCGGAATATTATTTCTTCTTTTTCTTTCTTCTCAGGACCAACCCGCCTATTTTTCACAGAGTGAACATTGATGAAAAGTCACACAAATTTGCACACCTCTAAAAATAGTGCCTCTCTACATTTCCTTTTCTAAAATTAAAACAATTGGCGCATCAGCGCCCCCAAATGTACAAAAAATGCATTGAGAGATAGTAAATGATGATTGTAGAATCATGCATTTTGGGGCAGAAGTAGATGGTGACAAAAGAAGTAAAAAATATTATTACGGCAACGCCCAACCAAAATGTCGGCCATATTGGATCAAAATTTGCTAAGCATGACTCATGAGTTTTTCCATGTCATACTTGTATGAACTCCTCCCAGGGCTGAAATGTGGTAAAAATGGTGTTGGGGAGTGGGACATCAAAAGTTATCCAAACCTCCCATGTTATTCCAATGGGGAAATTGCCAAATCTCTGAACTTTGAACAAGCTTTTACTTAATACTTTTACGATCTCCTCCTATTAACCTGAAATTTGGTGAGACTCATCTTCAGAGGTGGACCATCAAAAGTTATCAACTTTTTTATTCTAAGAACCCGAATTTTTTGCCAAGAATTCAAAATAAAATTGCTTATTAAATGGTTAAACAAAGGGGAGAAGATGTGACAGCTTCACGGATTCAGCAGTAGGTGTAATAAAAGGACAATTGGGGCGCGTTAGCGCCATGGGTGTATTATATTATCTGGATAAGGTATGGCTAGCCGCGCATGTTGCCACCACTCCATTAGTACTGCAGCTGAAGAAATTGTGCAGCCCAGAAAGCTTTTTTCCCCTAGAGCGCAATGTAACAAAAAACTGCTCATGTTCGGAAATTTTTACCTATTTATGGGTCATTGACTTTTCCTAATTTTAAGATTCTTCAGTTTTTAAAACGCATTTTAAGCTGTTAGCTTCGGCTATGCTCTAGTGCGCCGCTCTAGCCCAGCTCGTAACCGTCTAGACCAATCAGCGCGTGTAGGTGAAGTGAACGGGCCGAGATGGCGTAAAAGAGGCCAAATACCACGAATGAGCTACAGGCACAAAACTATGGATCCATGAGTTTAATAACTGAACAAATCATGGAACTAATAATGGACTCAGACCTGAATTTCAACAGCTACATATATTCAATAACATCAGCAGCTTTTTACCATCTAAAAACATTGCCATTGCAAAAATATAGTGTCTAAACCAGATTTGGAGAGACTTGTCCATGCGTTTGTCTCCAGTAGATTAGACTGTAACGGCCTGCTCACTGGTCTCTCCAAACGAGCTGTAAAACAGCTGCAGTACATCCAGAACTCTGCTGCTCGGGTCCTGACCAGAACCAGGAAGTACCATCACATTAGTCCTGTTCTCAGGTCTCTGCACTGCCCCCTGTGGCTCAGAGAAGAGACTTTAAAGCAGCTCTGCTTGTGGACAAGTCTCTCCATGGCCTAGCACCAAAGTACATCTCAGACATGTTAGTGCCATAGGAACCATCTCTGACTCTGAGGATCTCAGGGACCGGCCTCCTGCTGGTGCCAGAGTCAGGACTAAACATGGACCGGCCTCCTGCTGGTGCCAGAGTCAGGACTAAACATGGACCGGCCTCCTGCTGGTGCCAGAGTCAGGACTAAACATGGACCGGCCTCCTGCTGGTGCCAGAGTCAGGACTAAACATGGACCGGCCTCCTGCTGGTGCCAGAGTCAGGACTAAACATGGACCGGCCTCCTGCTGGTGCCAGAGTCAGGACTAAACATGGACCGGCCTCCTGCTGGTGCCAGAGTCAGGACTAAACATGGACCGGCCTCCTGCTGGTGCCAGAGTCAGGACTAAACATGGACCGGCCTCCTGCTGGTGCCAGAGTCAGGACTAAACATGGACCGGCCTCCTGCTGGTGCCAGAGTCAGGACTAAACATGGACCGGCCTCCTGCTGGTGCCAGAGTCAGGACTAAACATGGACCGGCCTCCTGCTGGTGCCAGAGTCAGGACTAAACATGGACCGGCCTCCTGCTGGTGCCAGAGTCAGGACTAAACATGGACCGGCCTCCTGCTGGTGCCAGAGTCAGGACTAAACATGGACCGGCCTCCTGCTGGTGCCAGAGTCAGGACTAAACATGGACCGGCCTCCTGTTGGTGCCAGAGTCAGGACTAAACATGGACCGGCCTCCTGCTGGTGCCAGAGTCAGGACTAAACATGGACCGGCCTCCTGCTGGTGCCAGAGTCAGGACTAAACATGGAGCGGCCTCCTGCTGGTGCCAGAGTCAAGACTAAACATGGAGCGGCCTCCTGCTGGTGCCAGAGTCAGGACTAAACATGGACAGGCCTCCTGCTGGTGCCAGAGTCAAGACTAAACATGGACCGGCCTCCTGCTGGTGCCAGAGTCAGGACTAAACATGGACCGGCCTCCTGCTGGTGCGTTTCAGTTTTATGCAGCTAAAATCTGGAACATTCTTCCTGAAGATGTGAGACAGGCTTCTATTCCGACAATGTTCAAATCCAAGCTAAAAACAGTTTTGTTTAGCTGTGCATGTGACTGAAAGGATTTTTCTTTGCACTCTTCTCTTTTATGTCTTAAACTGTTTTGTGATTTCTTTGTGATTTGAATGCGTTTTTTCCTGTTGTGTGAAGCACTTTAAATTGCCTTGTGTATGAAATGTGCTCTACAAAAAAACTCCCTTGCCTTTTACTCAGATAATACCATGCAGTACTTTCACCTCTGCATTCTTGAAGCACTTTCCCTTTTGTTTTCCCTTCCACGTGTTCATACAAGCCACGTGATTTATGTGAAACAAGGGACGATACTGTAAGCAGACGGGCATTTGGCACCGCTTAGCAAACATCATGGGCAGAGCTGCCAAGTAAGAAAAAACTTACCAACTGAAGTTATGAAGGCATTAGTATTGTGTAATAGCAATACAATTTGGAGGCAAGAATTTTTTTTTTTTTTAATTTATTCATTTATTTATTCTGTTACCAAGATTTAAAATCATGATGTCAATTAATGATTGGAATTGTGTTTAAGGGGTACATTATTTTACCTGAAACACAAAGATTCAAACGCTAAAACAATTACTAGAAACTAAATAACACCCTGTACAAGAATACCATTAGTAACATGATTAAACGTTCAGAAAAGTTGGTTGAATAAGATGTCTTGTCTAAGAAGGACAGAAGCTATGAAAAGAACTAGAAAAAATATGTAATGTAAAGGAAAAGTGTGCCCTTAAAAAGATGGAGACAAAAGTGTTTTCCGTAAGCTTTTATTAATATTTAAGTTGATTCTTTAGGATGGTCATTGTGTTAACACAGAGAAATTAGCCACACAAATAAATCTGACTGTTTCCCATTACATTTAATCTATTATTGTTATATTATTATCATTATTCTCCTTCATCTGCGCTAATGCTAAAAAAGTTACACAAGAACTATCACACGTTTAGCTAACTTCGTGAACACATGGCGACAGTAAACACACGTTTTACAGAAGGAACGTAAAATCTAACATGACATGTGGGGGGGGGAAACAAAATGGACTCTATTCACAGACGCACAACCTCGCACACGACACGCGCCGCCATTTTGAGTCATTTCGCCGCCACTGTCCACCGTTTGGTCGAGTTTCTGCCGCGACTTGTAACACGATGGTACAGAGCGGTTTGAGGATGAAACCAGCACCATAGAAGTAATGATTTAATGGTATTATCGCCGGCGTTTTCTCCCATTTTGTGCATTTAGGACATTCCCACGATTCGTTGTCGAGTTGCGCCATGCCATGTTTTTTCTGGTGAAGCCTCTGCCACCTGCTGGAGATGTCATTGCGTCGCCTGGGAGCGTTCACGCGACGTTAAACTCGTGCATCCGGCAGGTTTCGCGCTTGTTTTGTCATTGGTGAAGCTTTACGTGGAGTTCTAACGAAAGCGCACGTACGGACGAAACAAAAAACCTCCTCGAACTGGCCCACGTTTCGTTAGAGCTGTCACTAACGCGCATTTAAGTGGTCGACTAGTCAAACGGTTATTCATTTTGCACATTGAGACTTTTAAAATACATTTTCCACCCAATAAAAAGGGGAAAAGTGGTGTCTATTCGTTGACATTTTGATTTAATAATGCCACTGTCACTTTGTTATAACAAACGTTTCGCATAGATACAAACGCCGTCCGACAACGGAACAGAAGCAATCCATTCATTTCAATGTAGAAGAGCTGCTCAACAACTACGAGAGCAAACGCACACTTCGTGAGTTATATTGTGCCAAATACAGACAAAAAGACATGGAGAGGAATAAAATGGTAAAAAAAACGGCCCAAATTTGTATAACGCTAACAATGCTAACGTTATCTACTGGCTAAATGCTACCGCGATGCTAGCGCCGCCGGCTGTATTTTGACGTCTAGAGAACGCTCCAGTAAAAAGCAATGGTAAAAATAGTAAAGTAAGTAAAAGCATGTCAACAACCTCCATTAAGACTTAATTGTGACTTCATTTGAATTAGTCGTGCTTAAAATAGACATAATCTGTGTTGCATTGTATTTGTATGAGTCAGACCACGCCGCCTAATACGACGCAATGTGTTTTAGAGTCTGTATAGTCCAGATAACGATTAAAAGTACCAAAATACAATCGTCTTTGTCTCTCTGAGCACAGTAGGCCTCTTGGCTCGTCTCTGGAAGCCCCCTTACGAGCAAAGATCAGCCTTTTAGGACCGGACCGTTCCTTTCCACGTCAATTTGTCCTTTTTTACATCACAATTTAACGTGGAGAGGAGATCACAGTACGAATGAATGGGTTTTCAATCTATTTTTGAGCAATAAAAACTCCTGCATTGGAATAACTGGCTACATAAGCGTAATGCCGTACTGTGGAACATTCAAGGCCAAGCAATAGAATCTCCTCGGACTAAATCAGGCCGGGGCAAACGCACCAGAAAAGCGACACGGTGCACCTTTGAAAGCAATCGCTACGGTCCGATATGGGACTTCTGGGTCCGAAATAAAGCTCGATCCACTGGGAGACATTTTTGCGCAGTATTTGCATCAGTGGCGCCCCCGACAGCTCATCAGAGGCGACGTTTCCTTCTCGACGGCTTGAAAAGGCGTCAAGTTACCTCAAACACAAACTGCCTCAAGTCGTCTGCACGTCGGGTTTTACTGCGGCGTCGCGGGTAATCAACTTTTTCCGGAACAAATCTGAACTGAAGAGTAGATTGTGCAGTGTCCGGGAAAAAAGCGGACGTGGTTTTAGGAAAGGAGCACTCGACATAGACTTACAACCTTAAACAGCAATTATTGGGAGACGAAAATACTGCATTATTTAAGATACAAGACGCACGCGCTCGTAGGATAAAGGCCTGGCTCTGTTTTAACTCCAATAGCTGCAAGTTACAGGGCAGTGGTTCGCTTTTAGTTTTAAAAAAATGATTCATTAGTGTCATGTCAAAAGCTCACAGTGTAATTCAAGGGGTATAAAATGTTGGCAGTTTCGTTGCGTTTTGGTTCCTTCATTGGTATAATTGGCAAGTCGTCAGCTACGAGATTTCTTTTGGCAGTGAAAAAAGGGGCGTGTTTATTCTGGAGCCAAAAGAGGTACGACATCTGTGAAACTGAAAAACAAAACTGGGAAATGAATGTTGAACTGTGAAAAATATCAAATTGGTTTCCAAAAGTTGACGATCAAAACCAAACTTGTTTAAATGCTCACGTTTCTGATTTCACTTTTTTTCCAAGTTTAAATATGTATTTCCCGCCCGAATTGAGGGTTCAAGCAATGTTTTTTTTTTAATTCAAGGCAAGGCAAGTCCAGACAAAGACCGAGAACAGGATAAAAAGTGTGAATTTGTCCAAAATATTACTTGAAACCCGGAAAGATGATTGCAAAACCTGAAAATTAAACTGAAATGTAAACATAGGCTATACAATTGTAAGGTCAACTTTAAGAAATCAATTATTTTTCACAGTTTAACACCAAAACGGGATTTCTCAGACTATGATCCTCTTTTGGCTCGTTAGTTTACTTGAACTAATCCACATTGCTGCATTATTTGTGCTTGGGACACAAAAGCGTTTCCAAACTTTAGCCGTAGCCATATCGTACACGTCAAACAAACGTCGCTGCGAACAAAAGCAGTTAGCATTAGCCTCTTAAGCAGCTAGTAGCGTAGCGCCTGGTCGTTTCCGCCCCGCTGAAATCGCACACGAGGATTGGTTGGGAGGTATGCGTACTGGCACCTGGCTTTGAAAAGACCAACCCGTAAAATATCGAAACACGGTAATTCTTTCTGGCCGAGGCTAACGCTGACGCCAAATATCCATGCTAGCTAGCGCTTCTGCTAGATGCTAATCCTGTCGAGTTGAAAGCGCGGATATTGAGGCACGCAGCGCGAGACCGCCTGCAGTTGTGGAAGCACTATTTTACGTGCGACTGCGAATCGAAACAAGTTAAACGCTAAGCTAGCTCCCTCCCGTTTGGCTGAATTGCTAACTTTGCTAGTTGCAGCTTCTCGTACCTCAAGCGATCGACAAAAGCACACTTACTCACACTCACATAAACATTTTGAATTTGAAAAAAAGAACAGAAAATCCAGTCAATATATTCACAGGGGTTGATATTGGGCATGCAACTTTCAAACAATAAAAAAAAAAAAAAATGCAAAACAGAAAGAATTCCGCCCCATCTACGCCATTTTTCCAAATTATGAGTCAAAGTTGAAATATTGCTCCAAAATCTTTACCAAATCTTCTACTTAATTTAGTCAAACTGTTATCCATCCATCCATTTTCTACCGCTTGTTCCCTTTCGGGGTCGCGGGTGACTTCGGGCCTTAGGCGGGGTATATCCTGGACAGTGGCCAACTCGTCGCAGCTAAAACTGTTATGTTTGGTTTAGCATTTGCCAATAAGTATCATCTATGGAGAGTATAGCCATTTGTTTAAACTGACTTATTGGACTATCTACCTTTATTATAATGTCAGCATGATTATGTTAAGTTTACTCTTTTTTTCCCCGTCCAATTTGGTAAAAATTATAAAAATTGGTCCTTCCTATTGGCTTTTTGTCCATTTGTGTCACTGGATTCCTGAAAAAAATAAAAAAAATAAAAAATAAAAATATATATAAATATTGAAAATATTTTTCCATTTTTAATTTTCAGTCATAATTTAGAAAAGCGGCTTTTATCTAGAGTGGACAACGGCACAGACGGGGCAAATGGAAGACAAACAACCAACGAGGAATTAGTCGCTAAATAATGGCTCTTATTGGCTGCAAGCCACAGCTCATTGGCCAATGAGCAGCTTTCTCAGGCTGGAAACAGAATTAAAAGTAGAAAGAAATGTAAGAATTAGCAGTAAAAGTAAAAGACAAACACATCTCTATCATTATAAGTATCTCTGCTATTTCTGTATCTATGTCGTTTTAAACTCAAATGTGTTACATAAGTTTATTTTCAACACAACAGCATCGATAACGTGGTAGATGGTAGAGTTATTACTATTGGTTAAATAAAAGGGCTTCTCTTTGTATAGGAAACGCCCTTTTTTTCTAAAATAAAGGGCTCTATTGGCTACAACAGAAGGAGCAAGGGAGGACAATGCGTTTCAATTTCTAACCAATATTTGTCAGAAGCCAGAATACTACAATTCGTCCGGTCAGTCTGACTACAAACATGGCCGACGCCTCGCACGTCCTCCCTCTCCCCGTCTGCTGAGGTGCACATCTCGGGGATTGACGGCGGCCGTTTTTTGGCGTTCGACTGGCGCTCCCCGTTGACCCTTTCCCTTCTCGACGTTCACTCGCGGCCCCTCGGTCTGCTTCAACAGGACACCTCCATGGTCTGGGACGGGCTGGGGGGCATCTGGCCTCCCTGCGAGCCCTGCGACAGCGTGCGGGAGCGGGAGCGCGAGCCGTCCATGGAGTACGAGGACGACATGGAGGTGGTGCGCGAGCGGGACAGGCGAGTCATGCAGGACGAGGCCACTGCGGAGACAAAGGGTATTTTAGAAACGAGCTTATGACAGTGGGTCCCGACCGCACCTCCTGAGCTTTGTCTAGCGCCCCCTAGCTCAGGCAGTACAGGCAAATACATCTGTTTTATAGAAGCTTATCTTCAATTATTACAATAAGTATGACAGTTATTACGTTTTTTTACACAGAATTTATGTAATTTAAAAAAAAATGCATTTTAATTATGTGAACAGATTTTTTTTTAACATCCAATCAAGTAAAAACATATTCATTAGATATGAAAATTATGATTAAAAAAAAATCTGTGTTAAGATACAATGCTTTAATATTCAGTTTGTACAGTGTTTTAAAATGTAAATGTATAAAAATACAATGTCTTAAAATTCAGTTTATAAAAATACAGTTGCTGTTTTTTAATTTGGTGTAAAAAGTGTCTCAAAGTTTTGGTTTAACTTCTGGTTGAATCCAGACTGAAGCAGTGGAGCTTCTGTTCCCATGACTTGTCCTACAGAAAGAGTGATGGTGTTTGTTACCCTGGAGCGCCCTCTTGTGGCTTGACATGACATGAGACACATGACATGAGCCGTCTCTCATTTAAACTTCTCTTTTCACCAACAAAACAGAACGCACAGACCACTTTACATTTTTCTTACTCTGTTTTAAGATAACGACGCAGCAGAACGACCTGCAGATGCTTCTGAGGCTGAAGTGAAATGGCGAAAATCGACTAATTGACGAAATAGACCAATCGAACCACAGGTTTGTGTCCTGTCAGCTAAAAGTGATGGTCCTGTACCCCAGAGGTCCCGTACCCCAGAGGTGGTCCCGTACCCCAGAGGTCCCGTACCCCAGAGGTCCCGTACCTCAGAGGTCCTGTACCCCAGAGGTCCCGTACCCCAGAGGTGGTCCCGTACCCCAGAGGTCCCGTACCCCAGAGGTCCCGTACCCCAGAGGTCCCGTACCCCAGAGGTGGTCCCGTACCCCAGAGGTCCCGTACCCCAGAGGTCCCGTACCTCAGAGGTCCTGTACCCCAGAGGTCCCGTACCCCAGAGGTGGTCCCGTACCCCAGAGGTCCCGTACCCCAGAGGTCCCGTACCCCAGAGGTCCCGTACCTCAGAGGTCCCGTACCCCAGAGGTCCCGTACCTCAGAGATCCCGTACCTCAGAGGTCCCGTACCCCAGAGGTGGTCCCGTACCCCAGAGGTCCCGTACCTCAGAGGTCCCGTACCCCAGAGGTCCCGTACCCCAGAGGTGGTCCCGTACCCCAGAGGTCCCGTACCCCAGAGGTCCCGTACCCCAGAGGTGGTCCCGTACCCCAGAGGTCCCGTACCCCAGAGGTCCCGTACCCCAGAGGTGGTCTCGTACCCCAGAGGTCCCGTACCCCAGAGGTGGTCCCGTACCCCAGGGGTCTGAGTGGGTGCACTTACTGTAGCCCATGCCCTGAACGAAATACTTGAACGCCTCAGTCAGTTTGGCCGGCTGCAAAAAAGATAGAAAATAAAAATAAATAAAAGAAAATTATAAACTTTTTCAACACAAACACTTCCAAAGTGTTTGAACAAACCTGTGTGATGTGGGGCTGACCCCCGGCATCAGCCATCTGTAAACACAAACAAACAAACAAACAAACACCTGTTATTGTGGTGATGCAGTTTATGCAGCTTATTAACTTTTATGAACTAACACTGTTATATATTACTAATCTTATATCTGTTCATTCATGTGCTCTGTCCATGTTCAAATAAATACGTATACACAACAGCTTCTACCTTCAGGAACGAGGTGGTTGTTGGGTCCAACTTGCTGTTGCAGTCCACCTAGTGGTCACAAAGAAGATACAACTCTTTGTTGATTTGCAGCTGCAGAATTATAAACTAGAAGAACCTTTATGTAAAAATGTCTGAGTGTGGAATAAAGCTTAACGTCACTTTATCTGAGGAGACTTACAGCAGCCTCTTCATACGGAGCCTGATCTCCAACCACCAGCATCACGGGACACCTGCAGGAGACAAGACCATCATGAGCATCATGACCATCATGAGCATCATGACCATCATGAACCATCATGAGCATCAAGACCATCACAACCATCACGGACCATTATGAGCATCATGACCATCATGAGCATCATGACCATCATGAACCATCATGACCATCACGGACCATCATGAGCATCATCACCATCATGAGCATTAAGACCATCATGGCCATCACGGACAATCAAGACCATCATGAGCATTATGAGCATCAAGACCATCATGAGCATCATGAGCATCATGACCATCACGGACCATCATGAGCATCATCACCATCATGAGCATTAAGACCATCATGGCCATCACGGACAATCAAGACCATCATGAGCATTATGAGCATCAAGACCATCATGAGCATCATGAGCATCATGACCATCACGGACCATCATGAGCATCATGAGCATCATGAGCATTATGAGCATCAAGACCATCATGAGCATCATGAGCATCATGAGCATCATGAGCATCATGACCATCATGAGCATCATGAGCATTATGAGCATCAAGACCATCATGAGCATCATGAGCATCATGAGCATCATGACCATCATGAGCATCATGAGCATCATGAGCATCAAGACCATTATGAGCATCATGAGCATCATGAGCATCATGAGCATCATGAGCATCATGAGCATCATGACCATCATGAGCATCATGAGCATCATGAGCATCATGAGCATCATGAGCATCATGACCATCATGAGCATCATGAGCATCATGGGCATCAAGACCATCACAACCATCACGGACCATCAAGACCATCATGATCATCAAGACTACCTCTGTATCTACCTGCGTTGCACCAATGAAATTTCCCCATGTGGGACAATAAAGGAATATCTTATCTTATCTTATCTTAAGACCATCACGAACCATCATGACCATCACGGACCATCATGAGCATCATGACCATCATGAGCATCATGAACATCAAGACCATCATGACCATCATGAGCATCATGAGCATCATGAGCATCAAGACCATCACAACCATCACGGACCATCAAGACCATCATGAGCATCATGAACATCACAGACCACATTTACTTAAATGGCCCATGACGGGTTTTTACCATGTTTCACAGTTGGTGTGAAACTGTAAAGTATTTGTACCTGTTGTACAAATACATTACAGTTTTAGACCAATCGAGCAGGTATTAGAGGAGACAATGTTGAAACATCTGTAGAAAATGACAGGAAGTGACATCACACCAGGAACACTCAAAGTTTATGCAGAATTTACAGAAGAAAAAAA
>NW_027315857.1:23259810-23459810 GCF_026437365.1 Eucyclogobius newberryi | reverse complement strand
CTTAAAAGTAATCGACATTTGACATTTTCACACTGAACTTTGAACTTTGTGAAAGCCGTTCTCACCTGACTGAAGAGGTGAGTCATGATCTGCTCCGTGAGAGACTGCGTCACCGCGCTCAGCTGCAACACAGAAGCCGCTAAACGTGAAGACGAAACCCGGCAGACGGGTCATGGAATGAGCGCGTCCAGATGTCAAGTGATGGAGCGCTCTCCTTAGTGATGAGTGGATCCAAATACCAGCTTTAAGTTCAGGTGAGAAGAAGGACTAAAGCGGGACTAAAGCGGGACTAAAGCGGGACTAAAACAGGACTAAAACAGGACTATAACAGGACTAAAACAGGACTAAAGCAGGACTAAAACAGGACTAAAGCAGGACTATAACAGGACTAAAACAGGACTAAAACAGGACTATAACAGGACTAAAACAGGACTATAACAGGACTAAAACAGGACTAAAGCAGGACTATAACAGGTCTATAACAGGACTATAACAGGACTAAAACAGGACTAAAGCAGGACTAAAACAGGACTAAACCAGGTCTATAACAGGACTATAACAGGACTAAACCAGGTCTATAACAGGACTAAACCAGGACTAAAGCAGGACTATAACAGGACTATAACAGGTCTATAACAGGACTAAACCAGGACTAAAGCAGGACTATAACAGGACTATAACAGGTCTATAACAGGACTAAAATAGGACTAAAACAGGACTAAAATAGGACTAAAAGGAGACTAAAACAATCCTTAAATGTCTTAGTTGAGCTTTAAGTTTGGCATATTGTAAACAGAAAAAAGTCCATTTAATAGTTTTTAGACTTCATACTTTATATATTAAAGGTCTGAACCAGAACCGAACAAACCCAGCACTGAACCGGTCCTGAACTTGGAACAAATAAGTAGAATAACCTAAATCTGGAATACACCAGAGCTAAACCAGACCCAGGACTGAAGTGGATCCTGGATGTTCTGTCCTGACCCACAGCTGGGGGTCCCCGGGGGTCCCCGGGGGTCCCTGGGGGTCCGTACCTTCTGAGCGGCCCAGTCCATCCAGGTCCTGGAGTTGGTGTCGATGTTGATCAGAACCAGGCCCTCCACTGAGTCCGGGTTCCCCAGCTTCAAACACAACAAACAAAACACAAGTGAAGATGAAATGTGGAGAAACGAGGCCCTGGATGTGTCGACTTGAACCCATCGTGTTCAGGGAGACTAGACCAGAGAAAAGACTAAACCAGGACTAAAAAACACATGAAATGAACCAGAAGGAGGCAATCCAGAGTCAAAGAGATGCAAAGATGATTTTCAAACTTGGACTAAAGCAGGTCTAAACCAGGACTAAACCAGCTCTAAAACAGGACTAAAAGAGGTCTGAACCAGGACTAAACCAGGACTAAACCAGGACTAAAGCAGGACTAAACCAGGTCCAAACCAGGACTAAAAGAGGTCTGAACCAGGACTAAACCAGGACTAAACCAGGACTAAAGCAGGACTAAACCAGGTCTAAACCAGGACTAAACCAGGTCTAAACCAGGACTAAATCAGCACTAAAGCAGGACTAAACCAGGACTAAACCAGGACTAAACCAGGACTAAAGCAGGTCTAAACCAGGACTAAAAGAGGTCTGAACCAGGACTAAAACAGGACTAAACCAGGACTAAACCAGCACTAAACCAGGTCTAAACCAGGACTAAACCAGGACTAAACCAGGTCTAAACCAGGACTAAACCAGGACTAAACCAGGACTAAACCAGGTCTAAACCAGGACTAAACCAGGACTAAACCAGGTCTAACACAGGTCTAACACAGAACTAAACCAGGACCAACACTTCCTGACACAGTCCAACTCTTAACGAACATTCTCATTGGTCGAGGCTGAAACTAATGATTTTAGTTGTCGACTAAACAAATGGTTATTGTTATTATTATTAATAGAGAATAATTACAGATTTAGACACATTTTTTATAAAAACAACTACATGTTCTGGCAGTGAATGGCGCGGTTTAGACTCGCAGTTTGGACGCCCGGCTTGGAATATTTGCCCAGCTTTGTCAATGACAGAATGTATTTAGTCAAATGTAGAGTTCTTACTGTGAACTTGGACAGAATGTGAGCTCCAGCTCCGACTCCGATCCCAATCACAGTCTGGAAGCTGCAGAAGACGTGCAGAAGGAACAATTAACGTGAATTAAATGGTTTATGCACATTCTATATTAG
Source organism: Eucyclogobius newberryi (assembly GCF_026437365.1). NCBI lineage: Eukaryota > Metazoa > Chordata > Actinopteri > Gobiiformes > Gobiidae > Eucyclogobius > Eucyclogobius newberryi. The sequence goes on along the minus strand of NW_027315857.1, from coordinate 23,457,590 downwards.
AGTCTATATCACAATTGAATAAAACTTGAAATTAAATTATATTAAACCATTGAACTGAAAAATATTGCACGTGTACATGTTCCTGTTTCACGTTTGTAACGTCAAATAATAATAAAACATTTCAGGAAAACAATAAAGGACTCTGAAATTCACCAACTGGGGGATATTTTATTGTTCTATAAATGTAAAAAGTATGTGAAATGTAAATGTATGGCCCAATTTTAACAATTCAGTTTCAGTTCAGTTTTTATTTAATTTATATAAAAAAAGAAAAAATAATAATACAAATAATAATAAAATACATAATGATAATAAAAAACATAATAATAATAATAAAATAAATAATCATAATAATAAAAATAATAAAATATATACTACTATTAATAACAATAATACAAATAAATAAATAATAATAATAAGTTATTGATTGACCAAAGATTTCATGTTTTTTTCTGTCTTTTTTTCTTAAATAAACACTACACTCTAACACTCTGAGCAACAGAGTTTGAAAATGTTATTTTTCAACGGAGCCACTAATATCGACATAATTCATGTTTCTTCGCAAAACCTCCACTTTCGCTCCCCATATCGATGTACAATCGGGACAGCACTTTGAAATGCCTTTTGGCGTCGTCTCCTCTGCCGTTTCCACGAGAACATAATTTATCTCGCGACTGAACTGAATGAAACGTCCAAACGAGTCGAGCTTGTACTCACTTGAAAAACTGCAGAACGCTGGGAAGCATCTCGGCAACGGTGTCCATGGAGGGATACTGGTAACTGCCAACGCAAACACGAGTCACTGAACTGTCACCAAACACTCACGAAGTACACGTCTACGATACCGTTCCTACCAGTTCTACCAAACCGCAAATAAAAACTTACAACAGTTTGTTTTGTGGAGAAAAAAGATAATATTGTAGACTCTTCCTTGTTTAATGCTTAATTATTGCCGATTTTTGCCCCCGGTTTGCCAGGTTCCATGATATTTTTAAAGGGACTTCCTGGTTGGACATGTGATTTGAGAATTGTTTACCGCGTTTGGATGAATGACGACGATCGACGAGAGTTCAAGTGTCGGTGAAGGGCGTGGAAAGAAACTAAATTAAAGTCCGTACGACCGATTTCCTCTAATTCTGTCTCAGTTTAATGGTGTAGAAGCTGTAGTAAATATTTATCATAGTTTTACTTCCGTTCAGTTGCAGTTTGTGAAGATAGAAAAATAAGAGTTTAAAATGACAGGAAGTGGAGCTGAATCCCTCTGTGATGTCATCAGTGTGCGACGCAGAGACAGTTTAAACCATGGTTAGACTAAATAAAGGTGTTTTATGGTCTTATTGTGTGTCAGATCAGAACTGTTGTGTCATTAATGTGAAGTTTGGCTCTGGTTGCTATGGTAACAGCTGTGGAATCACCTCTATGTCATATTTGTGCTCGTGTATCAACCAGGAAGTACAATTACAAACTTTACAAAAATGGTACAAACTGGGGAAAAAATGGGCAAAACGTTTAGTCAAATCTGAAATATAATCGTGTTCACTGCGTTTTAGTCAAACGTTAATCTAAAATATAAACATATAGACTTTAAGCCGGAAGGGACCGCAAAACTCAGATAAAAATTGATTTATGTCATAAATATTGGTCGAATCCGTCTGAGGCACACATTTATGGACTAATAATCCCCACACAAGTCACTGATCTCACATGAAACAACAAACAGACTGGATTATTGCCTGTGACGGCGACTCAAGCTATGGTTAGCGGCTAATGCTAGCGACTTTGCGGAGTAACGGTTTATTCCAGAGTGCTTTTTATTCACATTCTCGAGTCGCGGAGCTTTGTTTTGACGACTCTACTGCTTCGTTTAGTCGAGTTGTGTCCAGCTTAAAACCCCGACGCTGTTCGCGCTCTCGTTTTGTCTCGTTTTGAAACGTGGTCTAGTCCGAGTTGTTCGTCAGACTCAAAATCCTTTTCAAAACTCACTGAAAACGTTCTTTTTTTTTGCCGTGACCTTTGTTATGAGTCGCATCTCCAGACGGACTTTCATTTAAGAGGAAATGAAGGCCCCGGGGGAGACGTGGCAGCGATGCCAGGCATTTCCGTCGAGGATTAGCGTTAGCTCGCGGTTATTGCGCGGCGTCTGGAGCTTGCGGGGGGGTGGGGGGTTGGACGCGGGCGGGGACCGTACCTGGCGGGGAGGACAGTGGCCCCGTCCTCTTGCCCCGGGACGTCCACGTGGATCAGCGTGAAGCTCTTGACGATCTCCTGCATCTCCTCGAACTGGAACAGGGTCGAGAAGCAGCTCTTGCCTGGAGAAAGAACCACACGTCAGAGGCTTTATCTGTGGGCGTGTACTGTGGGCTTGTACTGTGGGCGTGTACTGTGGGCGTGTACTGTGGGTGTGTACTGTGGGCGTGTACTGTTAGCGTGTACTGTTAGCGTGTACTGTGGGCGTGTACTGTAGGTGTGTACTGTGGGCGTGTACTGTGGGCGTGTACTGTGGGCGTGTACTGTAGGCGTGTACTGTGGGCGTGTACTGTGGGCGTGTACTGTGGGCGTGTACTGTGGGCGTGTACTGTGGGCGTGTACTGTTCGCGTGTACTGTGGGTTTGTACTGTGGGCGTGTACTGTGGGCGTGTACTGTGGGCGTGTACTGTTCGCGTGTACTGTTGGTTTGTACTGTGGGCGTGTACTGTTCGCGTGTACTGTTGGTTTGTACTGTGGGCGTGTACTGTGAGCGTGTACTGTTAGCGTGTACTGTGGGCGTGTACTGTTAGCATGTAATGTGGGCGTGTACTGTGGGCGTGTACTGTGGGCGTGTACTGTGGGCGTGTACTGTGAGCGTGTACTGTTAGCGTGTACTGTGGGCGTGTACTGTGGGCGTGTACTGTGGGCGTGTGCTGTGGGCGTGTACTGTGGGCGTGTACTGTGGGCGTGTGCTGTGGGCGTGTACTGTGGGCGTGTACTGTGGGCGTGTGCTGTGGGCGTGTGCTGTGGGCGTGTATTGTGGGCGTGTACTGTGGGCATGTACTGTGGGCGTGTACTGTGAGCGTGTACTGTTAGCGTGTACTGTGGGCGTGTACTGTGGGCGTGTACTGTGGGCGTGTACTGTGGGCGTGTACTGTGGGCGTGTGCTGTGGGCGTGTACTGTGGGCGTGTACTGTGGGCGTGTACTGTGGGCGTGTACTGTGGGCGTGTACTGTGGGCGTGTACTGTGGGCGTGTACTGTTAGCGTGTACTGTGGGCGTGTACTGTGGGCGTGTACTGTGGGCGTGTACTGTATATTCACGGTTTTATTCATCAAAAACCACGAGAAAACGCTGTATTTTTGAGACTGTAACAGGGTCAAACTGCTCATAATGATGAGGCTATTGTTGGACTAAACCAAGACTAAAAATGAAACTAAAGCAGGACTAAAAATTGACAAAAAATTTGACTAAATCAAGACTAAAATTAGACTAAACAAGGACTAAATTAGTATTAAAGGACTAAGGACTAAAAATAGTACTAAGTACCAAGTACCAAGTAAGTACCAAGACAACTTGGTACTAGTATTTGGTACCAAGTTGTCTTGGTACCAAATAGTGCCAAGACAAAAGTTTTTACTAAATCAGGACTAAAAAAATAGGACTAAATCAAGACTTAAATTGGACTAAACAAGGACTAAAAATAGGACTAAACAAATACTAAGTAAAGACTAGAAATACTAAATCAAGACTAAAAATACTAAATCAAGACTAAATTTAGACTCAACAGGGACTAAATTTGTATTAAATCAAGATTAAAATTAGAATAAACAAGGACTAAATTAGGATTAAATCAAGACTAAAAAGTAAATCAATAAAGAAAAAAATAGGACTGAATTAAAACTAAAAAGGGACTAAATAAGGACTAAAAATAGGACTAAACCAAGACTTAAAAGGGGACCGAATCAGGACAAATTTTTTTACTAAATAAGGACTAAAAATGGGACTAAATAAGGACTAAAAACGGCTGCATTCACTCTTGCATAAACTCCACATTACAATTAGGACTAAACTAAGACCAAACCCAGAGGTTCTCCTGTTTTTCTAATGACTTTGATGAGCCCAGTTCTAAACCTAAACCAGGACTAAAGTCTGGGCTAAATGCTCATGCTGGCGCTCACTGTCCAGTCCCACGTCGTGGCAGGTGAGAATGGCCGGTCGGCGAGAGCTTCGGGCTCCGTGAACCGTCACGTGAAGAACGCCGTGTGGAGTCTCCACGTTGTGCTCCTGAAACGACAGACCGACAACAGCGGGTTCAGAGTCAGTGGCATTTCACACCGGAAAACAAGACTAAAACAGGACTAAAACAAGACTAAAACAGGACTAAAGCAGGACTAAAACAGGACTAAAGCAGGTCTAAAGCAGGACTAAAACAAGACTAAAACAGGACTAAAACAGGACTAAAACAGGTCTAAAGCAGGTCTAAAACAGGACTAAAGCAGGTCTAAAGCAGGACTAAAACAGGTCTAAAGCAGGTCTAAAATAAGGCCTAAAACAAGACTAAAGAAGGACTAAAATAAGGCCTAAAACAGGACTAAAACAGGTCTAAAACAGGTCTAAAGCGGTTCTAAAGCAGGTCTAAAATAAGGCCTAAAACAAGACTAAAGCAGGATTACAACTAGAGCAGCACAACGTGATCGCAAAGGTATCGATCGGTCAAAAGTCTTCCATCCGACCGAAATGTACTGTATTCATACGAAAACGCCCGATTGTCCTTGCTATTTTTTCCTAGCCTTCTAATTTAGCTTTGATTTAATCTGTTTTTTGTCAACTTTAGGCTTCTGTTTGCAAACGTGTCACATTTCTGTCTAAATTCCCAGTCGCTCGGGGACGTCAGAGCGGCGCGTCAGCGGAGGCGGTCCTTAACGGGTAAAGATCCCGCAAAGTTATAATAAACCTGTGCCCTCGATCCCGAGAACAAAAAGGTGTCAGACAAAGACGTGTGATTGTATCGTGAGCGACGAGAGCGTCCGGGGCGGATGTCGCTGCGCATCGAACTGATCCGAACGCCTGAAAACGCTTTAGTGCACGCAGTCAAAAGGGGACGTATTGTGCGTAATGTGCGACAAAGTAATGATTGTGTTCGAGGGAAACTGTGAAACTCGCGTCTGCCTCGTCCTCGTCATCACGGAGACGTTATTGCTTTGCCTGGAATGTGAATGAAAAAAAACGCAATACTAAGGAATGCTTTGTATATATTGAAGTTTACCAGGAAATCAGTCTGACAGAAGCGTGATTATTGTTCAAATACTTGTGTTATAAAGGGTGTGGTCAGTAAGGGTTCTTCCCTCAGTGTTCTCTGCTAGGACTTGGGCGAGAACTTGGACAAGAACTAGAACTTGGACGAGAACTAGAACTTGGACTAGAACTTGAGGCAAGAACTTGAGGCGATAACTTGGGCGAGAACTTGGGTGAGAACTTGTACTAGAACTAGTACTAGAACTAGAACTTGAGGCGAGAACTTGAGGCGAGAACTTGAGGCGAGAACTTGGACTAGAACTTGGGCAACAAATGACTGCAAAATGAGCAAGAACTTGGACTAGAACGTGGGCCAGAACTTGAGACGTCGTCAACGGGCAAATGAAGCTCGCCGCGCTCTCGACGCTGGCAGAACTTCTTCAGAGCGGATCGATAAACCGTGTGGAACGGTTTTAAACCGTGTGGAACGGTTGCGGTGGCGTTTACCTGTCCTTGGTCCAGCAGGATCCTCGCGGCCAGTTCAGCGTCCTGTCAAAACACAAAGAACATTCATTTTTCTGGACTTATTTCCCGTGCGATTGGACGACGATGAAACACGAACGGAAGACCTGACTAACGGCTTTAATGTGGGGTCTCGTCACTATCATTACCACGGCGACTGTAAGGACGAGCGAGAGAGAGAGAGAGAGAGAGAGGGGGGGGGGGGGACAGCGTTTCTTTCACTGGCAGATGTTGTGTGGCTCTCGAGGAAAGGGAAGTAAAAAAAGGAAGGAGAGAAGTGGGGGAGCGACTTCATAAACGAGCGCAAAAGATAACGAGCTAAGAAGGGAAGGAAACGACCGGTCTGAAAAGGAGGAGGAGAGAAAGGGAAGAGGCGGCGAGAGGAGGGTCGAGCGGGGGGAGGAAAGAGGGCGAGGTGAGGAAGGAGAGGAGGAAGAGAGAGGAAGAGAGAGAAAAGAAATGGGTGGAAAGATGAAAAGTAAAGAAGTTGAAGAGAAAAGAGAGAAAGAAATGGGAGGAAAGAGGGAAAGGAAAGAAGTCAAGGAAAAAGAGGGTGAGAGGATGAGAGAGTGAGAGGAGAACTAGGCCGAGAAGATGAGGGGATGAGAGGATGAGCGAGTGAGAGGAGAAAGAGGATGAGAGGATGAGAGGGTGAGAGGATGAGAGGAGAAAGAGGATGAGAGGGTGAGGGTGAGAGGAGAAAGAGGATGAGAGGGTGAGAGGGTGAGAGGGTGAGAGGATGAGAGGAGAAAGAGGATGAGAGGGTGAGGGTGAGAGGAGAAAGAGGATGAGAGGGTGAGAGGGTGAGAGGATGAGAGGAGAAAGAGGATGAGAGGGTGAGAGGATGAGAGGATGAGATGGCGGGACAAGCACGGTTGTCAAAAGTATAAAAACTCCTAAACTAATCGATACTAAAACTAGTATTGAAACTAGTGTGAGTTTGGCTGCTGTCGCCCCTCGTGTCCAGCAGGTGTCAGTGTGAGTTTGGCTGCTGTCGCCCCTCGTGTCCAGCAGGTGTCAGTGTGAGTTTGGCTGCTGTCGTCCCTCGTGTCCAGCAGGTGTCAGTGTGAGTTTGGCTGCTGTCGTCCCTCGTGTCCAGCAGGTGTCAGTGTGAGTTTGGCTGCTGTCGCCCCTCGTGTCCAGCAGGTGTCAGTGTGAGTTTGGCTGCTGTCGCCCCTCGTGTCCAGCAGGTGTCAGTGTGAGTTTGGCTGCTGTCGCCCCTCGTGTCCAGCAGGTGTCAGTGTGAGTTTGGCTGCTGTCGCCCCTCGTGTCCAGCAGGTGTCAGTGTGAGTTTGGCTGCTGTCGCCCCTCGTGTCCAGCAGGTGTCAGTGTGAGTTTGGCTGCTGTCGCCCCTCGTGTCCAGCAGGTGTCAGTGTGAGTTTGGCTGCTGTCGCCCCTCGTGTCCAGCAGGTGTCAGTGTGAGTTTGGCTGCTGTCGCCCCTCGTGTCCAGCAGGTGTCAGTGTGAGTTTGGCTGCTGTCGCCCCTCGTGTCCAGCAGGTGTCAGTGTGAGTTTGGCTGCTGTCGCCCCTCGTGTCCAGCAGGTGTCAGTGTGAGTTTGGCTGCTGTCGCCCCTCGTGTCCAGCAGGTGTCAGTGTGAGTTTGGCTGCTGTCGCCCCTCGTGTCCAGCAGGTGTCAGTGTGAGTTTGGCTGCTGTCGCCCCTCGTGTCCAGCAGGTGTCAGTGTGAGTTTGGCTGCTGTCGCCCCTCGTGTCCAGCAGGTGTCAGTGTGAGTTTGGCTGCTGTCGCCCCTCGTGTCCAGCAGGTGTCAGTGTGAGTTTGGCTGCTGTCGCCTCTCGTGTCCAGCAGGTGTCAGTGTGAGTTTGGCTGCTGTCGCCCCTCGTGTCCAGCAGGTGTCAGGCGCGAGAGCCTCGGAGCTCAGACCTGGGATGACCTGCAGCCGCGGTTACGTAAAGATCTCACACGTCGGTCTGGCTCTTCTCACACGTTTACGACGCTGACGGGACGAGGTCTGGACGAGCTTCAGAAGCACAACTGCATTTCCTCTGTTTGTTTGGGACTAACGAGGGACTAAAGCAGGTCTAAAGCAGGACTAAAGCAGGACTAAAGCAGGTCTAAAGCAGGTCTAAAGCAGGACAAAAAGCAGGTCTAAAGCAGGACTAAAGCAGGACTAAAGCAGGACTAAAGCAGGTCTAAAGCAGGTCTAAAGCAGGTCTAAAGCAGGTCTAAAGCAGGTCTAAAGCAGGTCTAAAGCAGGTCTAAAGCAGGACTAAAGCAGGACTAAAGCAGGTCTAAAGCAGGTCTAAAGCAGGACAAAAAGCAGGTCTAAAGCAGGACTAAAGCAGGACTAAAGCAGGACTAAAGCACTAAAGCACTAAAGCAGGTCTAAAGCAGGTCCAAAGCAGGTCTAAAGCAGGACTAAAGCAGGTCTAAAGCAGGTCTAAAGCAGGTCTAAAGCAGGTCTAAAGCAGGTCTAAAGCAGGTCTAAAGCAGGTCTAAAGCAGGTCTAAAGCAGGACTAAAGCAGGACTAAAGCAGGTCTAAAGCAGGTCTAAAGCAGGACAAAAAGCAGGTCTAAAGCAGGACTAAAGCAGGACTAAAGCAGGACTAAAGCACTAAAGCACTAAAGCAGGTCTAAAGCAGGTCTAAAGCAGGACTAAAGCAGGACCAAAGCAGGTCTAAAGCAGGTCTAAAGCAGGTCTAAAGCAGGACTAAAGCAGGACCAAAGCAGGTCTAAAGCAGGTCTAAAGCAGGTCTAAAGCAGGACTAAAGCAGGTCTAAAGCAGGTCTAAAGCAGGTCTAAAGCAGGACTAAACCAGGTCTAAACCAGGACTAAAGCAGGACTAAAGCAGGTCTAAAGCAGGTCTAAAGCAGGACTAAAGCAGGTCTAAAGCAGGACTAAAGCAGGTCTAAAGCAGGACTAAAGCAGGTCTAAAGCAGGACTAAAGCAGGTCTAAAGCAGGACTAAAGCAGGTCTAAAGCAGGACTAAAGCAGGTCTAAAGCAGGACTAAAGCAGGACTAAAGCAGGTCTAAAGCAGGTCTAAAGCAGGTCTAAAGCAGGACTAAAGCAGGTCTAAAGCAGGTCTAAAGCAGGACTAAAGCAGGTAATATGTATGAGTAAATATTGTCCGAATATCTTAATGGGATTCATTTAGTTAATATGATCGTGAGCCGTGTATTGTCTATGTTTATTGTTTGTTTATTGTTTATTATTTATCGTGTATCGTACGGCGAGGAGCCCTGTGTTGTGTGGTTTGTGTCCAGAACCCGGCCAAAAGCGTTCTGACCTTGCTGCTGTCGGCTTGACCCGTGAGCAAAGGCTTGTCCTCCGTGATGGCAACTTCCTGCATCTCTGTCGCCATGGCGTCACTTCCTGTTTGAGAGAAAAACAACAACAACAACACTTTTAGCCCGAGGCAGTGGTGCGAAACAAACTGCATTAACTACAGCGCCGTGTCTCCTCTGGGCCCCTGAGCTCCGGGACCTCGCTGAAGTTAATTAACAAATCGAGCAGAGATAAAAGCCGCACGAAAGCGATGTTTGAAAAAATAATGTTTCAAAATGACTTTCTTTGCAGAAGCATTTAAGCTCCATCACAACAACTGCAAAATGTGTATTTTTCATCCAAATTATGACAACACGGAAGAAACTCTCAATAAAGCTGCTACTAATGAATATTTTCATACTAGTCAGCAATTATTTTTTTCAATTATTTCTATTGCACATTTATTTTTTGGATTATTTCTATTGCACATTTATTTTTGGGATTATTTTCTATTGCACATTGAGACTTTTAAAATTTAAAACCAAATAAATGTTGAAAATGTTAACTGAACGCGTCAGTTAAATTCAGCAGATTAATGATGAAAGTCAGAAATAGTTTATTCTTTGACATTTCGATTTAATAATGCTTAAGTCTTTGTATAAAATATATTTTCGGGTGTGTCTTAGTTCTTTTGGTCCAGAAAACGATTATTTCTTAAAGTACATATCGACTATATCACAGTGACAGCTAAAAAACAGAGGGAACAGCTAAACCGTGATCTGCTGCGCCGTTTCAGTGCAATATAAAGACCGTTATTACCGTTATGACCGCGTGTTTCGGAACGAGCGATAAACAATGACGATTAGCGTATTTCTGCATCGATCGTTCGCTATTATTCAGATTAGCCGGGGCAGCTCAAATTTCACGTTTACCCGAGCCAAGCACTGGTGTAGTTTAGAAAGTGCGATTCATTTGCTTTTCTTCGTTCATTCCCACGCCGTCCATCTCGAGTCCGTGTGCGAATGGCCCGGGCAGATATCGAGTCAATTACGCTGATGCATGAACTCCCCGAATCGTACGTTTTCCAGCGTCAGAGCTTCGCGGCCCGATTTGAGTTTCTTCGCCGAATTGATGCGTTCCGCTCTTTGTCAACGTTGGATGCAAAGTTAACCGGCTTTTTACATATTCAAACTTCACCCTGTGGTCGGCCCGAGGTGGATTTGCACAGTTTGCCGAATCTTTTGCATAAAACAGGTCACCCTAGTTTTTTCCGGAGCAATGCTAAAATAATGAATAACTAAAAAGTACACAACAGACAACAGGTCACGGGTGGATTATCACAGAAATAAGTCTGATTTACGACGTAACCACTTCACCAGAGAAAATGTCTGTTTACTAAGGTTGGTGTTTTTGCCGCCATGCTAATGCTAACCTAAAATTAATTGATTCATCAAATTCAAAATAGCTTGCTTGGCTTATTTTGTGTATAAAAACAGTCAACTGTCCTAAATTGTATCTTTATCAATTATTTAATGTCGTATTCAAGTTTTAAGTAAGGTTAGTGTTAACATTGAGGCACAAACAGCTACTTACTAGTATTGCTACTTGTTACTAATTACATCTGCTTCTACTTCTGCTTGGTGCGTGCTTGACCGCGGTCAGCGGCTTCATGGCCCCTCAGTGTTATTCTGCCCTCGGCCTCTGTCATGTTTGCGCGGACAACCAGCTAACGGCGCTAAAGCACGCTAGCCAATGCAGTGATGTGTCACTTCACTGTCCAGTCACACTCTCACGCCGACGACTCAAGCAAACAGCTCCTAGCAACAATAATAATACTAGTAATAATAATAATAATAATAATGGTAGGACAAGGCACATAACTCTGTGCAACTCTGCTATTGTTTTAATTATTTTTTCGTATATCTAAAAGAAGAAAATAAAAAAATTTATACCGAGAGCTGAGGACTGGACTTGTTTTATTCTTAAAATAATATCAACAAAGAAAAAAGAAAATGAAATGAATGAATAAAGAAATAAATGTGTATTTTTCTTTAGAAGACACAAGAGTTAATTGAATCACAAACAAAAAAGCAAATTCAAGAAAAATGCCAATTCTTTTTTTTAAAGGAAAATGTTTAAAAATACAAATCCAACTTCCCTCAACTTTGGCTAAATACAGTATGTACAGTAAGTGTGCAGCACTAATTTATTCCAACACGACCGCCCTTGTTAATTTACCCCTCAACAATGTTAAGCCGCACGCACTTTAGCCATTCCCCCTCACCTGCCCCGCCCTATTCACGTCATTTTCTGGCGGTGCCACGTTTTAATCGGCCCCCGCGCCATCGCTTTTCCACGTCTGAGCAGTTCCCTGTGTTTCGGCGGTCAGAGCGTGCGCACACCAACAAAGTGCAAGTGAATAAAAATGTCGAGCTTTGTTGACAAGTACACAGTCAGGTTCAGTAGAGGTGGCGTGGCTAGTTTAAAAGGTGCATTAGTTTTAAAACCTCAGAAAGAAACTGAAATGTCCAGTGGAATCTTCCAAACAAGGGTGTAAAACAGGGGTCAGTTTATATTGTAATTTTAGAGAAGCTCATGCATTCACAAAGACTCTCACCAATTTGTACCAAGGGGTTTTGGGGCGAGATTCCGCCAAGAAAATTTGAAGCAAACCTTAAAATCTCTGCATTCTGGTGCTTTTTGGTGCTATTTTTGCTGTTTTTTAATGTTCTTAGCTGCAGGCTTACTCCTAATACAGGCTCTTCCACATAAATGAGTATCTTTGATTAATAAGTAGAGGTTGCATGGCAAGTTTAAATGGGGCACCAGCCTTTTTTCCATTAGTTTGCTATGGGTCCGTTTTGCTTGCCTTTTCACAATAAGAAACTACAGCTACAACACAGAATTATACATTTTGTAACGGCCCTATGAAGCGTTTGGCTAATGTTAGCGGTACTCTGACTGAGCTGTAGCGTGATTCCGTTTCACTGCATGTTTGGTCTTGGATAAAATCATAACTACTGCCACATTTTGCCTACGCAGCCCATGATTACAGGACATAAAAGTGAGGTGAGTGATATTAACGCATTGGTGGTTAATTTTATGGTCCGTTCACGTTTTGTGTGATACTTGACATTTACAGTCACATTCCAGCGCATTCCTGGTGCATCGTACGGTTATTGCTTATGAAATAACGCTAAAAAACATTGAGCTAATGCTTTTTGTCAATATTACGTACCACAAGTATTACTATATAGCTCCAATTGCAAATTATGTTCAGATATATCTACCAATCCAGACTCGTACGGTCATATTTCACTCCAGACTTTACCGTCACTGTTACTACTCTGTGTGTACTTTGTGTTCAGCTACAACTCAGCGCCGCTCGTTTGTTTCCCCTTGCTTCAGCTGCCAGACGACAGTTGTTCTCTTCATCTGTCGCGCCGAACAGGCGTCCCATCTCCAACAACAAAACGCATTCCGCAATCGCTCCAAGAAACGCTCAGTCCAAAGCGTGAAAGAGTCAAACGCAAACGAGGGACGTGCGGCTGGAGCGGCGGCGAGTACAGGCGCAAAACTGCCTCCAAATCGGTTATTTAGCGCATTTTAGAAACAGAACGGTTTCCAAAGTGCGGCACAGACACAGAACAATAAAATGTGCTCGATCTTACTAGCTTTAAAACAGTAAAAAAGCAAAGCAAAACCATAAAACCGTATCAATATAGTCAGACAACTTTAAAATGACTCAATAGTTCCTTTTTTCCAACCGCGAAAAGGTAGAAGAGCTCCAACCAAAAACCTACGTCCACAGAACCGCACGGCCGGGCATAAACGTGGTGACAATAACACCATATAAAAAAAATGCATTTCCTTTGAGATTCACACCACGTCCAGGGCAACGTAGCTGTTAAAAGTGCGACATCAGCTGTGAAAAAGCATGAAGGTATTTCCCAAATGGCCCGAGAAGCCACTATTTCCATAACGGCTTAGAGTAATGAACCGTAGCTTGTTTCCTACGTCTCAGATGCCGTAAAACAAATAGAGCACTTTTTACAATCAGCTGCATATTATTAGACTATTTATCTAACATGACTAAATATATCTGCAGTTATATCGGCGATCGACACCACCAACCTGCTTTTGTATTGGCCTAATTTTTTATTTCTTTAATTTTTCATGCTTTGTTAAGGCTGTTACAAGTGTAGTTACAAAGTGCTGCACAATTTAGCTTTGTTTAATCGACCAGTTTATTTATTTATTTCATACTAACCAAGAATTGTCTTCAAAACTCTCGCAACGTTTTCCGCTCAAATCGCAGCGACAAACCCAAAAGCACAATCCGCCGTGTTTAATTGGCTCCCGCAACGAGACGACCTTCATTTAAAAAGAGCTACGTTTTTTGGCGTGGACTCTCTAAATGTTGTGTCTGTGGTTTCCAGAGCTACGGGGATGAATATGTGGTCCCGGAGCCAGCAGGCGAGACGCTGAGGGAGAAATAAGGAGTATATTGTTACCGCAAATGTCATAAATCTAACCAAGATTTAGGCACTTTGAGAGACAAAAATCAGACTTATTTTCAAGGACATTTTTGCCTAAAACAAGTGTATTTTTTTTAGATTTAAGAAGGTGTAATTTTGCAGAAAAATTATACAAAAAGAGCTGATTAAAAATGAAAAGGGTAAAAGTAGGGCTTGCGATACTAACAAAAATGTATATCTGGCTCTTTTTTCTAATATATTTTCAGACTATATTAAGTCGAGCCAACGGAAATGTGTTAAAACGTGTCTTTAAACGTGTTGGTCAAGGTTTAATTATCAGACAAATGTGAAATGTTTGTCAAATTAATCACAAAGGTGCAAGACATTTCACATTTGCCTGATAGTTAAACCTCAATATATACGTTTGAAGACATGTTTTACCTCATTTCTGTTGGATTGACATAATATTGTCTGAATATTGTTAACCGAATACTCCAAACATGTTTAAATGTTATCAATATCTCATACTAAAAGTTTGATTGCCATTGTCAGTGGTGAATGTGCCTTTAAAACAGGCCTTTTCAAGTTAGCTTTAAGGTTGGTTGAGGTGTAGCCTTTTTTTTTTTTTTCATGTTTGCCATTATAATTTTTTTATAATTATTTGTATTTCTTTTATTTAGTCAGTCATTATCATTATTATCATTATCATCATCAGGCAAATATAAAGAACAACATTATTACCTTTGGCTCGTCGGTTTGTGTCGGCCCAATAGACTGGAAACAACATAAATATTCTTACTTTTTCATAATTATATCCTGCAGATTGTCGGTTGAATCCTGGACTCCGTGACAGTCACATATGAGTTTAGTTTTACGTGTGCGCAGATGCTTCCCCCGCTTCCTCGCTGAGCTAAAACGGTGCGACGGTGGAACCTATGGAAATGGAACGTATGGAATAGACCCCTGTCGCCTGCTTCATAACGACCACGTTCGGCTCGGTCACGACGCGCCACAAAGTCTCTGCCGCCTTAAGGTCGAGTCGAAGCACGGATTTTGCATCGAGGTAACGAGCGAAAGGTTCATGCTAATGCTGTCAAATAAGTCACACGCAGCGAAACAGAGCTCGACGACGAAGTCACTCACACATTTAAAACACGCGTAGAGTCAAAGAGGCCACAACTGTTTAATCTATAAGAAAAACAACTCATATTTTATATTCTGTCGATGCTTTTTTTTTTTACTTTGTAACAACTTGATCAATGTTTAAAAAAATGTTTACAGATCGAAAATACACAAAACTCGCACTAAAACCAGGGCTGCAGCGATTAATTGGCACAATTGTTCACAAATTCGTTATCTGGACTATACAGACTCTAAAACACATACAAAAATGATCAATAATGCACTTTATTCATAAATATTCTCTCTCTGGAAGCCTTCAGTCGCCATATTTCAACCTTTATTTGGTCAATAATGTATTTAAAAAGTCTAAAGGTTCAATAGAAACAATTGCCTGTTTAGTCGACTATTAGAGTAATCGCTAAACCAGGACTTAAACTAGGACGAAAGACAAGTCTAAAGAATAAACTGCTCAAACCAGGGCCGAAAGGGTGCGAACGGGCGCTAACAAGTGCTAACAGGTGCGAGCGGGCGCTAACAGGTGCTGACGGGTCGTAAACTTTTCCGTACATGTTTCGCCCTCGACTTTTGGCATGCGCTTGAGAGAAAACCAACCCCTCGTCAGACCTCTGCAGACGTCACTCAAAGCCACTCGACCTTTCCGTGTTCGGGACAAACTGCGAGGCGACCGCTCTCGAAATACACTCGGAGACGGGTTTTACGGGACGAAAATGCCAATGCGGCTGGAGCAGAAATGGACGAGGAGAAGAGAAAGTACAGGACATTACCGAAGGCCATATTTAGCCTGAATTTGCATGTTTTTGGGCCTAAACTGGGCCTAAACTGGGTCTAAACTTTGGCCAGAGAGCGTTTTCATCAAATACGCTGATTTGATACACGTTCCACGTCATTTTCACAAAATTGCGGCTCAACTTCAGTCACAAGACTTCTTTTCTCAGCTCGTTTCGGCAATCGATTAATTGCGATTAACCGAGTCCCTTGTTGCAGCCTTGCCTGAAACTAAACCTGAAACTAAACCTGAAACTAGAAGAGAACCCAACCAGGTCCATCACAACCCAACCAGGTCAAACCCGGAACAAATCGAGAAGATCAAAGGCTCAGCCCACAATCCAGCCTCGTGCTTTCCAGTTTCTGTGCTTTCGCTAACGACATTAACCGTAACGCCGTCCTCTTTTGTCCTTTACAACGGTTCATGGTCGATCGTTCTTGGCGTGCGGCGATACGCGACTTCCATCGACTTCCAAGTGTCAGGAGTTCAGCGGAGCGAATGTCTTGGGTTCGCGCTAAAGTCCGACACGTTGGCGCTTTAGCCGACCTTCAAAGAGGGAAACTTTACCGACGCTAGAGCCGCACGATTTGGGAAAAAGTAAGTTCACATTTCAAATGTGTCGAGGAGAAAGACTGACACAGGCCTACCAGCTGCTAAACACGTTCATTTCAGATTTCAGGGCTTTAATCTGGCTGTTAATCGACCAATCGTGGCTCGTCGACCGTTAAAAGTCATATTTTGATCGCCGTAAATGTTAAACGACTTTTTCCCAACAAAGACCGTGACATTATCCAATCAAAATGTCCAAAAAGAATGCGATTCAAAATCCTTTGCCATTTGCCGATTGCGTCTGCTTTAGATTTAGAAGACATTTAGCACTAAACACACACATTATGCAATTAACGCTGACCCTTTAATTCGTGCGTCGGCGGTGGCTTTTCAGTGGCTTTTCAGTGGCTCATCAGTGGTTTTAGCCGTTGAAAGTAAATAAGCCGTAAGTCCATAAAGGATTCACGGATCGTCGGTTACACGGGCCCGTCACGGGAATCACTATGGCGACGCATCGGCCACTGAATAAAAGCTGGAGCTGTAAGTTTGGCGCCCAATAATGAGTTTATTCTTTTTTGTCTATATTTTCTTTCATTTTTCTTCTCTTTTTTTGTCTTTTCGACGCAGTGACAGGAAATGTTTGTATGACTTTTTGTTGATGTATTAAAAGGACAAATATGATGCATTATTTGTATCGTTATTAGCCTCTAAACGTGCCCTTGAGCAACTTAAGTTTGGCATTTTGAACAAAAATAAATGAATACAAAAATTAATCACATTTGGATCGCTGCTGTTTCGCCCGCGGCTATCTGAGCTTTGGCGACGATTAATCGGTTTCATCGATATCCGTGATTATTCAGGTCACGAAAACGAGAAAAAATGTATCTTTTGTTTTGTTGCGCGCCGATGATTGCGTGATGCTTTTTTGTCGCGACTTCCCAGGTCCTTCAATTAAATCGACAATTGAAATAACAGATTACGAGTCTATACGTTTGCTTACGATTGCGTTAATCGCTCTCTCCCGCTCTCCATCTCATCTCCCTCTCTCTGTGCACCTCTTTCTCCTCTCCCCCTCCTCTCTTTCCCTCATTAATCTCCTCATCACATTCTCTCCACTCTCTTTTTCTTCTCTCCCTCTTTCTCCTCTTTTTCACTTTCTCTCGCTCTCTTCTTCTCATTCTCTCCTCTTTCTCCTTCTCATTTCTCCTTTTCTCTCTCTCTCTCTCTCTCTCTCTCTCTCTCTCTCCTTCTCTCTCGCTCTCTCTCTCTCTCTCTCTCCACTGTGTCTCTCCAGTTTCCACCTCCCTCCCTCCCTCCCCCCAGTCTTCCTCCCTCTCCCGTTCCATTTTTATCTCCGTGCATCTCCCTCTCTTCCGTTACGGCCTGTTGCTAGGCGATACTGTGCCAGCGCCTCCAGAATGTACAGTACCGATCGCGTCTCGCTCGTACGTTCCAGGTCCAAACCCGACACTTCTTTCCTCTCGACTCGTCGCGGCCTGAAACCACGTGGACGCGTCGCCGTCGGTTACGCTTACATAACTCGGGAATGCTCCGCTCGTGTATCAAATGCGCCGCACAAAACTTGGAACGGCCTAGCGCATATTTCGACATCTCCGCTGAGGAAAACAAGCAGCGAAAGGGAAACGTGCACTTTCGTGTGGGAGGAAAACAAACGAATATAAAAGCTTCACTCGCAGCATAACGTGGACACAGTGGATGGAGTAGTAGTAGTAGTAGTAGTAGTAGTAGTAGTATTGTTGTTTCTCTGTTTTTGTTTTATATTCTAAAAAAATATAAAAAAAATTAAAGAATCATAACTTGATGTACATTTTGTCATTGAAAGTGGCAATAAATCCTGAAAACCATCACAAAATCTTTCATTAAAACAGTATTTAAATTGAGGGGTTTTGGTTGGGAAATAAATGCATCTTTCTAAAAATGTTTTGGATCAGCAAAATAGCAGAGCAGAGCGGCCCAGAGGCCCAGAGAAGCAGAGCGGCACAGAGAGGCACAGAGAGGCCCGGAGAGGCACAAAGCGGCACAGAGAGGCCCAGAGAGGCCCAGAGAGGCCCAGAGAGGCACAAAGCGGCACAGAGCGGCACAGAGAGGCCCAGAGCGGCACAGAGAGGCCCAGAGAGGCACAGAGAGGCCCAGAGAGGCACAAAGCGGCACAGAGCGGCACAGAGAGGCCCAGAGCGGCACAGAGCGGCACAGAGAGGCCCAGAGCAGCACAGAGAGGCCCAGAGCGGCCCAGAGCGGCACAGAGCGGCACAGAGAGGCCCAGAGCGGCACAGAGAGGCCCAGAGCGGCACAGAGAGGCCCGAGTGACCGACAGAAGGGCCATGACTTATTCATCGTTATGCTAAAGGCACAAAAATCTACAACAAAAAAACACACCACAACAAAAGAAGCAGGAAGTGAGAGTATTGTCTCGGATTAAAGCAGCACAAAGTAGGATTCCCAACGACGTGCATCACTCCACGGAGACGGGAAGTTAAAACCAAACCAGACAGTCAGTTTTTGCCAGAGGTGTTCATGGTTAAAACCCATCAACCGTCACTAAATGCCTGACCGAGCGAGGACGTTTTGCTGGTTAACAGGCGCGTCTCATTTGTCCCACGTCCCCTCAAATGTCTCTGAGTGAACGTTACCAACACGGACAACCTGAGTGACACTACAGCATTTATGGTTTAATAGACTAAAACGGCCTGGATTATGAAACCTTTACCCAGGAGCAGAATCTATTGATCTTTAACCTGTTCAAGCTAAGGTTAGCGGCTAACGTTAGCGGCTAACGTTAACATTAATTATTGAACATCAGTGGCCTCGGTGGGCGTCCCACAGTTGTTGATCAAACCGACTGAAAGTTAAAGAATCAAACAATAAAACAGTAATAATAGCAGAGAAGCAGATTAAACGATGTTCACAGGGATTAAGCCAATGGGGAACTGTCCCAGAGCGCCCCCCTGTGTCGGTGCTAGAAAGAGTACCCTGTCCTTAGACCCTGCTTCGGTTGCTCCAGAGTGCCCCCTGGGTTATTGACACCGGCTTATAGACAAGCCGGTGGTCAGCCATTGCCTGGAATGTCACAAGACAGGTCTGCGGAGAAGCAAGGCCCTTCACAGCAACAGGAAGTGTATGTTTTTCATGTATTTTAAGTTTAAAAACACCTGTAATATAGAGATTAATGTATTGAAGTTTATTTTATTGGTTGAGATCTTAAACAATGGGCCTTTAAGGGTGCCTTTAAGGGTGCCTTTGTGACTTCAGATGTAGGGTCCATCAACTAATTCTAATGGAGACGTTTTTGTTTTGCCGGGAATTTTTTTAATTGCTAACAAAACGGTCTGAAAAACATCAGTTCTTACTCTTGTGTGGACTCGCCTTCCCACAGATCTGACCTTATTCCACAGGCTTTAGCAGCGTCACCCGCTCGCCTCCGTCCACATAGATACATTTAAGGCCACAGCGTCAAACATCGGCGTCAAACAAGCGGCAATCCGTTCACCCGTAAAGTTACACGGTGCAGCTTTATGGGCTTTAGAGCGTCAAAAGCCGTGACACTTCGCCCGCCCGTATCATCGTACATTCTGTATTCCCGCCACGTCTTGAGCTCTCTAAACGCCGAGTCGCAGGCGTTTTCGGAACATCGGCGTAAACAAACTCGACCGCCAAAGTCGAGTTTGGATCGGGGGCGTTTCAGTTCGCCGTCCCATCGCGGCTCGCATTTCGAATGCCTGGACACTCGTGACGCCGCGGCCGGCCGAAAATAGCCCGAGTCCGGTCGAATTGAATGACACGTCTTGAGTCACACACACACGAGTCTTGGATATTTTAATGGCCTATTTTAAATTCGGGAGTTCTGTCCAATGTAACGTGGGCAGGGATTTCTCCACTGGCGGTAGACGAGTCGATCTGTCGCGTTTATTTGGACTCTCTTTCATTCAGAGCGGTGTTTCTCTGATTACACTGTGGAGGATTCGGATCGTAAAATTAGACACACTTACAACTCCTGAACTAAAAGGGAATGCGTTGTGTAAAAAGTGACTCGTGAGAGCGTTTTAAGTCCTAAACGCCGTTCCCTCGTCACTTCACGCAACGTCTGATCGATCGAGTCCAGCGCATCCGAGAAATCCTGTGCCGTCCTGCGTTCCAGTCATTTTCGGGTTTTCACCTACCCCCTATCCCCGCCCACTGCGCTGTACTTACTGCCGTTTATTCAAAAAGAATTCCGGCTCTTGTCCAGCCGCAGTGAATCTGTTCAGTTTTGTAACGTTTAGATTAATTGGTCGATGGGGTTTTTGTCGACCAAAATTTCAATTAACTATTTTGTTTGGATTGTAAATCATAAGGATTTCTACGGGACAACAGCAGAACGTAGACGTGTAGAATGAGCTGGCGGAAGATTTTGTGGTGACTCATGAATTTAGTCTGCCGTTTACATACAAATACACGGTTTCCTTGTGCGTATTTTGTATAAACAGTTGTTTTTGCATGAACTCCAGCGCGTTTGTGGCGTTGCGAGTGCGATTACGGTCAGATTGTCACGATACTCAAACGGTTTGGGAGCTTTTTCTAAAGAATCAGAATTGGAAAAAAGGTTTATTGTCATTGTCTGCAAAACAAAATTCACAAACAGGAACTTGCTTCGGTCTTAAGCTGCAACACACGACAATGAATAACAATTATAGCTAAATATATCAAATAAGGCATGCATAAAATTGACAAATAAAATGCAAATACAAACTTTCAAAGAAATTAGTCAACAAATCGATCACCGTATATCTTAAGTTCACTACAGCGCAAATTATTGAGCATTTTAAGCCATTTTGCATCAATAGTGTGGTTTACAATGAACAAAATATAAAATAATATTCTTATTGTTATAGTTTGACATGGCATGACTTTTCAAAAATAGCCAATTGGAGAATACAAACATACAAAAATGAGGATACACTTTGAAAATAGTCATTAGTCTTTGCATAATTGCTCTTTATATATTAATGAAGTGAGTGCATTTATAAATAACTAAAATAAATAAGAGGCAAGCTGCTTTGAATGTGTCAATTGCATTCATAAACATGGATATGGAAATGTAACAATAGGTGGATTAAGAGTTCGCCAAAAAGGAAAACCTGAATATTTTGGAGTTATTTTGACAAACCAAAGCTTTGAATTTGCTTCATTTGTCTTGTTTACCACCTTCTGCTCCACGTGTTGTCATTGTGCTCATGGGGAACACGTTTATTTCAACACGACCCATTTCCAGAGCTGGAAAACATTGGTAAATCTGATAAAAGCCCCTGTAAACCTCTCCATCTGCCTGGGCCGGCCTCTGTATTAGCGCTGAGCTGTGAAAACACACATCCGCGCTTGTTTTTAGCGCTTCCAAATCGACCTTGTGCGTCTCTTTTGTTTGCTCGTAAAACACGCGGAGCAAATACATGGTCGAACAGAGCGGAGATCCGTGCCGGCAGCTGATAGCGTATTGCATTAGCAGCTGTTAGCGTGTAGCATTAGCCGGCGCTACGTCACAGACCGCGCGCTCGGTTTTGAGCCGGGCACAGCTGCGGCGCCGTGAAGCTAATCCAAAAGAAGCTACGCTGGAGGAGGGATTCGACGTGACAGTTTATTACAAGAACCGGACATGAGTGATGACAACCAAGTCGGAAGAAATAAGCAACGAACGAAGCGACTGAAGCGACTGCAAAATCTCAGATAAAAACAAAAACAAAACTGTGGGCTGCCTATTTTTATATCATTTTGGAATATTTGAGAGCAGGGCTTGACAAATGCTGCATTATTGCGACTTTAGTTGGCTTTTGAACATGCTTTTTGTCCCCTTTAGGCCGTAGTTATTTTATTACTTGGTTTACGGATTTTTAAATGAAATATATTGAACAGGCGGGCGAAATATAAATATAAATATAATTTCAAAAGATTTTTTCTTCCGGGTTTGCCCAAAACAGACCACGGCGCGCAGGAGCGTGTAACAGTAGATTTATCGTGTTTTGGAGAAAATGTGGTAAACAAGTTTAAAATGTGTATTTGCGATATAAAGGCGGAGGAAACGGGCGGGCGGTACATTTTTTTTTTTTTTATAATAATCAATTTTATTTATATTGTATAAATCAATAATCCAAGTGCGGCGGATCCGTAAACCAAGTAATAAAATAACTACGGCCTTAGTATGAATATTTTCTAACTAACCCAAAATGAAGCTTTTAGGCAACGCGATTGCTATGCTAAGCTAATAGAGCCTTGAGTTTGTCATGAACACAGATTGATCGCAGAACTAGTCCAGCGATGGTTTATGGACGTAAAAACTGAGTGAACACTTGAAACTGAGTGATTTGTGAGGCTCAGAGAGTAAACGGGATCGATGAAACAAGCGTGACTGAAGCTAAATGCTATGCCAGGTATGTTTTTGACGCGGGAACAATGTTAACGATGGGTTAAAAGTAGGACAAAATCATGAATAAACCCTCGAAACAATGTGCGTCTCAGTTTGTGGAGGGGTTCTGAGGAAAGATGTTAGGAAATCAAAGCAAGTTTAAAGCTCGAATCGAACAAACAACTGATCCCACACACTGCACCGTCAAACCAGAATTGTAATATCGTATTGTAGATGATTTAAATGTCTGGAGTAAAGCGTTTTCCCCCGGATGCTTTTCAAAACAAACGGCGTCCCCGCGGCTTAATCTGCACCGTCCCCTTGATCGTCCTCGAGCTCGCCTCTTATAATTGCGATTATCTAATTATAGTTGTTTACTGGCCCAGTTGGCAGCACAAAAAGGCGTTTGTCAGCGCTTCATCGAGGACTATTTTAAACTATAGGCTACAAAGACTTAGAGACAGCAATTGCACAAGAATGTCTCGGACAAGCCACTTCTGAAGACTGAACGTGTGCGTTTGAATGTGTCCATAAACGATTAGCCATTTCAAGGTCGGCGTTTGAAAGGATGTGTCCTCTAGAGGCCGCATTGATTAGCACATGCAAAGGGACTAAATGCTAATGGAAGGCAAAGTCAAAAGGTTAAAAGGAAGAGGGACTGAAAAAGGAAGAGAAAAAAAACTATGGAAAGTTTTCTAAGCTAAATTCTGCACCGAAAATTTCAGCTTTTTCCTTATTTTTGTGCCAAGAGCCAAAGCTGAGCAATGAATTGGTATTGAAATTATACAGTATTTGTTGCTTGTTGTATTATCATAAAAAAGTAACTTTATTGAATCTTTAACCAGTCCTTTTGTTTAGTAGACGCAATAACTGCCATAGTCACTCCAGAAAAGCAGGTCGTGGCACCAGAATACCCAATTACAGTAAGAATAAATGTTTTTAAAGACATTTTTGAGCAACAGGTGTAATTGATTAAATGCAAGAGGAATTGGTTAAACGCCAAACCGTCAAACATCTCTATGGAGACGAGCAGGTAGCTGATTCTCCACCAGAAATGTTTCTTAAGCCATGTTTCAACTAGTTGGTTTTGTACCTGAAGAGGATGTTCCAAAAATGTACTCAAGGTCCTAAACCAGGGGTGGGCAAACTACTTGAACAACTTTCAATCCAGCCCGCCAAGCTTGTCCAAGTAGTAAATAGTAGTGAAAAAAATAAAAAAAAGTTGTTGTTTTTTTTTTTTCCTTTTTTGCCCTCAGGCATCTGTCTGCATGTGTATCCTTAATACATATGACGTGAACTCAATTAAATAATAGATTCAATAGCCTATATTTGACAGAAAACTTATATTTTATTTGATATTTCATTTTTGGGAATTTTTTTTTTCACACCAATGATGGCGGGCCGGCCCTCCGCTACTTGCCTGGATTCGAATATGGCCCTCGGAGGAAAATAATTGCCCACCCCTGTCCTAAACTCTTATTCCCTCTGATTGTCCCTTAAAGCTCGGACTATAATGCGCCCGATTCAAACTGAAGCTGTTTCTGAACCTTCGGCACAAACAAATACAGTACAAACTGGACTCTTTGTGAAGCTGAGACTCTGATGTCTGATCAAAGGCCAATTCATACTTCATAAGAAGCAAGACGTTTCTTTGTGCGCCTTTGTTGGGCAGTTCTCGCAGCTGGTTCTTGACACATAAACTGAGCAGAACTTTGTTCCACAGGGCTGTCCGTCAACTGGTCTCTGATTGGCTAAATGACATCAAGTGAGCTGTCTGTCATAATAATCTCCATAGTAACAGCATGGAAACAGTTGATGGGGATAACAGGGGCGGGGCTGCAGTGCTTCTTCTGAAGTATGAATGCCCGAGGGGCACAAACACATTTCTTGCTTTCTATGTTACAAGTACAAATATTACTCTAAATGCAAAAGAAAATCACATTTCAAATCCCACCAAGATTGTCTTTGGTAAATCTAAGTGAAGCTGGTGTTGGAGGCATTTTTGAGTTTTGACCAGTGACGGCTGGTGATGCAAAACATATTTGACATTACAGTGTTTTATTATTTGTTTTTATGTCCAAATGTGAATATTTTACATTGACTGTATAAATACACATTTACAATTGAATTAATGAAATAAACCCTAACCCTGGCATTAGTTACCCTGAACTAATATGAACTAATACTTAATCATCACAGACATTATTGCTTTATGGAAAGTTGTTCTTAAAGACATGTCATTTATAGCATTCTTTTATGGGTTTAACCGAAGCATCTATTTATGAGTAGAAGTTCAGCGATGCTTTCAGCGTTAGCATTATCCAGGTAATAAACTAAAAAAACACTCACACCTGGTGTGTTTGTAGTCACGGTAACGGAGCACACATGCTACACTGACACATCAGATTCTCATCGGCTCAGACTGATAAGAAACCACTTCATCACGAATACAGTTTTTATTCACAGCCAGCAAACATCGAGGAGCTCATTCTGTTTAGGACGAACCGTTGAACACAGACGTCACTGTCCCTGACGTCGCCATGATCACGTGTGAGGTGCGCCTGCAACTCTGTGTCTCCAGCGGCAACAGCAAAGCTCCTAAACATTAACGCTTGAATGTGCGAAGAACCAAATCGCCCCTTCTCTCGAAATTTGATCGGCCAAAGATTCCCATTGCTTTTCTATCCGGCTCAGGGGCCATTTTCAAGTGGACCATACTGGACCATTTAAGTGATCCAAAGCAGACCTGAGAGTTGTAGCTCTGGATTGCTTTGGGCTCCCGCTTGCGAAACAATTCTATATATATTAGATGTAAACAGAAAAGATTATAATTTCTCATCAAACACAGACTTCTGGATGAACCGCCATGACTCCAGTGACGCCATCTTTACATGTCGAGTCGCGAAGCTTAGCAGAACAAAGCTAGCACACGTCAACAACAGCTGTTTCTTGTTTATTACAACTGAAAGTATCATATTTCCAGTTCATGATGCATCGCTGTCCAAACCAAATGCATTATAATAAAGACGTTAAAATGAGGTGTAAAGACAAAAACATGACGATAAAAGTCATTTCTAGCTTTCGCCTCGTCTCAAACGTGCAATTACTAAATGTCTTTTTATGAATAGCTGAGATTGGCGTAATGTTTAAAAGGTATAACTCTAGTATTAAAATAGCCTGGCATTTCGTAAAATTGCCCCACCAATTATCACGCACGAGGATGGATGTCATTGACGTTTTGTGCATTAGCGTCGGAGGCTAGCGTGAATGTTCCGGGTGGATTCGGAGCAGAAGGTCAAACTGTCAGAGGTGATGTGACTGAGCGGGCCGATAATGGCGGCGAGCGTCAATAGCCTCCACCGCAGCGCTGCGCGGACGTTTAGGCCGGAAAAACACTTCACCGCAGCTCTGCACGTTAAAGAGGCGCTTGGATGACAACGGCAGCGCTGACTGTGCAGAGAGTCACAAGCGAACAGTCGAGAACAAGTGAAAAATGTAGTTAAGTTGAATTAATGGTAGAATTTTCTGTTTAAAGTCGTCTGCAGGAATATTCTCTTGTTTTGTCTAATTCTGACTTACTTTGGTGGTATAAAGCATGTGGTTAATATTTATCATAGTTTTACTTCCGTTAAGTTGCAGTTTGGTATATATGATATTTTGAAAAATAAAAGTGTAAAATGACAGGAAGTAGAGCTGAATCCCTCTGTGATGTCATCAGTGTGCGACACAGACACAGTTGACACACTTTTCTGACAGTTTGAACAATGGTTGGACTAAATAAAGGTGTTTTATGGTATTATTGTGTGTCGGATCAGAACTGTTGTGTCGTGTACGTGGAGTTTGGTTCTTGTTTACAGTCTGGTTGCTATGGTAACAGCCGTGGAATCACCTATGTCATATTTGTGCTCATGTCCAACCAGGGAGTACAATTATAAACTTTACAAACAGGGTCAAACTGGGGACAAACGGGCAAAATGTTTAGTCAAATCTGAAATATAACTGTGTCCACTGCGCTTTAGTGAAACGTGTACTCCAACCTGTCAAATAGACTTTAACTGCCGGATTGCAAAATGGCCGTAGGCGGTGTAGTTATAACGAACAGGCTCGAAACAGTCGGCTCCAGATGCTTTGGGCTTGGCTCGTCTCCCATGTGGTCTCTCCGTACATTCTCCATATGTTGTCACTTAATTATCTCCGCAGATTACTAGTTTGGCCCCAGCACAAAGAAAACAGGTTATTTTTGACGGTGTGACAAAGCATTCGAAAACCTCCCGGAGAGTTCCACGATCGCGTCACATTTAAAAATATGCCGCCGTCCCGCTGCGGCCGCGAAACGCCACCCGCGTAATAACCTGCTTCTACGGCCCAACTGCAACTGTCCGACCGCAAAAGGTTTAAATAAGTGGTTTGGCAAAAGCGCAGCCATTTTGACACTGACTTTTCTGCTGGAGGGTGCTAGACGATGCTAGATGCTGGCACCATCTCGCAACGATTAAACGTGTCGCATTGACTTGGAATTGAGGCAGAGATGGAGATAATTGAGATAGTCCATGTGTAAATGCAAAAACAAAAGCAAAAAAAGCTCTCGCCTCCCAATAAGGAGATCGTGGGTTCGATTCCCGGGCCAGACCAACATCACATGATCTCTCTGGGTGGAGTCTACATGTCCTGCCCCGCCTAAGGCCCAAAGTCACTGGGATGGAGTGACTGGAACAGGAACAAGCTGCAGAATATGAATGTAAATTGTTTTAAATAGCCCTCTTTCCTCTTGTTGTAGAACTGTTATTCTTTTTAAATATATTTTGTTTCTATTTTACTTACTCCACAGAAAAAAGCAAGTGCCCTTTACTTTGTGGCCAGATTTGGTAATTTTAGAAATAAAACGACATGAAAATTCTTGACCTTTACCCAGCTGTGTCTAACAACAAACGTACGACTACAAAACAAAAAGTATCGTTTACTATGTCAATGCGATGTAGGTGTTACGACATATTTGGTCGCGCGAGTCCAAATCTGCTGCAAGAGCTCGTGGGTGAAAACAGACGAAGCCAGAGAGAGGAACGACACTGCTGTAAATCGTAAATCGCCGGTACAGATGGCAGACCAATCAGAGGGCGCAAAAAATTAATCCACCAAAAATACAACAAAGCGGCGGCAGAAACTGCGCGCACTAAAACCATCTGACCCTGGTACACGGGCATTAAGGAAAATGAGAGAATTTAGCATTTGTCCTCAACAATAACCATCTGTGTTCTCGGATATGAAGTAAGCCTGTTCAAATACGATCATTCCTTCTACTAGAACCATAACCCAGCCCTAGCTACGCACTTTGGACTGCCACATTCAAGGACTAATAAAGTTTGTGATAATCCAAAAACAGTCCTCTATGACTACGAGTCCTCAGTATAGATGATTACTACTTATACTTTTCCTCCATCTTTGTAAACGTGTCAAAACATTCATACTCAAGATGCATATCGATGCTACGGGTGCGTTCAAAACAACAAAATCGAGTATAACTGCATTTATCCAGTTCTTTTCAGTTCCAATACCAACACTTGGGCTTTGAGCACCTGCTTTAAGTCTTTAACATTTGTATTTTACGTCTTTGTATTTTGCTGTGATTGTAGCACTCTTTTATGAAACCACAGCTTCTAGAGAAACATTTAGATTTACTAAATATTGACTGCAAACATTACATGCCAATGATGAAATGTGTCAATCGCATCACCAGAAAAAGGATAAAACATTCACGTAAAAGTAAGCATATAGATAGATAGGATAGATAGGATAGAAAGGATAGATAGGATAGAAAGGATAGATTTGATAGAAAGGATAGAGAGGATAAATAGAATGGATAGGATAGATAGGAGAGATAGAATGGATAGGTATTTACAAAAATATTAACATTAAAATTCAGACACTAAGAATAAAACAATCAAAACTCTTGAGGTAAAAAAGACATTTAGAAGAGGTGTGAATCCTCCGTGTTTTAACCTTTTCTTTTTGTCCAATGTGGTTTAATAAAAGGTGTAAACAAACCCGAGCGAGGTGTTCTCCGGAGACTTGACCGCTCGACTTTATCTGAACAGTGCGAGCGGCAGAATGTGACCAAAGATAATCTCAACAAGGTCAGTTCACGCAAGTCTATTTTTAATTTGTTTTTGTCCGATCATTTCAATCTCACAACGGTAATGTAACAGTGACCAAAAAAAGGGGCGTCGTATCATCACAAGTCTCACAATAATACAGCCAATTACAAGCTTTAAAGGGCCGTATGACAGGTTTTTATGTTTTACAAGTTTTACTTTATTTGGTGTATTTGTGCATTTTGTGTGTTATTATATTAGTCAACTTAAAACAAATTGTGATATTAGATGAGTTTTTGCCCAAATTCCCTATTGTGATGTCATTAATTACAACCAGGAAGGAAAACGTTAAACCTTAAAAATTTGCTATTTTGAGATTTTTGGTTTTCAACAAAATTTACTTTTTTGGAATAACATTTTTTAAAAATGTGTAAAATTGAATAAATATATTTATCTTGACTGCGTTTTAGTTCAATGAGCGGCCCGACCTGTCAGAGGCACTTTAAGACGCTGTAGGTGATTTTTACTGTTTTTAAAAAATGTGAAAAAACAGATCTAGTTCATTTTAAACTGTCAATATTCAATAATACAGTTAATTTGTAAAAAGTCTCAGTCTAGGAGCATTTAGTCATCATATTTCAACATTTACTTGGTCAAAAATGCGGTTTGGACGTCTGAATTTACAACAGAAATAAGTGTTTTGAGTCCAGTGGTTCCCAAAGTAGAAATGAGGTCCGATAACAAAACAAATGACTCAAGAATAAACACATAAAGCTCATTTTGAAAGACGGAAAACTTGAAATTATTCTCGAGTATTAACTCGAGTCGGTTGTATTGTTGTTTAGGGGGTCCTGAGACGGCTGTGCGGTTATTTTGGGGGTCCCGAGTCGGTCTTGTGGTTATTTTGGGGGTCCAAAAGGGAATCTTATTTACATCGTTTCACAGCTGGGATCGTGATGGGAAAATGCTAAACCAAAGTGATTTTTTCATTTTAGTATTAAACTGCACATACTTTGCTGTAGTTACCGTATTTTTACGAAATATAAGCCACACTGGAGTATAAGTCGCACCAGCCAAAAAATGCATAATAGAGACTAAAAAACATATATAGGTTGCACTGGAGAATGAAATGCAGTTGCAAGTGTGAAAATAACAAATAATGTCACATATAAGTCGCTCCAGAGTATAAGTATAAGTATAAATATATGTATAAGTCGCACCCGGCCAAAACTAAAAACAAAGGTGCAACTTATAGTCCGGAAAATACGGTATTTCAGCTGCGGTGCGGAGGTTTGATGAAAGTACTTCAATAAAACCACTTAGGACTCTCCAGAAGAAGACTACACAAGTCAAACGGGGGCGAGATCAGGAAAATACACATCCTTTTATTTGTTTTAAGCTTTTAAAAACGTACGGATGCATTAAACTATTATAAGCACGGGCCGAAGGGGGAGGCATCCTTTAAGGGGCAACACGGGCCGAAGGGGGAGGCATCCTTTAAGGGGCAACACGGGCCGAAGGGGGAGGCGTCCTTTAAGGGGCAACACGGGCCGAAGGGGGAGGCGTCCTTTAAGGGGGCAACACGGGCCGAAGGGGGAGGCGTCCTTTAAGGGGCAACACGGGCCGAAGGGGGCGGCGTCCTTTAAGGGGGCAACACAGGCCGAAGGGGGCGGCGTCCTTTAAGGGGGCAACACAGGCCGAAGGGGGCGGCGTCCTTTAAGGGGGCAACGTGACTTTAAAATGAGTAAGACCGGAAGAGACTACTAAGATTATGGAATACTGTAACCAAGGAAACGCAACATATGAACCCAAGACAGTTGAAATATAAATATAACATGAGCCTTTTCAATAGACGCATGGATGAAATGAGAGAGTTATTGATCATGTTTGTGCTGCAGACTTTAGTGACGCATCGAATCATAAAGAACCTGTTCTGCAGACATGACGCTGGGACGCAATAAACTGTCTAACTTCATCCCAGGGAGAGGAGGAAGAGGAGGAAGAGGGAGACGAGAGAGAGAGAGAGACGAGAGAGGGAGACGAGGGAGAGAGGAAGAAGAGGGAGAGAGAGACGAGGAAGAGGGAGACGAGAGAGAGAGGAAGAAGAGGGAGAGAGGAAGAAGAGGGAGAGAGAGACGAGGAAGAGGGAGACAAGAGAGAGAAAGATAAGAAAGAGGAAGATGAGGGAGACGAGGGAGAGGAAGAAGAGGAAGAGGAAGGAGAGAGAGAGACGAGGGAGAGAGAGACGAGAGGGAAACAAGAGGGAAACGACGGAGAGGAAGATGAGGGAGAGGAAGACGAGGGAAGACGAGGCTTTACAAAAATCAACTTTCTGAAATAAGTTCAATTTGATAAAAAACAGTCAGATAAAATAAAGTTCTTTGCATTTATGTTGATTTTTCGGGCAGTTTATAGAACAAAAAATCCTTAACGTTGCTTCTAAAACCCTCTGACTGAGACGCTTATCAAGGGGAATTATATCTAAATTATATCAATGCATTTCTAATCTGGACAAATACTCTGCTGCTCTTGTTTTGACGGAGGAAGAGTGGGAAAGTGTGTGTACGACTCAGTGGAGGAGCTCCAAATCACGTGTTTGGAGAGACTTTTGCTGGACGAATGTGTCACGTTTGTTCAGTGTCAAAATGCCCGTTACTCACAGGGAAATACAAACAGTTTTTGACATCGTCGTTCCATTGGAGTTTTGGAACTTTGCACTTGGGCCTACGAAACTCCTGCCATGGACACAGGGAGTGGATACCTTTGGAATGTGCTTATGTCCAGGAAAAAAGGCCATAAAAGAAATGGAAGACGCAAAATCCCTCTACAAAAACAATTAAAATAAATAACATTCGATCTTAATTTGGGAAAAGGACAAATTTGACCCACTCTGGACTCAAAGGGACTGTTTACATGTGTTTTAATGTGTTTTAATGTGTTTTAATGTGTTTTATTGTGTTTTAATGTGTTTTAATGTGTTTACATGTGTTTTAATGTGTTTTATTGTGTTTTAATGTGTTTTATTGTGTTTTATTGTGTTTTAATGTGTTTAAATGTGTTTTATTGTGTTTTAATGTGTTTAAATGTGTTGTTTATGTCTGTTCTTATTTTTTTTATTGGTGTTTCGTGCTCCGTTTGTTTTTGTGTTTGTTTATTTTGAAAAACATTTATTTTTTAAGTTTAAAAAATGTTTTAAAAAAATTTGTCACGCTTATTATTTTTCCGTTTTTGGGCTTATATCGTGACCTGAATAATCCCAGTTATTGATAAACCCGATGACCGCGACGTCCCTTGGTCCGCCTCAGACTGTAAACAGGACGCTGGACCAAAGTGAACCGGTGGAAACGCGGCGAGGGCGGTCAGCGATGTCGTGGGGGGTCCCGGCCACAAAGTCAAGTAGTACCCAAAGAGCACGAGATCCATCCAGGGCGTAATGGCATTTCTACTAATCAACTCGACCGACGAGAAAGTTCGGCGTAAACACTCGTGTCCTTGATCCTCGCCCCCAAAAACACCCCCCCCCCCCCCACGACCCCCGCTCATCCATCCTGGGACATCCATCCTCAACCCCAAAAACACTGCCTCTCCACCGCTTTTCCTTCCATTCTGTCGCGCGCGCGTTTTTGACCAAACCAATCGCGGGCCAGAGGGCGCGCGCCCCGGGGACACACCTCCATTTGACATTGACACACATTTTAAAACCCAGCCGCCCCCCCCCTCCTCCTCTCCACGCCACACGGGCCAATCCAAGCTACGACCTCAAAAATGCGCACCGCAATTATTTAGGGGGGGGTCCCTTTGCACAGGGGGGGTCCTTTGCACGCGACAAAGGAAGCGCTGCCCCCCTTCCCTTTCTTTTTTTTTTTTTTGCTGAAACATAAGATGCGCGGAGGGGAGGGGATGGGAGGAGGGGGGAAACGACGCAACCTCACAATATTCGGTGTCAATAAGTGGACCTATTTGTGGCACGAGCGCGCCGGGGTCACGCCGATGGTCACCCGCGCGCGCCGGGTCCGGGCAGAGACTGGAACAAAGAGCCGCTGGCGGTGGCACACGTGCGCGTCAATAACACACGCGCTCTCCCCGGGAACGGCGCGGATTCTGGGGGACGTGTCTGCTCTGGCGCGGCCGTCGGTGCGAAACGTCCCAAAAAAAAAATTAAATAATCAAAAATAAATAAATCCACAGCCAGTTTGCATTGTGCAGTTTCAAAAAAAAAAGAGAAAAGTAAAAAAAAAATAATAATAAAAAATACTTTGCGTGATTTATTCAAACGCAAACAACGTGCAGCAAATACGAATACAAACACACGTGACAGACAGAACTAGACGGTCTGTTCGGGATCAAAACATCAAACTTACCGTCGCGCGTGCTCGAAAAACCGTCTAAAAATGAAGTCCTTTTAACGTCCACGCAACAAAAAACAAACGGTCCTTTCCACGCAACGTTGCAACAGAAAATAAAAGAGAGAGAGAGAGATTGTGCACACGAGACGTTTCCTCGGTTCCGTTCCTCCTCCGCCTCCTTTCTCCGCGGTGTTCGGACGCGTTTCTCGTGGCTCGGTTCCTTCCTTCCTTTCTTTCTTTCCTTCTCCTCTCCTCCTCCCAGTCCTGCTCCGAAGAAGAGCTGCGCTTCCTCCTCTCGCCGCCAGGAGGACACGAAAGGGGGACAAACTATGGAGCGAAAATGGACCAAAATATTCACTTGTTGGTTCATAAACAAGATTTTTGTTTTTGCCGTTATCTAATTCTAAAAAAGCAAGATATTTAAACTTACATATATTTACGCCGACTACAGAAGAAGTTCCAAATGTATATCGCTTATTAGTACATACTGTTTTCCTACTCATCTGTAGTGTCTTACTCATCATCCCAACATTGATATATTCTCGTCAGTCAGTCGTGTTTTCCACTCTCATGACACGTGTTTACCTCGTCGTGCTGTTTGTCCCGCCTCTCGGACGTCCCTCGGAACCCTCTGACCGAGAGGACGGAGGGACGAGCGCGTCGTCCCGGGAAACGGCAGCTGCAGCAGCATCTGGTCCGGACTTACCCAAAGACCAGCAGATGGGCTCCGCTCCGGGATTAAGGGCTTTCCTCTGACGCAAGACGGCCCCGGAACCAAACCCGGACGAGGCTCGGTGCGTTTCGAGCCCTTTGCTTGTTAAATAAAGGCTAAATACAAAAAGTGGATATTTTTTGAAAGATTTTTTTGTTTGCAAGATTAATCCTGAATAAATAAATAAAAACATTGTGAATGCCGAGTAGAAAAGAGTGCAGACAAACCCAAGACAACGTTACACACAATGAATCATATACAAAAAAACATTTTAAAAAAGCTGTAATAATTAGCTTAGACTCTGAGAAAGATTTGATTGTTAGCTGGCCCTATTTACATAAAGTGCGAAACAAATTTCAAATAGGTGGATCAAAGTATTCACATATAACAGTCATTGGGAGTGAGGAGCGAGGCAGGGTTGTGCTTGGTCTCTTCTTTTCTTCGCTTTGTTAGCGACTGTTTGTTAGACAGTGAAAAACAAGTCGTGGTGTTGCAGTTGAAAGATCCATCCATCCATGCATCTTCTGCCGCTTTATCCGGGGCCGGGTCGCGGGGGCAGCAGTCTGAGCAGGGACTCCCAGACTTCCTTCTCCCCAGACACTTCCTCTAACTCCTCTGGGATCCCGAGGCGTTCCCAGGCCAGCCGAGAGACATAGTCTCTCCAGCGTGTCCTGGGTCTTCCCCGGGGCCTCTTCCCGGTGGGACATGCCTGAAACACCTCCCGAGGGAGGCGCCCAGGAGGCATCCGGAACAGATGCCCGAGCCACCTCAGCTGGCTCCTCTCGACGTGGAGGAGCAGCGGCTCTACTCCGAGATCCCCCCGTGTGGCCGAGCTCCTCACCTTATCTCTAAGGGAGCGCCCAGCCACACGGCGGAGGAAACTCATTTCGACCGCTTGTATCCGCGATCTTGTTCTTTCGGTCACTACCCAAAGCTCATGACCATAGGTGAGGTCAGAACGTAGACCGACCGGTAAATAGAGAGCTTTGCCTTTCGGCTCAGCTCCTTCTTCACCACAACGGTCTGATGCAGCGACTGCATCACTGCAGCCGCTGCACCGATCCGCCTGTCGATCTCACGCTCCATCCTTCCCTCACTCGTGAACAAGACCCCGAGATACTTGAACTCCTCCACTTGGGGCAAGGACACCCCACCCACCTGGAGAGGGCAAGCCACCTTTTTCCGGTCGAGAACCATGGCCTCGGATTTGGAGGTGCTGATTCTCATCCCAGCCGCTTCACACTCGGCTGCAAACCGTCCCAGTGCATGTTGCAGGTCCGGGTTTGATGGAGCCATCAGGACAACATCGTCTGCAAACAGCAGAGATGAGATCCTGTGGTCCCCAAACTGGACACCCTCCGACCCCCGACTGCGCCTAGAAATTCTGTCCATAAAAATTATGAACAGAACCGGTGAAAAAGGGCAGCCCTGGCGGAGTCCAACATGCACTGGGAACAGGTCTGACTTACTGCCGGCAATGCGAACACAGCTCCTGCTCCGGTCATACAGGGACCGGACAGCCCTGAGCAAAGGGCCCCGGACCCCGTACTCCCGGAGCACCCCCCAAAGGACACCCCGAGGGACACGGTCGAAAGCCTTCTCCAGATCCACAAAGCACATGTGGACTGGTTGGGCAAACTCCCATGAACCCTCGAGCACCCGATGGAGGGTATAGAGCTGGTCCAGTGTTCCACGACCGGGACGAAAACCACTCTGCTCCTCCTGAATCCGAGGTTTGACTATCGGTCGGATTCTCCTCTCCAGTACCTTGGAATAGACCTTACCTGGGAGGCTGAGGAGTGTGATCCCTCTGTAGTTGGAACACACCCTCCGGTCCCCCTTCTTGAACAGAGGGACCACCACCCCGGTCTGCCAGTCCAGAGGCACGGTCCCCGAACGCCACGCGATGTTGCAGAGACGTGTCAACCAAGACAGTCCTACAACATCCAGATACTTTAGGTACTCAGGGCGGATCTCATCCACCCCCGGAGCCCTGCCACCGAGGAGTTTGCGAACAACCTCAGTGACTTCAGCTTGGGTGATGGATGAGCCAGCCTCCGAGTCCCTGGTCTCTACTTCCTCTTCGGAAGACGTGACTGAGGGATTAAGGAGATCCTCAAAGTATTCCTTCCACCGTCCGACGACATCCCCAGTCGAGGTCAGCAGGCCTCCACCCGCACCGTAAACGGTGTTGGTGAGACACTGCTTCCCCC
Organism: Eucyclogobius newberryi; assembly: GCF_026437365.1. Classification (NCBI taxonomy): domain Eukaryota; kingdom Metazoa; phylum Chordata; class Actinopteri; order Gobiiformes; family Gobiidae; genus Eucyclogobius; species Eucyclogobius newberryi. The sequence goes on along the minus strand of NW_027315857.1, from coordinate 23,421,951 downwards.
TCTTGAGGCGCCGGACGGTTTGCCAGAATTTCTTTGGTGCCGTCCTCCTCCATGGCCTCCCCGAACTCCTCCCAGGCCCGGGTTTTTGCCTCTGCGACAGCACGAGCCGCGGCTCGCTTGGCCTGCCGATACCCGTCGATGACCTCCGGAGACCTACAAGCCAGAGTGGCCTGATAGGCCTCCTTCTTCAGTCTGACGGCATCCCTTACTTCCGGTGTCCACCACCGGGTTCGGGGTTGCCGCCACGACAGGCACCGGAGACCTTGCAACCACAGCTCCGAGCAGCTGCATCAACAATGGAGGCGGAGAACATGGTCCACTCGGACTCAATGTCCCCAGCCTCCCCCGGGACATGGGAGAAGCTCTCCCGGAGGTGCGAGTTGAATACTGACAGAGGGCTCCACTAGACGTTCCCAACAGACCCTCACAATGCGCTTGGGTCTGCCAAGTCTGTCCGGCTTCCTCCTCCGCCAGCGGATCCAACTCACCACCAGGTGGTGATCGGTTGACAACTCTGCCCCTCTCTTCACCCGAGTGTCCAAGACACGCGGCCGGAGGTCTGATGACACGACAACAAAGTCGATCATTGACCTCCGGCCTAGGGTGTCCTGGTGCCATGTGCACTGATGGACACCCTTGTGCTTGAACATGGTGTTCGTTATGGACAATCCGTGGCTAGCACAGAAGTCCAATAACTGAACACCGCTCGGGTTCAGATCGGGGAAGCCGTTCTTCCCGATCACCCCTCTCCAGGTGTCACTGTCATTGCCCACGTGGGCGTTGAAGTCCCCCAGTAGAACAACGGAGTCCCCGGTCGGTGCACTGTCCAGTACCCCTCCCAAGGACTCCAAGAAGGCCGGGTACTCTGCACTGCTGTTCGGCCCGTAGGCCGCCACAACAGTGAGAGACCTGTCCCCCACCCGAAGGCGGAGGGACGCGACCCTCTCGTTCACCGGGGTAAACTCCAACACCTGGCGGCTGAGCTGAGGGGCTATAAGCAAGCCCTCACCAGCCCGCCGCCTCTCCCCGCGGGCAACACCAGAGAAGTGGAGCGTCCAGCCCCTCTCGAGGAGATGGGTTCCAGAGCCCAAACTGTGCGTGGAGGTGAGGCCGACTATATCTAGTCGGTATCGCTCAACCTCCCACACAAGCTCAGGCTCTTTCCCCCCCAGCGAGGTGACATTCCATGTCCCCAGAGTTAGTTTCTGTGTCTGGAGATCTGGTTGCCGAGGCCCCTGCCGTCGACTGCCGCCCAGATCTCTCTGCACCAGTTGAAAGATAAGATAAGATATTCCTTTATTGTCCCACATGGGGAAATTTCATTGTTGCAACGCAGTTAGATACAGAGGTAGATAGATAGATCACTTTTGTTTTTTAACTAAAGGTGTAGAAAGGCTATGTTTACATTTGCTATCATCTCATAATTCTGACCCTTGTATGTTTCTTTTATCTTGCATTTTTTACATTTCTCGCCACCACAAAAACCACTCGAGATAATGCTGTACTCTGCCCTTCACGTGACCTCTGCACCTGACCACCGGGTTCTTTCGGCAGACTTTACCATAATATTGACTTTCTTTGGTTTGATACGTTATAATGCTTCTCCCTCGTTATTTTAATCTCACTCGAAGTTGTGGTTTTGATTGATTCGTGCCGTGTGCTACTTTTGATTCTTTGAAAAATGAAGACTATAGCAATATTTCCCGAACTTTTTTCCCGACCCCTATTTTACCCAACGATACGTAGGCAACTTAAACAACCTTTTCCTAGCTGAGTAGCCACGGTTTTGTCAGGACGAATACAATGATTGGCTGGTTAGGGAAAGATATTAGACGCAGTTCGTGGAATATCTTCATGAAAAATCCACACAAATCCCCGAGGATGACACGCAGCAGGTTTAAAGACTGTTGCTGCCAGAGGTCCCGAGTCGGATTGACTATTTTGAAACGCGAGAAATACTTGGGACTCGACTTGGACAGTGACCTTGATATCAAATGTTAGTGTTACAATATTGTGGGGGGAAAACAGCAACAATTTAACAATACTTTACTGAGATAATGACAGCAAAACGACTTATTTTCTCGTTCTCATCGTCAAACGTGTCGCTATTCTTCAAGTTTGGGACCAGCTTTACGAAATGGAACTTTCTGAAGTGACTGTGACCTAAGGTTCTTTGGACTATGGATACAACTAAAAGGTTAAATAAATACGTTCTTCTCTGGTCTTCCTGCGATGAGGTCCTCCCACGCCGTTGCTTCGTTTTGCTTCTGATCTTTGTTTCTTTACTTGACCCGAACAATCGCCATTATCGATTCGCATCTGTACTCGGAACTTGACTTGATGCTTCTCCTTAAAAAAAAACAAAAAACACTTGGACCTTGACAGGAACAAACTGGAAGGACTTTTTAATCCTCCTTCACACACAAAAAAAGAGGTGTTTTTGGGAAGGATCCAAGCCCGATGCTCACGATTGTCCTTATTGGGTCTCAAACGGAGCTTCATCTTAAATCTGATGTGGACTTGCTTTGGTCCCGGTCTAGTTCTTGTTCATCCCTGATCTAGTCCAGGTTTAGTTTCGGGTTCGTCTGGTTTAGTCCCAATTTTGACGGAGTGACGTGCTAACGCAAAAAAGCACAATACCGTATTTTCCGGACTATAAGTCGCACTGGAGTATAAGTCGCGTTTTGGGGGAAATGTATTTGATAAAATCCAAGACCAAGAACAGACATTTCCTCTTGAAATGCAGTTTAAAATAATAACAGATGAGAGAACATGGTGAATAGGTGTACGTATGCTAATGCAAACACCTTCAGCTACATGACGTATGCTAACGCTAACACCTTCAGCTACATGAGGCACAGACAGAACTGTGGTAAGTGTCTGGTATGTTAGCGTAACATATGAACAGTTATTCAGATAACTATAGCATAAAGAACATGCTAACAAGTTTAGCAAAGCATCAGTTTTACCCCAAATCACTAAATCCACTGAATTCTTCTTCCTCTGTGTCACTTCTAAACAACTCCACAAACTCCAGAGGAAGAGGAAGTGCAGATTCTTCTTCTGCGTCGCTTAGAGCCTAGAGCGCCCTCTTGTGGTTGCCAGTGTGAAAATAAATAATATCACATATAAGTCGCTCTGGAGTATAAGTCGCACCCCGGACAAAACTATGAAAAACGTATAGTCCGGAAAATACGGTATATCTCAGTTGTACATTTAACATAAAAATCGGCACAATAGCATATGATTGGTGCTGATCTTGCATCCCCCTGTAATATCGAGTGTCCTTACCTGACATTTTCTGTTTTTCCGTCCTGCACTATGACACTTCTGCTCACGTAATCGAGTAGACTTTGTTTTGTAGCGCTGCCAAAAACTCAACAATGCCCACACACTCGAGGAAACAAAACCTTAGAGAAACACGAGGCACAGTCGACCTGGAAACCTTTATTTATTCTGTGTTTTAGGAAAATCTGGATCCAGGTTCTACAAAAGCAAAAATACGTCCGACAAAAACGCAGTGACATTTTAAACTGTCCATAGGGAAGGTCAGAATTTGCCTTGAAACGGTCAAAATGCAGATGTTTTGACCTGGTTTATGGGTCATATCTCTGAAATGCCCGGGCCCGTCCACATGAAACAAAACCTGGCACAAAGTGAAACGTCAATCTCAATGAACTAATGTTCCAAAGTACGATATTAAACCTATCGATCTCCGTGAAGACGAGAAGCGTGTTAGCGATAGTGAAGATATGTACGTTTAATGCTGCGAGATTGCAAAATTACTGCAAAATTTCACAAACTTGAAACTAGAAAAATACACTTGTTTTAGGCAAAAATGTCCTTTAAATACCGGCTTTTCTGGACAATAAGTCACACCTTTTTTCATAGTTTTGGCCGGGATGCAACTTATACTTATATTTATACTTATATACTTATACTCCGGAGAGACTTATATGTGATATTATTTGTTATTTTCACACTTGCAACCGCATTTCATACTCCAGTGCAACCTTTATATGTTTTTTCTTCTCTATTATGCATTTTTTGGCTGGTGCGACTTATACTCCGGAAAATACGGTAAGTGAAATGATCCGCCAGTGCAGTACCTGAATTTTACTTAAATTCACGTACCTCATATAGAATTCTTGAAATATGCTTGATAATCTTTCCCATTTAGCGGGTATTTAGTAGAAATGGCTTAAAATAAGAAAAGTTCGATTTTCTTTGTTTGTATGGATATAAGTGATTACATCTGGATTAGCGTGATGAAATTTGCAGAACTGTCACTCTAATGCGACAGTTCTGCAGGGTCCCGACAGTTCTGCAGGGTCCTGACAGTTCTGCAGGGTCCCGACCGTTCTGCAGGGGAGTAGTCCGAACGGAGTCTGGAGAGTCTTAAAAGTACTGCACTTTTTATAGTTTACACAAGTGAAAGTCTTACCTTTAGTCACCTACACGTGCCATGTGTTTTAGGAGTCCCGACTGATACTCGACACTGCTACACAATACATTCACCGCATACATACTTTAACAATGTTGAAATGTCAGTGTAAGTTTTGTCGAACCATAACAGTGATTTAATTAAGGATTACTTAAGATAAGATAAGATAAGATATTCCTTTATTGTCCCACATGGGGAAATTTCATTGGTGCAACGCAGGTAGATACAGAGGTAGATACAGAAGAACAGATCACTTATAGGAAGTCTGAAAAACACTTTCAGTAGAAGATCTCCTATAAATAAATAAAATAAAAACTCCCATAGACAAATAAATAAATAAATAAATACATAAATACCATTGCATGTGATCACGACAGTAATTGCACATGAATATGTTTCACGACAGCACATGGATTGCACATGAATTTCACAGTAATTGCACATGAATTCCAACAGCAATTGCACATATGACAGAATTGCACATCAGTATTAGGTTAGGTCAGTATTGCGAGTGTTCAGTACTAACAGTTTTTGTTATAAAGTCTGACAGCAACAGGAAGGAAAGACCTACGGAACCTTTCCTTCACACAGCGAGGGTGGATCAGTCTCTCACTGAAGCTGCTCTCCAGAGCAGAGAGAGTGTCCTGCAGGGGGTGACACTCATGGTCCAGCATAGATGTGAATCTAGCCAGGACCCTTCTGTCCCCCACCTCCTGCACCGAGTCCAGAGCACAGCCCAGGACGGAGCTGGACTTCTTGATGACTTTGTCCAGCCTCTTCCTCTCCCTCTCTGTGATGCTGCTGTTCCAGCAGGCCACACCGTACAGGAGGGCTGATGCCACCACAGAGTCGTAGAAGGTCTTCAGGAGTGGCCCTGTCACTCCAAAAGACCTGAGTCTCCTCAGGAGGTAGAGCCGACTCTGGCTCTTCCTGTACAGTGCGTCTGTGTTATGAGTCCAGTTCAGTTTGTGGTTCAGATGAACACCCAGGTACTTGTATGAGTTCACTCTCTCAATGTCCCGTCCCTGGATGTTCACTGGCGAGGGGGCAGTGGGGTGGCGTCTGCGGAAATCCACCACCATCTCCTTGGTCTTCCCCGCGTTGATGAGGAGGTGGTTCCGCTGACACCAGTCCACAAAGTCCTGCGCCAGTCCTCTGTACTCCACATCATCGTCGTCCGTGATGAGTCCGATGATGGCAGAGTCGTCAGAGAACTTCTGCAGGACACAGCTGTCCGTGTCATGTCTGAAGTCTGCAGTGTAAAGGGTGAAGAGAAAGGGCGCGAGGACAGTGCCCTGGGGCGCCCCCACACTGCAGGTCCGAGTGTCAGACACACAGTTCCGGGCTCTCACAAACTGGGGTCGGTCTGTGAGGTAGTCCAGGATCCACTCTGCCAGGTCATACTCCACACCAGCCGTCTCCAGCTTGTCCCTCAGGAGCAGCGGCTGGATGGTGTTGAAGGCGCTGGAGAGATCGAAGAACAGAATCCTCACAGAGCTGCCAGGCTTTTCCAGGTGAGAGAGAGAGCGGTGCAGCAGGGAGATGACGGCGTCCTCCACTCCGATGCCAGGCCGATATGCATACTGCAGCGGGTCCATGGCTGAGCTCACGGTGGAGCGGAGGTGGTCCAGGACCAGCCGCTCCAGTGTCTTCATCAGGTGGGACGTGAGAGCCACTGGCCTGAAGCTGTTGAGGTCTTTGGGGCGCGGTGTCTTAGGCACAGGTACCAGACAGGAGGTCTTCCAGACCTGTGGTACCACCCTCAGCTTCAGGCTCATGTTGAAGACATGCTCCACAACTCCACACAGTTCATCTGCGCAGGACTTAAGGAGCCTGGGGCTGATGCCATCAGGTCCTGCTGCCTTCCTCACTTTAATCCTCTTCAGCTCACTCCTCACCTGTGCTGCTGTGACAGTCAGTGGTTGGCAGGGGGACCGTGTGCTGGGGGGATGGGTGAGTCCAGGCGAAGTGGGGAGCTGATGGTCCGGGGCAGAGAAGTGAAGAGGAACAGATGCAGGGCATTGTCCAGCTGTGGAAGAGGGAGCATGCAGCTGTGCAGGGGGAGGGGCGGGTGACCGATCAAACCTCAAGAAGTGAGCATTTAAATCATTCACCCACTGTAGATCCACCTCTGTCTGGGCAGGGGGGATTTTGAAGCCCGAGATGGTTTTCAGGCTCCTCCACACTCCCTGAATGTTCTTTTGCTGCAGCTGCTCCTCCATCCTCCTCTTGTAGCCGGCCTCAGCCTGCCTGATCTTCCTCCTCAGCTCCTTCTGCACAGTCCTCAGCTCCTCCTTGTTCCCTGACCTGAAGGCTCTCTTCTTCTCCTTCAACAGAGCCTTCAGTTCACGGTTAATCCATGGCTTGTTGTTTGGAAAACACTGCACCGTCTGGGAGGGAACAATGTTCTCAAAACAGAAGTTGATGTAGTCCGTGATGCACTCTGTGATGGTGTTGATGTCCTCCCCATGTGGGTCATAAAGCTCAGTCCAGACAGTGGTGCTGAAGCAGTCCCTCAGAGCCTCCTCGCTCTCAGCAGACCACATCCTCACCTCACGGGACACCACAGGCTGCCTGCGCACGATGGGTTCATACACAGGCCTCAGATGTACAAGGTTGTGGTCCGAGCTGCCCAGGGGAGGGAGGGGGGAAGAGGAATAAGCCTCCTTGGTGTTGGCAAAAAACAAGTCCAATGTTCTATTCTCTCTGGTGGGGCAGGTAACATACTGGGTGTATGTTGGTAGAACAGAAGAGGGAGAAGCGTGGTTAAAGTCACCAGAGATGAGGAAGAGAGCCTGTGGATGCTGTGTTTGCAGCCTACAAGTGCAGGAGAGCAGTGCTTCACAAGCATCTTCAGCATTGGCAGACGGGGCCACATAGACTGCGATCAAAATCACATGTGAGAACTCCCGGGGCAGATAATATGGCCTCATGCCAATAGCCAATAGTTCAATATCCTTGTTACATAGCTGCTCCCTCACTGTGCAGTGTTCGGGTTTGGACCAGCTCGTGTTCACATACACCGCCAGACCTCCACCTCTTTTCTTCCCGGATTCTCTCGTTCTGTCCGCCCGCAGCAGATGAAAATTGTCCAATCCTACAATAGAGTCTGGCATTTCTGCTGTTAACCAGGTCTCTGTGAAAATCAAGACGCTGCTGTCCCTATAAATCCTCTGGGACCGCATGAGGCTCGCTATTTCCGTCATTTTATTTTGAAGGGACCTCACGTTACCCATGACTACGGCGGGAACCGACTTCCTGTTTTCTCCTCTCTTCTCTCGGAGTTTACGTCCAGCCCGTCTGCTTCGTTGCGTTTTCCTTAGGATGTCCGCCGGGATAACGTGACGATCTCCGGGTAAGACGACTGTTCTCCGCAGTTTCATGAGTTCCTCCTTTGTGTAAACGCGGTACGGCGCCGGCCGGGGGGCGGGGCCGAAGCCGGGGGGCTCAGAGCTCAGAGCCAAGACACATCGCGACGACACAACGAAAACACTCAATCCAGCCGAATAAAGTCAAAACAAGTTAATTTAAAGCGATTCCAGTGCGTGTCCCGATCGTTCGTGAAGTTCCTCTTTCATATAAACGTGTATGTAAACGTGTATATAAACGTGTACCGACGACACGCCGTACTTTAGCGCGGCCGGAGGGCGCGGGGGGGCTGGTGGGCTCGCTCGGAGCTAGCTCACGTCACAACAACACAACGAACGCAACGAAAAATGCTCAAATCCAGCCGAAAAAAGTCAAAAACAGTTGAATTAAAAAACTATTCCAGCGCGTGTCCCTATCGTACAGTAAAATAGAAAAAATATATTAACTATATTTACAAAATATAGGAGATAAAGCACAATAAGTGTGAGAAAGAAGAAAGAGCGTTTACACCGGGCTGCCAGCTGTACCAGCGCCTTATGACTTCAGTCTGTATGGATACTCTACATCAGGGGTGGGCAATTAAATATTCAAATCCAGGCAAGTTGCGGAGGGCCGGCTCATTGGTGTGAAAAAAAATAAATAAATAAAAAATATATATATATATATATATATATATATATATATATAAAATATCAAGTAAAATATCACTTTTCTCTAAAATATAGGCTATTTAATTCATTATTTTAATTAATTTCATGTCATCTTTATTAAGGATACAGACATAAAATAGAAACTAAAATCTTTCTAGGGGCCGGATTAAAACAGGTCGAGGGCCACAAATACCCAGGCAAATGGGCAAATATATATATATATATATATATATATATATATAAATATAAAATATTACTTGGCATCTTTGGCGGGCCGGATTATAAAGACAAATGTGGCCCACGGCCCGTAGTTTGCCCAGGTTTGCTTTACATGGTTGTCAGGTCGTGTTCACGTTTCTTTACTTCTCGTTTTCCGTGCAGATAAGCAGCCACTTCCAAATTCTTTCTATTCCAATAGTTGTGGTCGTCGTAGTCTCATCACCTCATCTGTGTCTGCTGCTTCAAATCCTGTATCTGTTTGTTTGTCATGGAGGGGGTGACCTCAGTCTGCTCTCTCTCTTCCTCTGTGCTGCAGCCCTGGTCGTTGTGTCTGTTATTCACTTTGTAGGATGCACCTTTTTCGTCCTCTCGGCCCGGTCGCAATTGTAGAAATTCTGTCAAATATCAGCTCGGTGTACTTGTTCTTACGCGATTCCGAGCTGATTTTGTCACAGAGGGGACTCTTTCAGAGCGCTTCCTCCACCAAAACCTTCTGAAAGCAGGCCGAGGCGCGGGGGCCCCTCTGAAAAGTCATTTATTGTGAGCTGCAGCACATCGAGAGATCACAAGGGTGGTCCGAGCGGAGTCTGGAGAGCCTTACACAAGCCCGCTGCCTTCTTATCAGGAAGTGAGAATCGTGAGCCAACCGTTCACTTGAGGGAGCGACAGTTCACGTCTGGGATGAGTTGATAACGCAACTGAAAGTCGTGAGCAAGCGAACGGAAGCAAGAACTTTCAGCGAGAACACGTCGTATGTTTGAATGTAGCGAGTAAAAGCTGTGATGGTTTCTCTGAGTCTCTGTGTTCGATTGTCAACTCGTACAAACAATGACACAGTAACCACTCAATCAAGTGCTAAAAACCTCAAATGAGCCAAAATGTGGCAAGGCAAGTTTATTCGTAGAGCACGATTCATACACAAGGTGATTCAAAGTGCTTCACACGACAGGAACCAAATGCATTCAAGTCAAATGTGGATACAATTAACCATTTCACTTCTAAATCAAGTCAAACAGTGAATTGTTGCTTTTGTCGACATTAGCTTCGTGTAGACGTTAAGTCACGTAAGTCATAAAACCTGTCTCTCCTTTTCTTCACGGAACCTTTGTATAGACCAGTTAACGATATTCCGATTATTCAATTAGTTGGCGATTATTTACATCATCGATTTGTCTCGATCATTGGATAAACTTGTCGCAGCCTTAGTTTGTAGATTCTCCCTTTCCAGTTAGACTCGACGTGAAGCTTTCCTGAACTGGCGAGATAATAACTAATGCTCGTCCGGTTACTTGAAGCCGCGTCGCCCCCCAGTGTCAGTCACGCGGCGGTGCAACCCGACAAAGCGCCCGCGAACGCCAAGGCGATCGAAAGTTCCGGTGCGGCTGTAGATCGTGGCGAAGGTCGTCGGTGATTACGCGAGTTCATCCGCGGCCGAATCGATTACATTCGATTCTGGCTCAGTTTGAGTTCCCCGATATGATTACACCTCAGTCAAGAAACGTTTTAAGGTCAAGGGGTCAAAACAATCTCCAACACTCGTTCAGATGGCCGTGATTGACGGGTGCGCTACAATCATACGACGCCGTAGAAAAAAGAATGCCATTGGGATTGTCGACGTGCTGATTATTACGCCCCGACAAATCAAACGGACTAAAACGACAGGCGCTGGTTTAAATCACGCAAACGCAGCTCGGACCAACGCCAAAGAAAGGTATTATACTATTAGAAGGATTGGGAATGGTCCAGGTAATAATTTAAATTAAATCATTAAAGGAATTCAAAAAATGGTGCAAAATCAGTTGCAGAACATTAGAGTGACAGTTCTGTAAATTTCAGAACGCCAACTAAGATTTAATCACTTAAATCTAGACCATTTCTACGAAATAGACGCTAAATAAGAAAGATTATCAAATAAAATTCACACACTGCAGTGGCAGATCATTTCACTTATTTCAATCTTAGACATTTTTGCCTAAAACAAGTGTATTTTTCTAGTTTTAAGAATGTGTAATTTTGCCATCAGTGTTTAAGAGCAATGGCATCTAAAGAGTTGTCAGGCATTCATGCAATTTGTAAATCTATTTGGAAGATTTTTTTGAGTTTTGGGTCTATGACAAACAGAAAAGTCCTGCTTAAGTGAAAAATAAAAATGCTATACAAAAAGAAACTGCTACAAAATGAATTAGGTAAGTTTATTTGTATCGCACACGACAGGAAAAGACGCTTTAAAATCGCAAATACAAACAGATACAAAAACATGTGTCGTCCTTGTACACGATTGGATGAGCCAATCAGGGGCGCGCGTGGTGTTGATTTGGTTCAGGATGACGGATGAGCTCATCAGTTTCCCGTGCGTCACTGAAATACTCGAACCTGATTGGACGGTTTGGCGTGAGTTCGACCCGGGACGCAGCAGATGGAGATGGTTCAGTAACGCTTTCTGTAAATACAATCTTTATTCAACCAGGATTAAAAAAAAGATTGCTGAGGTCCGGAGTCTCTACATGTCATTAAAATAAGGTATGAACTAAATAATGAGAAAAAATACATTAAAGATGAAAAGAAAACTCAAAAATACGTACATTTTAAGGGAAAGGGTATGTTTTTCAGTGAGGCCTGGCACCTGGGTCACAATTAAAACGGTTCCTCGCTGTTGCCGGGGTCACCGGTTTTGACCCTCATTTTGTCAAACAAGGCTGGTTTTAATGACCGCGTTTGACCCTGCGACCTTCTGCCCCCTGCAGGCGGCCTCCTGCTGCTGCGTCCAGCTCACGTCCTCAGGAGAGACGAGGCAGAAGACGATGTCCTTAAAGGCGATTGGGAGACGTGAAAGCTTATGAATTGTTGCTTTGTAATAAATAAATAGATAAATGAATGAATTAATAAACAAAACGCGCCGGTCTCACACACAGGCTGGACGGGATTCGAACCAAACCATCTCTTTCCATTCCCTTCCTTTCATTTAATCTAATTTCATTCCATTTATTTTAATACCCTTCAATTCAATACCATTTAATTCAATACCATTTAATTCAATACCATTTAATTCTATTTGTGACATTTTACTTTTTCTTTTCTTTTATACAGGGAACTCGCCCGGGATTGCTCTTCAGCTGGTCTACAGTCTGCAGCGCCCCTTGTGGTGACACCCGGGGATTGCACTTCGGGATGACGTCACAATGAAAGTCATAATTTCGAGAAACGAGCACTAAATAAAGCTGTGCAATAAGTGGTGACATCTGCTTTTGTCCATGAGAGGGCGCACTACCCACACAGAGATGCTGCCTGAGCACATGGACACATCAGCGAGACTGAACACTCTGCACGCCCTGAACACTCTGAACGCCCTGAACGCTCTGAACGCCCTGAACGCCCTGAACACTCTGAACCCCATGAACGCTCTGAACGCCCTGAACGCCCTGAACGCTCTGAACGCCCTGAACGCCCTGAACACTCTGAACCCCATGAACGCTCTGAACGCTCTGAACGCCCTGAACGCCCTGAACGCCCTGAACACTCTGAACCCCATGAACGCCCTGAACGCCCTGAACACCCTGAACGCCCTGAACACTCTGAACGCCCTGAACGCTCTGAACGCCCTGAACGCCCTGAACACTCTGAACCCCATGAACGCCCTGAACGCCCTGAACACCCTGAACGCCCTGAACACTCTGAACGCCCTGAACGCTCTGAACGCCCTGAACGCCCTGAACACTCTGAACCCCATGAACGCTCTGAACGCCCTGAACGCCCTGAACACTCTGAACCCCATGAACGCTCTGAACGCCCTGAACGCCCTGAACGCCCTGAACACTCTGAACCCCCTGAACTCTCTGAACCCCATGAACGCTCCGAACCCCATGAACGCTCTGAACCCCATGAACGCCCTGAACGCCCTGAACACTCTGAACCCCATGAACACTCTGAACCCCATGAACACTCTGAACCCCATGAACACTCTGAACCCCATGAACACTCCGAACCCCATGAACGCTCCGAACCCCATGAACTCTCTGAACCCCATGAACACTCGGAACCCCTTGACTGTTTTTTTTAACGGTTTCTATGTCAATTTCTATGTTTTTTTATAAATTGTTCTAATTATAAAAAAAATAAGCCCTAGTTCCAAATAAAGAGGACGTGAGGACAATGTTCGAGTTTGTTCCTGCAAATAAACACTGAAAGTCTCCATCAACTATTTTTTTAGTCTTGAAAATACAAGCCCATGAACTCTGAAGGACAACTGTTTTTACACGTTTTTCACTGAAATAAAAACATACAAAATGAAACAACAAAAACAACAACAACATCATTGCATCAATGGAATTTCCCCATGTGGGACAATAAAGGATTATCTTTACTTATCTTATACTTTCAGCACAGCCTATTTTGTGCCTAAAAGTTACATAATGGGGCTTTAAATACAGAAACCGTTCTGCCCGTGGGCAAAAGCATGTTTTGGTGCAGCGTCACCGTCGATAGCATCTGAACCCCGAGATGCGTGTTGTAGTGGTGCGCACAAGGCGGCTTGGTGCAGATTTGCGTCGCACCGGAGGGGGTCGTCCAGGGGGCGGGGCCCGGGCCGGTGACGTCACAGCCCTGACCTAGTTTAAAATGGCTTTGACGTCAGCTCTCTCACCTCCGTCTCTCCTCGTCCGCCCGGCCCCTCACACCACACTTCCCCTTTCTATTTCCATCTGCTAATCCTCATTTTGAATTATCCGTTTGCGTTTTTTTCCGCGACACGCGACACACAAACACGCACGCACACACACACACACACACACACACACGCACACGCACACGCACAAACACACGCACGCACATACACGTGCACACGCACACACACGCATACGCGCGCACACACACACAAACACGCGCACACATACACGCACGCACGCACACACACACACACGGACACACACGCGCGTACGCACACATTTCTATAGGATGTTGATGCCAAGCAGAAAACAGAGGGATGAGAGCAAGCGCTGACCCTGATTCGGTGGATTAAATGAATATTGGCAAGGAGGAAGCGGCCTCTATCTTTAGTGACATACAGTAACGATGACAGACGGTGCAGGTGAATCGGAAAGAATATCGAAATTTAGAGACATCAATTGAATACATTTTCAAATCGTAATACAGTCTTTCATCATGTGTCATGGATTCATATAAAATTGCACATATGTGAGACATAAATCTCCGCCAGGTTTAAGTTCCTTCATTTTGTCCATGTTCGATACAGAGAAAAAATGCACACAGAGGATTTTAGATTTTTTGGGAGTAAACTAGAGGTTGTACGAACTGAACTTTACATCTCTGTGGGAGAAAAAACACATTTGAAGTTCCACAAAAAGCTATGGATGCAACAATAATAAAAAAAAGTGAGTTCTTCTGTAAGTACAGTTTTTGAGGACTTTACTTCAGTCGTATTTTAGTGGAGGATGGGTGAGTATCACTGAGCACTTTTAATTTGACTTAATATTTGCAAAACAAATAGGAATGCTTTCTACTGCAGGTCATTCCTTACACCAGTGCAGATACAGGGGCAGAAGTAAAGTATCACAGTAAAAGTATGACATGCCCATTGAAAATTGTAAAAAAGTACTTCACACTGACATTGAGAACTATCAAAATGTCAAATGTTGTGACTTTTGGTCAAAGGAGGTAGATGAATCTAGACCTTAAATCAAACTATTTGAGTTGTCGTTTGATTAAGTTTGACCTCGTAAATAAATTGAGAGATTATTGATTTCACCAAAAGCAATTCCACAAAATGTTAACGTTCAGACCTCCAGGAGCACAGGCCGAGGTGGTATATATATATATATATATATATATATATATATATATATATATATATATATATATTTTGTTATGATCCCGGAGGCAAAAACCCAAAAGCAGTCCGGATAAGGCAAATGGGAATTTATTCAACAAAAGTTCAAAATCCAAAGGTAGGCAGAAAGGCTCCAAAAGTAAAAAAAAAAACAAAATTAAATCCAAATATCCAAAAAGCCAGAACTGAAAAGTACAAACTTCCTCAGGTAGGCCGATAAAGAGGGCCGGCGCAGGACAGAACAGGGCAGGGCAGGGCAGGGCAGGGCAGGAGTAGACGCAGGACAGACATCAAGTGACGAACAGACACAGAACAAAGGGGAGAGAGAACTTAAATACACTCAGAGAAGCAGGTGATTGGTGGGAAACAAACAAGTGGCAGGAGGAGACTGGGAAATCCAGGAAGTAACAGACAGCAGGTGAGGGGCGGAGACACAGAAACAACCATGGGAGCGCAAGACAGACACAAGGGGCACATGGGAAATAGAGTCTGCAGAGCGGATACTAACATATATAGCGAGGAAGAAGGACAAAAAAACAAAAAAACCTCTGCCCTATGATAAAAGCTGGAAAACCAGACCCAGAGACAGAACGCCCACTCTTAGTTTATAGTTGTGATGGGCGATACCATATTTTTTAGATTCGATACGATACCGATACTTTTTAGACCAATTGAATCATCGATATCGATACCAATACTTATATTTTCAAATTTGCATTAAACAAAAAATGTATGTAAAAACGAAATGTATCAAATACTTGAGCACAGCGTCTCAGATTAACTTTTAAATCATTTGGACCAGTTTACATTTCAGATGAGCTTTAGACATCTCAGATGAGCTTTGAAACATGAAACAATATCAACTGAAAAAATACTTTCAAACTAAATCAGAAAGAGAAAACATTGGAAAGTAAGAAAGAGATTGCTTGTGTTACTGATGTGAGACATTGTCTTGTCACAAATGCTGCAGCGTGCTGTTTGCCACTATTATTAGTTTGTCTTACGTTATCTTATTTTAATTTTATTTGTTTATTATTTTTTTATTTTACCCCCTCTATTCCTTATTAAGAATATGAGAGGTTCTGTCAATAGGAGTTTTGTTTAAGAGTTTTTCTATTAAGATTGTTTTTTTAAAGCTTCCTATAAGTTATCTGTTCTTTTACATCTGTATCTACTTGTGTTGCAACATGGAAAGGTCTCCATTGTGTGGACATTAAAAGGCTTATCTCATCTTATCTTATCTTCCTTGTCAATGGTTGAAAAATATGCCCATACCACGGCCCTTTTTCTTTCAGACATTTGAAGACGCAGCACATGCTCCTCTGTCTTGTGTTTATGATGGGTAGATAAAGTCCCGCTGGCCACTGGAGGGAGACACGTGCGTGCACCATGACCACAATCCATGGATTGGATGGAAGAGTCCATTCTGCTGTGTTTTCTGGCATAAACATGGGTGGTGTTGGTTTAATAACTTTGATTGTTGAGTTGTGGTTTTAAGTTTTAAAGCTATTAAATAATATCGATATTTTTGTCATGAGATTGATACCCAAAAAGTGACGACTGAATATCGATGTATCGATACCATAGGATCATTCCGCCCATCACTAGTTTATAGGGCTTGGGCTACAAAAGATGTGGAGGTTGTACTATTTAAATGGGGTACAGCAAGCTCACATTGCTGTGTTGAAACGTAGGTGGGATCAGGTTAGGGAAGATAATAGGCCAATGACAGCCGCAGGAAAGGGAGACACATTTTATGCAAGAGATGGAACAGGAGCGGAAGTAATCTATGTAGGAGGAAACACAGGAAGAGGTCATGGCAGAGGAGGAGACCTGAGATAAATCGGCGACGGGCTAGAGTCCTTGAATACCTGAGATACACCAAAATATTGAAAACTGTTCCAATTGTGTATGTGTGAATTTAAGAATGATTGAACACTTTTGAAGCGTTGGGTGGAAACCTAACGGTGTTAACACAAACTCATCGATTGTTGAAGTAGATTGAGAAACCATCTCATTAAGGCCTTAGGTGGAAGGAATTAGGACTCTAAAACCTTCTGCATTTCTAGGATAGAACCCTCAGTACATGGCCAGATCAGACAATATGTTTGACCTAGAAGCTTGCCACGTAGGAAATACACTACGGTTCATGAATTTTCTTCTTTAATTCCAACCACACTCTGTGATTAAACTCCTTTTTGGTTTCTCCAATTCGGACACATGATTGATAGCATGAGGCTTTAAAATTAGCAAAATGCATTGTTGTTTTAAGACTTGTGAGTAGACTTGAGCGTGAGACCACTGCTAAACCACCACCTCGGCCTGTGCTCCTGGAGGTCTGAACGTTAACATGGGTGGGTGGGGTTAACATGGGTGGGTGTGGTGGATACATTTAGTCTGACATAATCATTTTGTAATTATTTGTTTATTTGTATAATTTCTGAGTGTTATTTTCCTCAAGTTATTTGGTCTGACGCCGTAAATTACTTTTCTGAGATGTGACTTTTTGGCATTATTTGTACGAGGGACACACACAGTCTCTATCTGTTTTGAATCTGAACACTTCATTTGCGACAGAGCGGGCAAGAGCTCAGCGACGCAAGAGCATCTTACACTGGTGATCTACGCCCGGGGCTCATCCCCGGGTGATCACTTTAGGCGACTAAGGCTATCTGTCAAATTCCTAACTAATAGGGATATACCCTCCGAAGTCGAATGGATTCCATCCCTGCGTCTGAGCCCGGGCTTTCTGTACAGTTTCCTTCGATGCCACCCATTCTGGCCCCTGAAAAACACATGATGCTAGCAGCAGCTGGTTGCTTCACGTCTCTGACTACAGAACTTCCAATTACCAGAGGGTCACAGGTCCATTCAGTGGGCGTGTGATCGCTGACTGGAGCTCATGGTGCACTACAGGCTGGCGTTTAGCGCGTCTTTCCCTCCGAACTGTCACAATGACAACTTATGACATATGACAACTTGAGCAGGTAAAGGCGGAGGAAGTTTCAGCCATGACGCTAGCGGCTAGGCAAGCTCAAGCTGAGGCTAGAGAGCGAGGGGGGTTTAATCCACAAAAAAATTAAGAAAAATGAGCTGCTTCCGGATTGCTTGTGGAGCAATCAAACTTTCAATAGTGTATAGGAATCTAAAATAGTGTATATCATTTGTGGGTTAACGGTAAAAAGAAAGAGCAGCTCTCAAAACACGATACACTTACCAGGAAGTGACGTGGATTGAATCAATTAAATGGATTAATTTAAATACTCTGTAAGTATTCTTCAAAACAATAATAGTCAAGTGCAAAGTCCTAGAACTAGAAATAACTCATGTAAGAGTAAAAAGTATTAAGTAAGTATCCGTCTGATTATTTAAAGTTAATGAGCCTCATTCATGAATGTTTTATCATTTAATCTTCCACTTTAAGAAAATGCAGAGAGAACTCTGCTCCAGAGTTATTTACATAAACATGATGTAAACTTCCCTGGTTGGGCTCAGAAGAACATGTGACACTGCAGGAGCGAGTGAACCAGGAAGTAACACTTCTGTCAATCTTTTACAGCTTCAGCGGCGATTACAAACGTCCAAACACACACGAATACACAGGTCACCAACTTCTGGAAGTAAAGCTTTTATTCTGTTTGACTGGTCGTCGGGGGTGACAGGAGGGTGTTGAGTCGTGTGGGGTTTATAACAGTGACCACACACAGGCACTCGGGCTGGGACTGCTGACAAGTCTACTGTTCACTCTGCTCTTTAGAACCAGATTATATTATATCTAAGTGTATTATGTTGTAAAACAGGAGGATTTTTGATTTGGAGCAGGATTAAAGCTGACGTGTATTCTTTTTTAGAACTCAGCTTTACTTTCTCTTTTTATTGCGCAAACTGCAACTTGTCTAATATTTACCACAGGTGCTCTCCCTCCAAACATGGGCTAATATCTAGAAAAACGCCTGTCGAGTGTTCTGTAAGTACAGTTTTTAAGGACTTTACTTTGAGTCGTATTTTAGTGGAGGATGGGTGTGTATCAGTGAGCACATTTAATTTGTCTCAACAACATTTGCAAAACAAATAGAAAGCTTTCTACTGCACGTCATTCCTTACACTAGTGCAGATACAGGGGCAGAAATAAAGTATCACAGTAAAAGTATGACATGCCCATTGAAAATTGTAAAAAAGTACTTCACACAGATATTGAGAACTATTAAAATGTCAAATGTTGTGACTTTTGGTCAAAGGAGGAAGGAAAACTATTTTTACAGTCATCGTTTTGATTAAGTTTCATCTCATGAATAAATTGAGGAAATTATTGATTTCACCCAAAGCAATTAAAGTAATTCCACAAAATGTCAAAAAAATGAAAATATATATATATATTATTTTCTAAATGAGAGGCCACATATAACATATAACGTTGTTTATTTGTGCTGTAGACAAGTAAATCTAGAAACCTGTTAGTTCTTCAGCTGCTTGAATAAGAGGCAGATATTAATAAAAAAGTGGCTAGAAGCTTATGGGTTGTTGAGCTTCTCTCTCTTAACGTCCGGCACATTCAAATCCGACACAGAGCGGAGGCTGGTGCCCCGCCCATCACTGTGCAGCCTTAGCATTTGCCTGTTCAGACGGCCAATGGGCCACATGGGACTCACTTGAAAAACAAGATTAAACACATTTGAATGAATAAATAATGGTTCATATCTCTCTTGACTGGGTTTATCCACAAAGGTCAACGTTTTCACCCTCAGTAAACTTTACATGAGCCTCAAAAACCAAAGACCTGATTGTTGTGAAAGTGACCATGACCTATTTGACTGACTTTGTGGACTGGCCAGGACATCACTGGAGATGAACATATTGAAATACGCAAATGTAAAGAGCTAAATCAAAGACTTCGCGTGACTCCCTTGGAAACGAGACGTGGCTGTTCTTGCCTCTGGCGCCGTGAGGCTTATAAGTATTCAAAACCAGAATAAGAGCCGAGTGGATAAACCAGAGATCAGAGGCAGAAGCAGAGAGAGACCAGCTCCAGCCAGCTGCAACTCACAGGTACTTTAGTCCTGGTTTAGACCTGGTTTAGTCCTGGTTTAGACCTGGTTTAGACCTGGTTTAGACCTGGTTTAGTCCTGGTTTAGACCTGGTTTAGACCTGGTTTAGTCCTGGTTTAGACCTGGTTTAGTCCTGGTTTAGACCTGGTTTAGACCTGGTTTAGACCTGGTTTAGTCCTGGTTTAGACCTGGTTTAGTCCTGGTTTAGACCTGGTTTAGACCTGGTTTAGTCCTGGTTTAGTCCTGGTTTAGACCTGGTTTAGTCCTGGTTTAGACCTGGTTTAGTCCTGGTTTAGACCTGGTTTAGTCCTGGTTTAGACCTGGTTTAGTCCTGGTTTAGACCTGGTTTAGACCTGGTTTAGTCCTGGTTTAGTCCTGGTTTAGTCCTGGTTTAGACCTGGTTTAGTCCTGGTTTAGACCTGGTTTAGACCTGGTTTAGTCCTGGTTTAGTCCTGGTTTAGTCCTGGTTTAGACCTGGTTTAGTCCTGGTTTAGACCTGGTTTAGACCTGGTTTAGTCCTGGTTTAGTCCTGGTTTAGACCTGGTTTAGTCCTGGTTTAGACCTGGTTTAGTCCTGGTTTAGTCCTGGTTTAGTCCTGGTTTAGACCTGGTTTAGTCCTGGTTTAGTCCTGGTTTAGTCCTGGTTTAGTCCTGGTTTAGACCTGGTTTAGACCTGGTTTAGACCTGGTTTAGACCTGGTTGGTTTAGACCATGTTTTTTCTCTTTCAAAAGTTGCAAAAGTCAAAGTGTAAATAGATGATTCATGTCATTGTTCATTGTCATCATGTAAGAATAACAAGGTGTTTTATGAGCAAAAATGACCAAATTACACCTTTTCAGGATTTACATATGTGAGAAGAGCAAGATTTGAATTATGAATTTAGTTATATTTAAAACAGCATCAGAGGAGGAGGGAGAAGATAAGATAAGATAAGATATTCCTTTATTGTCCCACATGGGGAAATTTCATTGGTGCAACGCAGGTAGATACAGAGGTAGATCCAGAAGAACAGATCACTTATAGGAAGAGGAGTGTTGAGATCATTATATTGTTTGATGAATTTGTATTACACACACACACACACACACACACACACACACACTAAAACAGATCGGTCCGGCAAGTGTCGGATTACAGACACAGACTGATTGATAATTTTTTTTATTAAATGCAGAAAAAGATCTGAGTTCAGTTTTCATTTAAGAACAGCCACCACAGGAACCAAAAGAATCGGGAAGAGAGGAGAGCAAGAGAGGAGGGAGAGGAGGAGAGAGAGGTGGGGAGAAGAGGAGGTAGAGGAGGAGGAGAGCGAAGAGGAGGTAGAGGAGGAAGGTGTGGAGGGGGTAGAAGAGGAGGAGGAGAGAGGGTGAAGAGGAGAGAGAGGAAGAGGGGGAAGAGGAGGAGGGAGGAGAAAAGTCCTTTGTTCAAACGTCTTTAAATCTCTGGATGTGATTAAAATAAATGACGAAACCTTCAGGTTCAGAGTGTGACACTGTGTTTGTTTCCATGGTAACGAGAGCAAAGTGACCACACAATAAAAAGCATCGCACCTTTAATGTTTAATGCTCGTAATGCGTCATATTTTTTCTTCTTTGCAGCTCAAATCGCTCTCTCTGCGTCTGAAGACCTCGAGTACCACTTTATAAACGAGAACAAGACGTGGGATGAAGCTCAGACGTTCTGCAGAAAGTTCTACACAGACCTGGCAACAGTGAAGAACATGAAGGAGCTGAAGAGACTGACAGAACCAGACGGAGGAACAGACGGAGGAACAGACGGAGGAACAGACGGAGGAACAGACGGAGGAACAGACGGAGGAACAGACGGAGGAACAGAAGGAGGAACAGACGGAGGAACAGACGGAGGAACAGACGTGTGGATCGGACTTCATCAAACCAGCGACAACCCCAAAGATATAAACAAGAAATGGCACTGGTCTCAGCCTGAGGTCCAGTTCAATGAAGGAGAAGCTGAAGCTGAGTGGCACACAGAGTCAGGTGAACCTGATGATAAAGGAGGACATCAAAACTGTGTGGCAATTTGTAGCAGTAACAAATGGCATGATAAAACATGTGATGAGACATATCGTTTCATCTGCTACGACGGTGAGGAAACTGTTTTTGCTTTTGTTACAGTGTAAAATCAAATAAATCTTATTGTAAATCCTTTATTCCTTTGATGTGTCACTATTGTGTGGTCTGTTTGTACATGTCTATATTATACGTACATCGACTGTAGAGATGGGACACACGGATGTGTCTCACATCAGGAAATGAGAGTTAGGACAATATTTGCAGTAAAATCCACTGTATTATTTCTAAACAAATCTCTTGTTCTACAGAATCCTCCAACTCCACTGTCATGATCCAGGAGAGAAGAACCTGGTTAAAGGCTCAGCAGTTCTGCAGAGAACACCACACTGACCTGATGAGTGGACTGGACCAGCAAAGACAGTTCCATGACAAATATCCAACCCGTTCTGGCTCATATTGGATTGGTCTGTCCCGGGACACGTGGGCGTGGTCAGACAGAAGTAACTCCTCCTTCAGAAACTGGAACTCAGATGTAAATCCACTGAACAATAAATGTTCTGCTCTGAGAGCTCAGGGCCGATGGGAGAGCGACGACTGTGACCTGAAGAAACCCTTCATCTGTCATGGAGGTGAGTGTACAAGGAACAACCAACCCTCCCACACAGACTGAAGACCCTCCCACACAGACTGAAGACCCTCCCACACAGACTGAAGACCCTCCCACACAGACTGAAGACCCTCCCACACAGACTGAAGACCCTCCCACACAGACTGAAGACCCTCCCACACGGACTGACAACTGTATTGAACGGCTGATGAAGTTTTACCTCTGAAATTATTATTTTTTATTGCAGTTCTGAAGATTCATAAGACTTTGGTGAAAATAAGTCTGTCCTCAGCTGTAGATCTCAACTCACACAACGCTTCAGTCCTCAGACAGGTACGTGTAGTTATTTGTAGTTCTGTATTATTATATTTATGCAGAGCAATGGAATGGAACACATCCAGGAGCTTTAACGTTTGAGAGACTGAAACATGAAGTGTTAAACTAACACAAGAATCACATGTTTCAGAACATGTTTGTAGCTCTAAATGACACATTTACAATGCTTTAGGTGGTGATTTTGATCTGATTTTGATTTACTGCAGCGTCGTTCAAGTCGTTCTTAGAATCCTTTTTAGGGTTTTCTTTCTGTGCATCACAAAAGCCACTGGTTTAAAATTGTGCACAAATGAATAAATCTGTGTGTTTTCCTTTATTGGATCGTCTTTAGTTCCAGTGTCTGTGTTTATTGTTCTCATTTCTCAGTCTCAGAAAAATGAACTTCTCTCCTTTTTCTTCAGCTGGAAGACCACTTCAGAGCAAACAACCTCCACGTCAAACTGAGCTGGAAAAGAGGAAAAGACGGAAAGGTTTTCCAAAAACAAGACCAGGTGTGATTATATATCTATGATTTTGATCGAAAATACTAATAAGAGTAAAAGTACTATCATAGTACTGTCTACAAACTGAGTAATGTAGTATATATGTAGTACACATGTAATGTACCATAGTTTCAATAACGTGTTTTTAAGTTGTTTATGTTAGAATAGGTTTAATGTTTGAGTTTGTGTGCATCAACATAAAGAAGATGCTGCTGGTTTCACTGTATAATCTATAATATTTAGCTGGATAAAGTGACTTTGCAGGAAGCAAAAGAAATGTGACAGTGGAAGTCAATATTTTATCTGCAGTTGAGAGAACTAGTGGTTAATAAGTTATCTGTTCTTTGCTGGTGCTGGTTTAGTCCTGGTTTAGTCCTGGTTTAGACCTGGTTTAGACCTGGTTTAGTCCTGGTTTAGTCCTGGTTTAGTCCTGGTTTAGTCCTGGTTTAGTCCTGGTTTAGTCCTGGTTTAGACCTGGTTTAGACCTGGTTTAGACCTGGTTTAGTCCTGGTTTAGTCCTGGTTTAGTCCTGGTTTAGACCTGGTTTAGTCCTGGTTTAGTCCTGGTTTAGTCCTGGTTTAGTCCTGGTTTAATAATAATAATAATAATAATAACTTTTATTTATATAGCGCTTTTCAGTGACCCAAAGACGCTGAACATAATAAAAAAGGGGGGGTATTTACAGACAGGGGGGACAACACGTACAGAACACATTAATATACAGATAAAATGAACAAGACAGAAGAAGTAGAGAGAAAAAGATGGGGATGTAACAGGGGGTAGAAGTGTAGGCAATGGGGTAGAGGAGGCTAGGGGTAGGGGAGGTCATAGGCTTGGGTGAAGAGGTGTGTTTTTAGGCGGGATTTGAATGTTGTGAGTGAGGGAGAGTGGCGGACAGGTCGGGGGAGGGAGTTCCAGAGTCGGGGTGCTGTTCGGGAGAATGCTCTGTCGCCAAAAGTTTTGAGTCGGGATGTTGGTGCAGTCAGGGTGAGAGAGGAGGAGGATCGGAGAGCTCGGGTGGGGCGGTGGGGGATGAGGAGGTCAGACAGGTAGGGGGGGGCAAGGTGGTGAAGAGCTTTGAAGGTGAGGAGGAGTATTTTAAAGTTTATGCGCTGCTTGATGGGGAGCCAGTGGAGAGAGCGGAGAACGGGAGTGATGTGATCACGGGACCGGGTGTGGGTGAGGAGGCGGGCAGCGGAGTTTTGGACCATTTGGAGTCTGTGGAGGGAATGGGAGGAGATGCCAGTGAGGAGGGAGTTGCAGTAGTCGAGGCGGGAGGAGATGAAGGCATGATGAGGGATTCAGCAGCGGGGAGGGTGAGGCAGTGTCGGATTTTGGCGATGCGGCGGAGGTGGAAGTATGAGGTCTTGACGATGTGGCTGACATGGGGAGTGAAGGAGAGGGTGGGGTCCATGATGACACCGAGATTGCGTACCAGGGTAGAGGGGGTGATGGTCGAGGTGTCGATGCTGAGTGAAAAGGGACCAGTTTTATTGAGAGTGGTTTTGGTGCCAATGAGGAGGAGCTCTGTTTTGTCACTGTTCAGTTTGAGGAAGTTGAGAGTGAGCCATGATTTTATTGTAGAGATGCAGGTTTCGATGTGGCTGAGGGGAGGGTTTTGGGTGGATTTGATGGTGAGGTATATCTGGGTGTCGTCAGCGTAGCAGTGAAAGTCCAGGTTGAGTTGGCGGAGGATGTGACCAAGGGGGAAGATGTAGCAGATGAAGAGGAGGGGGCCGAGGACTGAGCCCTGGGGGAACCCCTGCGTTACTGGGGAGAGGGTGGATGAGTGACCGGAGAGGGAAATGAACTCTTGCCTGTTGGTGAGGTAGGATGTGAGCCAGTCAAGTGCAGAGCCCTCAACACCCAGTTGGCGCAGCCTTTGTAGGAGGATGGAATGGTTTATAGTGTCAAAGGCTGCGCTGAGGTCTAGTAGTAACAGGATGTTGAGGGCCCCGGAGTCTGCAGAGGTGAGGAGATCGTTGAGTACTTTGACCAGGGCTGTTTCAGTGCTGTGAAGTGGGCGGAAGCCAGATTGGAGGGGTTCATAGAGGTTGTTTGACTGGAGGTGGGTGTGAAGTTGGGCGGCGACGATGCGTTCCAGCGTTTTTGAGAGGAACGGCAGGTTGGAGATGGGGCGGTAGTTGGAGAGGTTGGCGGAGTCTAGGGTGGGTTTTTTGAGGATGGGGGTGATGGAGGCCAGTTTGTAGATGGAAGGAACATGGCCGAGGGATAAAGACTTGTTGAAGAGGGTGGTGAGATGGGGGATGAGAGCAGGGAGGCAGGCCTTGGTTAGAGTCGTTGGGAGGGGGTCGAGAGAGCAGGTGGTGGTTTTGGAAGCGGTGATGAGGTCTATGATATGAGAGGAGTTAACAGAGGAGAAGGTGGTGAGGGGAGGGAAGGGTGGGTGGTCAGGGAGAGGAGGGGGGGCAGGGGTGGTGATGGAGTTAATGGAGACGGCAGTCATGGAGCTGTTGATTTTGGAAATTTTGTCATTGAAGGCAAGGAGGAAAGAGTTGCAGAGGTCAGGGGAGGAGGGTGGAGTGGTGTCCGGTGGCTGGAGCAGCTTGTTGACGGTGGAGAACAGGGTGCGAGGGCTCCGGTGGGAGCTGTTGATGAGGGTGGAGAGGTGGTTTAGTCCTGGTTTAGTCCTGGTTTAGACCTGGTTTAGTCCTGGTTTAGTCCTGGTTTAGACCTGGTTTAGTCCTGGTTTAGTCCTGGTTTAGTCCTGGTTTAGACCTGGTTTAGTCCTGGTTTAGTCCTGGTTTAGACCTGGTTTAGTCCTGGTTTAGACCTGGTTTAGACCTGGTTTAGTCCTGGTTTAGTCCTGGTTTAGACCTGGTTTAGTCCTGGTTTAGACCTGGTTTAGTCCTGGTTTAGACCTGGTTTAGTCCTGGTTTAGACCTGGTTTAGACCTGGTTTAGTCCTGGTTTAGTCCTGGTTTAGTCCTGGTTTAGACCTGGTTTAGTCCTGGTTTAGACCTGGTTTAGACCTGGTTTAGTCCTGGTTTAGTCCTGGTTTAGTCCTGGTTTAGACCTGGTTTAGTCCTGGTTTAGACCTGGTTTAGACCTGGTTTAGTCCTGGTTTAGTCCTGGTTTAGACCTGGTTTAGTCCTGGTTTAGACCTGGTTTAGTCCTGGTTTAGACCTGGTTTAGTCCTGGTTTAGTCCTGGTTTAGTCCTGGTTTAGACCTGGTTTAGTCCTGGTTTAGTCCTGGTTTAGTCCTGGTTTAGTCCTGGTTTAGACCTGGTTTAGACCTGGTTTAGACCTGGTTTAGACCTGGTTTAGTCCTGGTTTAGACCTGGTTTAGACCTGGTTTAGACCTGGTTTAGACCTGGTTTAGACCTGGTTTAGTCCTGGTTTAGACCTGGTTCTTGTCTCTCCAGGTGAACATGGACCAGTCTTCGTGGCTCTTCGTGCTGCTGCTCAGTGAGTTTATCATTTCTGTTTTTATGTTTTTTCTCTTTCAAAAGTTGCAAAAGTCAAAGTGTAAATAGATGATTCATGTCATTGTTCATTGTCATCATGTAAGAATAACAAGGTGTTTTATGAGCAAAAATGACCAAATTACACCTTTTCAGGATTTACATATGTGAGAAGAGCAAGATTTGAATTATGAATTTAGTTATATTTAAAACAGCATCAGAGGAGGAGGGAGAAGATAAGATAAGATAAGATATTCCTTTATTGTCCCACATGGGGAAATTTCATTGGTGCAACGCAGGTAGATACAGAGGTAGATCCAGAAGAACAGATCACTTATAGGAAGAGGAGTGTTGAGATCATTATATTGTTTGATGAATTTGTATTACACACACACACACACACACACACACACACACTAAAACAGATCGGTCCGGCAAGTGTCGGATTACAGACACAGACTGATTGATAAATTTTTTTATTAAATACAGAAAAAGATCTGAGTTCAGTTTTCATTTAAGAACAGCCACCACAGGAACCAAAAGAATCGGGAAGAGAGGAGAGCAAGAGAGGAGGGAGAGGAGGAGAGAGAGGTGGGGAGAAGAGGAGGTAGAGGAGGAGGAGAGCGAAGAGGAGGTAGAGGAGGAAGGTGTGGAGGGGGTAGAAGAGGAGGAGGAGAGAGGGTGAAGAGGAGAGAGAGGAAGAGGGGGAAGAGGAGGAGGGAGGAGAAAAGTCCTGTAAATCTCTGGATGTGATTAAAATAAATGACGAAACCTTCAGGTTCAGAGTGTGACACTGTGTTTGTTTCCATGGTAACGAGAGCAAAGTGACCACACAATAAAAAGCATCTCACCTTTAATGTTTAATGCTCGTAATGCGTCATATCTTATTCTTCTTTGCAGGACAAATCGCTCTCTCAGCATTTCAAGACCTGATGTACCACTTTATAAACGAGAACAAGACGTGGGATGAAGCTCAGACGTTCTGCAGAAAGTTCTACACAGACCTGGCAACAGTGAAGAACATGAAGGAGCTGAAGGAGCTGGAGAGACTGACAGAACCAGACGGAGGAACAGACGGAGGAACAGACGGAGGAACAGACGTGTGGATCGGACTTCATCAAACCAGCGACAACCCCAAAGACAGAAACAGGAAATGGCTCTGGTCTCAGCCCGAGGTCCAGTTCAATGAAGCTGAAGCTGAAGCTGAGTGGGGGGAAGGGCAACCTAATGATGGTGGAGGAGCTCAAAACTGTGTGGCATTTCATGACAATAACAAATGGTTTGATGCAAAATGTGATGAGACAGCTTATTTCATCTGCTACAACGGTGAGGAAACTGTTTTACTTTTATTACACTGTAAAATCAAATAAATCTTATTGTAAATCCTTTATTCCTTTGATGTGTCACTATTGTGTGGTCTTTTTGTACATGTTTATATTATACATATATCGACTGTAGAGATGGGACACACGGATGTGTCTCACATCAGGAAATGAGAGTTAGGACAATATTTGCAGTAAAATCCACTGTATTATTTCTAAACAAATCTCTTGTTCTACAGAATCCTCCAGCTCCACTGTCATGATCCAGGAGAGAAGAACCTGGTTAAAGGCTCAGCAGTTCTGCAGAGAACACCACACTGACCTGATGAGTGGACTGGACCAGCAAAGACAGTTCCAAGACAAATATCCAACCCGTCCCTTGAACTCCAACTATTGGATTGGTCTGTCCCGGGACACGTGGGCGTGGTCAGACAGAAGTAACTCCTCCTTCAGAAACTGGAACTCAGATGTAAATCCACTGAACAATAAATGTTCTGCTCTGAGAGCTCAGGGCCGATGGGAGAGCGACGACTGTGACCTGAAGAAACCCTTCATCTGTCATGGAGGTGAGTGTACAAGGAACAACCCTCCCACACAGACTGAAGACCCTCCCACACAGACTGACCCCTCCCACACAGACTGAAGACCCTCCCACACAGACTGAAGACCCTCCCACACAGACTGAAGACCCTCCCACACGGACTGAAGACCCTCCCACACAGACTGAAGACCCTCCCACACAGACTGACCCCTCCCACACAGACTGAAGACCCTCCCACACGGACTGAAGACCCTCCCACACAGACTGACCCCTCCCACACAGACTGAAGACCCTCCCACACAGACTGAAGACCCTCCCACACAGACTGAAGACCCTCCCACACAGACTGACCCCTCCCATACAGACTGAAGACCCTCCCACACAGACTGAAGACCCTCCCACACAGACTGAAGACCCTCCCACACAGACTGAAGACCCTCCCACACGGACTGAAGACCCTCCCACACAGACTGAAGACCCTCCCACACAGACTGAAGACCCTCCCACACAGACTGAAGACCCTCCCACACAGACTGAAGACCCTCCCACACGGACTGAAGACCCTCCCACACAGACTGAAGACCCTCCCACACGGACTGAAGACCCTCCCACACGGACTGAAGACCCTCCCACACAGACTGAAGACCCTCCCACACAGACTGAAGACCCTCCCACACGGACTCTCCCACACGGACTGAAGACCCTCCCACACAGACTGAAGACCCTCCCACACGGACTGA
The DNA here is from genome assembly GCF_026437365.1 of Eucyclogobius newberryi. Lineage (NCBI taxonomy): Eukaryota > Metazoa > Chordata > Actinopteri > Gobiiformes > Gobiidae > Eucyclogobius > Eucyclogobius newberryi. The sequence goes on along the minus strand of NW_027315857.1, from coordinate 23,392,897 downwards.
AGACCCTCCCACACAGACTGAAGACCCTCCCACACAGACTGAAGACCCTCCCACACAGACTGAAGACCCTCCCACACAGACTGAAGACCCTCCCACACGGACTGAAGACCCTCCCACACGGACTGAAGACCCTCCCACACGGACTGAAGACCCTCCCACACGGACTGAAGACCCTCCCACACAGACTGAAGACCCTCCCACACAGACTGAAGACCCTCCCACACAGACTGACCCCTCCCACACAGACTGAAGACCCTCCCACACAGACTGAAGACCCTCCCACACAGACTGAAGACCCTCCCACACAGACTGAAGACCCTCCCACACGGACTGAAGACCCTCCCACACAGACTGAAGACCCTCCCACACAGACTGAAGACCCTCCCACACAGACTGAAGTCCCTCCCACACAGACTGAAGACCCTCCCACACAGACTGAAGACCCTCCCACACAGACCTAAGACCCTCCCACACAGACTGAAGACCCTCCCACACAGACTGAAGACCCTCCCACACAGACTGAAGACCCTCCCACACAGACTGAAGTCCCTCCCACACAGACTGAAGACCCTCCCACACAGACTGAAGACCCTCCCACACAGACTGAAGACCCTCCCACACAGACTGAAGACCCTCCCACACGGACTGAAGACCCTCCCACACGGACTGACAACTGTATTGAACGGCTGATGAAGTTTTACCTCTGAAATTATTATTTTTTATTGCAGTTCTGAAGATTCATAAGACTTTGGTGAGAATAAGTCTGTCCTCAGCTGTAGATCTCAACCCACACGACTCTTCAGTCCTCAAACAGGTACGTGTAGTTATTTGTAGTTATGTATTAGTATATTTATGCAGATCAATGGAATGGAACACATCCAGGAGCTTTAACGTTTGAGAGACTGAAACATGAAGTGTTAAACTAACACAAGAATCACATGTTTCAGAACATGTTTGTAGCTCTAAATGACACATTTACAATGCTTTAGGTGGTGATTTTGATCTGATTTTGATTTACTGCAGCGTCGTTCAAGTCGTTCTTAGAATCCTTTTTAGGGTTTTCTTTCTGTGCATCACAAAAGCCACTGGTTTAAAATTGTGCACAAATGAATAAATCTGTGTGTTTTCCTTTATTGGATCGTCTTTAGTTCCAGTGTCTGTGTTTATTGTTCTCATTTCTCAGTCTCAGAAAAATGAACTTCTCTCCTTTTTCTTCAGCTGGAAGACCACTTCAGAGCAAACAACCTCCACGTCAAACTGAGCTGGAAAAGAGGAAAAGACGGAAAGGTTTTCCAAAAACAAGACCAGGTGTGATTATATATCTATGATTTTGATCGAAAATACTAATAAGAGTAAAAGTACTATCATAGTACTGTCTACAAACTGAGTAATGTAGTATATATGTAGTACACATGTAATGTACCATAGTTTCAATAATGTGTTTTTAAGTTGTTTATGTTAGAATAGGTTTAATGTTTGAGTTTGTGTGCATCAACATAAAGAAGATGCTGCTGGTTTCACTGTATAATCTATAATATTTAGCTGGATAAAGTGACTTTGCAGGAAGCAAAAGAAATGTGACAGTGGAAGTCAATATTTTATCTGCAGTTGAGAGAACTAGTGGTTTGTCCACATAAAAATCCTTGGCCGAGATGTGATGACGAGGAAGTTCCGTCTGTGGGGCCTCTGCACCAGGGGCCGTGGTCGGCTGTGAGTGCTGGGGCCTGGCTCATGGCCCCCTGGTGGAGTTCTGGGGCCTTATCTCTCTTCTGGGCCCCTGGTGGAGGTTTGGGGTCTCATCTCTCGTCTTGGCCCCTGGTGGAGGTTTGGGCCTCACCTCTCCTCTAGGCCCCTGGTGGAGGTCTGGGGCCTCCTCTCTCCTCTAGGTCCCTGGTGGAGGTTTGGGGCCTCATCTCTCCTCTGGGCCCCTGGTAGAGGTCTGGGGCCTCATCTCTCCTCTGGGTCCCTGGTAGAGGTCTGGGGCCTTATCTCTCCTCTGGGTCCCTGGTAGAGGTATGGGGCCTCACCTCTCCTCTGGGCCCCTGGTGGAGGTTTGGGCCTCACCTCTCCTCTGGGCCCCTGGTGGAGGTTTGGGGCCTCACCTTTCCTCCAGGCCCCTGGTGGAGGTTTGGGGTCTCATCTCTCCTCTGGGCCCCTGGTGGAGGTTTGGGCCTCACCTCTCCTCTGGGCCCCTGGTGGAGGTTTGGGATCTCATCTCTCCTCTGGGCCCCTGGTGGAGGTTTGGGTCTCATCTCTCCTCTAGGCCCCTGGTGGAGGTCTGGGGCCTCATTTCTCCTCTGGGCCCCTGGTGGAGGTTTGGGTCTCACCTCTCCTCTGGGCCCCTGGTGGAGGTTTGGGGCCTCATCTCTCCTCTAGGCCCCTGGTGGAGGTCTGGGGCCTCATTTCTCCTCTGGGCCCCTGGTGGAGGTTTGGGGCCTCATCTCTCCTCTGGGCCCCTGGTGGAGGTTTGGGCCTCATCTCTCCTCTGGGCCCCTGGTGGAGGTTTGGGGCCACATTACTCCTCCAGGCCCCTGGTGGAAGTTTGGGGTCTCATCTCTCCTCTGGGCCCCTGGTGGAGGTCTGGGGTCTCATCTCTCCTCTGGGCCCCTGGTGGAGGTCTGGGGTCTCACCTCTCCTCTGGGCCCCTGGTGGAGGTCTGGGCCTCATCTCTCCTCTGGGCCCCTGGTGGAGGTCTGGGGTCTCACCTCTCCTCTGGGCCCCTGGTGGAGGTCTGGGCCTCATCTCTCCTCTGGGCCCCTGGTGGAGGTCTGGGGTCTCATCTCTCCTCTGGGTCCCTGGTGGAGGTCTGGGGTCTCACCTCTCCTCTTGGCCCCTGGTGGAGGTCTGGGGCCTCACGTCTCCTCTGGGCCCCTGGTGGAGGTCTGGGGCCTCATCTCTCCTCTGGGGCCTGTGTCCTGGTGCAGACTCCTCTGATGGTGCTTCCTCTCCTGGTCCATCTGTACTCAGGCTGGTGTGTGGTCATAATGTTTTGCTGTGTGGGTGAGAGGGTCGTGGAGAAGGTGGATGATGTGGGATTGTATTTCATGAACTGTAAAGCTCTTTGTGTCACATTGTTTTGCTTTATAAATAAAGTTTGATTCATTGATATTACAGATGCATAAATCTTCTTTGAAAATATATTAAATCAATATAGTCAGTCTATGGAACCGGATCCAGGATATCTGTCTTTTATACAGAGGGAGCTCAGTCGGGGCCCCACTTCCTCCACTGCACCCGGAGACAAACTCAGACAGAACCGTGCAATCACATGGTTTATTTCAGTGATGAATCATAAAAACACATGAGACGGAGGAATAAAGGACCTGCACTTGAACATAATTGTAAATATCAGAAAACTTTAGACATTATGCACTGCACGTGTTGAGGGTCCAATACTTGTTTTATTGGTTTTAGTTTATCAAAAATGCAATTGTTAAAAAAAATAAAAAGTCTTCACTTTAACAACTATAAAATAAAGAAATTCAAACATTGTCAAAGACCTAAATACTGTTTATGGTCTTTAAGGTCTGCATGATATAAAAATAGTTTAAGACGCTTAATAGTTGCTAAAGAGATAATCTAAAAATATATGATTCTCCTTATTTCCCGCCCCGAAAGTACAAAAAGTCGGAACACGTCAGAACTTAGAAACATATTTATTCATTTTGAACCAGTGCTTTTCATACAAACTCGACGACAGATAAACATTGACTCGCACTGACTTACGGTAAAACGAAACGAACAATTTAAAACAAAAATCCCGCCAAAGCGCATCTCCATCCGCCCGAGGAATGATCCACGCCGAGGTCGGTTTCATCGGCGACGTGGCTCGACCGTGAGAGCAGTTTTAGCATAACGCCGCCCTCTGCTGGTCGAGACACCGCACTACAGCGCTTCTCTGCATGCGCTCCGTTCACTTTCCAACGCGCCACCAACTGCGAGTTATTGAGGTAAAAGATTTCAAAATGTCGACTTCTTTCCAGGTTTGACCGCGCGCTTCGCCGTAAACATTGTTCTCTGCGCGGTTTACGCGGAGCGGAGGTTCCGCTCAGTCGCCGTTGGCGCTGTCGTCGCCGTCGTCTTCCCCTTCCTCGCGCTCCACGTCGTCCTCCTCGCCATCGTCGGCCTTCAACTGCAAAAGGTCAAATGTCAACAAAATAAACCAATAAATACACTACAAAAGTAACTTAGAAAATCTCTCTGACGGGGCGGGTCGAGGGGAGACGGGGGCGGGTCGAGGGGAGACGGGGCGGGTCGAGGGGAGACGGGGCGGGTCGAGGGGAGACGGGGCGGGTCGAGGGGAGACGGGGCGGGTCGAGGGGAGACGGGGGCGGGTCGAGGGGAGACGGGGGCTGGTCGAGGGGAGACGCGGCTGGTCGAGGGGAGACGCGGCTGGTCGAGGGGAGACGCGGCTGGTCGAGGGGAGACGCGGCTGGTCGAGGGGAGATGCGGCTGGTCGAGGGGAGATGCGGCTGGTCGAGGGGAGACTTGCCTTTAATTGAAATGACTGGGAAGCTGGAGCTACAACTGACCAATTTTGACCTGTTGAATAAAATAACCCAAATATAGTTTGCGGCTAACGGACTAGCTTGGTTGACGCAAATCCGGTAAATGACTCTCACTGGGAACGTTTTCTGCTCGGGATACGAATATTAAAACGCACGTCCAGGAGCAGCAACATCAGAGACGAGACTGAAGCCCGGACAGCTGAACGACCGCGAGAACCCCGCGCATTTCAGAACGTGTTGGTCGTCCCCGCACGAATAAGACGTCTCACTGCCCAGTCTGGATTCGCCTCACCTCGGGCTGCTCGTCCTCCAGCAGGTCGCCCTCCTCCTCGGAGTTCAGCTCGTGGTTCTGGTCCTCGCCCCGTTTGTAAGACGATGCCGGGGACACCTCACCGGGCTCGGCCGCCGAACTCCGAGCGTCTGGAACGAGAACGTCGCAGTTTCAACGGCGTCAAATGCTCAACCGCAAAACGAATTAAATGAGTCTCGCAAAGTTCAGAAAAAGATCGGGGTTCGGTTCTGACCCGACTTGGTGCTTTTCTCCATTCGCTCTAAACTCTCCAGCAGGAAGTCCACCTTGTGTTTGATCTGAGTCAGTTCCCGTTTCACCGTCTGCAGGTCGTCCACTCTCACTGAGGGAGAAATAGACGTCATCGTTATGTCAACACCACGTTGTATTTGAGAACTTTATTCCTTTTTCTGTTTTAAAGGAGACGTATTACGCTTTCCCCCCGGCACCAAGTATTGAGTTATAACATAAGCAGATCATCATTTTACATTTTGTTCACTGTAAACTGCGATATTTATCCAAAACGGCTTTTACTTCCTGTTCAAAACCGCAGAACTGAGAAGCCCCGCCTTTTTAAAGTGACAATTTCACCGTTACAAGCAACAGATTGTCATTTACCATATTTTCCGGACTATAAGTCGCACCTTTTTTCATAGTTTTGACCGGGATGAGACTTATGTGATATTTGTTATTTTCACGCGACATGTTTTTTCTTTAGGCTGCCCCAAATAAATTGTCAGTTTGCTGTAACCCGACCCACCATTTTTCAAGTGGGTAGGTAAATTCTTTTCTTTTAAGGCAAAAAAAAGATCCAAAACTAAGTGTATGTTTGGTGTAACCCGACCAAATTTTTCAAAGTGGGTAGGTAGGAAGTCAAAAAAATGTTTCTACTTTAAAAACATAAAAAAAATCCAAATTTGTATATAGAATTGAATGATAATTTGCTTATGAAATGATTATAATTTATCAAAAGAGATGCTACCGTAAAAGTTCAAAACAAAAAAAATTACTAAGTCCACCCAATAAACTATTTGTACAGGACAAATAATACAAAATTTTGGCCATTTTCATGTCGTAGAATCGTCGACGTCTCGGTCATCATATGACAAATTCTGCATATTTCAGCCACTGTCAAATCCCGTTTTTTCTATTCTGCCAGTGACATGCAGTGACCGCCAGGGGTCAGGCTTCAACAGACAATGACTTAAACGTTCTCCGCTTGTCAAGTTTCATTTTCATTTCTTTTTCGCTTTTTTTGAAAAAACGGTCGGTGAGTCGGCAAAATATAAGAAATAAAAGAATTTGGCATAATTTTCAAAAAATGCTGATATTTTAATTTCAGTCGGCTATAATTTTGACTGCTCGGTCGGGTTACGGCAAACAGACATTATTTTGCTCTTCATTATGCATGTTTTGGCTGGGGCGACTTATACACTTTGGAAATACGGTAAATGCTTTTTTTTAACCCAGTATGATCACTGGAATATTTTTGGGATTTTCTTTTTTTTTTTTTAACATAATCACACCGAGTACAGGGATGTGGGCGGGGATAGGGGGTATGTGAAAACACGCCGTGTCCGAACACTCGAGCCTCAGTTGAGGGACCAAACTCAAACATCCTGGAACAAAACTTTGAGTAAACTAATGAGAAACCGCTTTTCCGACACCGTAAAAAGCTGGCGAAAGTGGGTTTTGCGTAACACGTTTCCTTTAAAGAGCGCGTACTTGTCCGCGAGGTGCGAGGGCTCCCCCTGGTGGACGAGGAGAAGCTGTTGCGGTTCCTCCTGCTGCCTCCGCTCGCGCTGACTCGGGGCCGTTTGGTGGGCACCACGGGGCGGGCGAGGGGCAGAGAGGGCACGGGCAGGCGCGACGGGTACGTGTACATGCTGCCAAACACACCACATGAAGAGGAAATGAAACGCGGGAAAAATATAGCTTTGGTTCATGTTCGCACTGGTTTGTTGACAGTTGTTACTTTTTTTTTTTTTCTTTATCCAATCTGGTTTAGCTCACACATTACAATATATACAATTAAAATAATTAAGTGGTGATAAATAAGTAAAGTAGCAAAAATAGTAAAAGTACTCCTCAATTCGCCATTCTAGAGCAGAAATGTCAAAATTAGGTTAATCGAAAATTGTGATTATTCAGGTCACAATATAATAATTTTAGAAGCATTTGGACTTTGTTGTATTTATACCTGTCGTACATATAAATTATAGTTTAACTCCAATCGAGCAGGTATTTGAGAACATTTTTGAAAATCTTTTGAAAATGACAGGAAGTGACATCACACTCGTTCCAGACTAAGTTTAAGCATAATTTAAACAAATAAACAACTTTAAGGCTTTCGAACATACATTTTTACTTGTCCAAAAAGGTCCCAGTGTTTGCTGGGTAATTTCCTAGTGTGATGTCATCAATTACAAACAGGAAGTGAAATTATAAACCTAAAAGATTTGCTATTCTGTGATAAAATTTAGTAAAATTTAAAATATATTTATTTGAACTGCATTTTAGTTCAATGAGGCGTTTGACCTGTAGGGGGCGTTTAGTCTTTTTTGCTCAATTTATATTAGATCCAAATGTAGAGGCTGTTTTTGTCACATTTAACTTAATTTAGTCTTTCAGAAAGTTACATTTATTAAAGCCGGACACGACCTTGAATAGTAATATTTGAGTTCCATTTTTAGTCATGATTAAGTGGTGCGCTTTAGATCAGCCCAGTCCGACTTAAGGTGCACCGTGGAACTTTACTGGTGGCGGACCCGTCACCCGTGGGTTTAACCTAGAACGCTCCACGGTGACGCGTTCAAACTAATACGTCTTTTTAATCATCGTCATTTTCCTCCTCCACAATTGTATCAGTTATTTTATGAAGCAAGAGTAAATCTGAATTAAAAAAATATTACGTTTTTAAAGTTGCGTTTGCTAAGAATATGACACAAAACTGCTGCATTACGTCTTCGGAGACTTACCGATCGTAATAATCTCTTTGGAAGTCGTAGTCCAGATCAACTGAGGAGGAACTGTGGACAGAGCAAGAATATGAAGCTTAATTATGACTTAAAACAAACGAGGGGTCAAACAAACAGTACAAGAACATTTCCCAACGGTTTCCAAAGTCGACATTAAATACTTGATCCCTGTACTCGGATACTGTCGGCATCCGAGGGAACGCACGGCAACCGACTTCTGCGGGTGAAATTAGCCGTTCATTCAGCGTTAGCTGCGGGCTATATGCTAGCGCGACGCTAGCGCCTGCGTTTTCACGTCTACAAAACGGTTTACTTTTCTGAGGCAATTCCATGTCAACAACTCATTAAAAGTTAAATGTGACTGCTTGAATTGGTTGTGCTTAAAACGCGCACATAATTTGCCAGGAAACGCGTTCAAACGAGAAAAAGGTTTAGCGTTTTCACCCATGTCGGACCAAACCCCCGTTATGCGACGCGTTAGCGACTGTAGAACGATTTCAAACAACCTTTCTCCCCCACAATTATTCTAAATAAATGGCGTTCTCCAATCAGAAAGCAAGTATACGGCAGATTATGGACTCCCAGGCTCAGTTGGGATTGTAACGCAATTTCAAACCAGTAGAGGGTGTTCGGGTGTGACCGATTTCGCACGACACGCCCGTCTCACCTGTACATGTCCGATGCCGACCGCTTCCCTGTGGTCGGTCTGCGCGGCTTGGGTTCTCCGGCCAGGTTTATGTCTACGGAAAGAAAGAAAAAGACTAATAAAATGAGCGTTCCGACTGCTGCGAACTCTGAGGTCCATAATGTCACATGAGCGGCGGTTTCGTTCCCATAGTGACCATTCAAAATGCTCATCATCAGAACATTCTACGGAATAAAGACCCCAAACAAAGTGTTACCGAGATCAGATCCGATTATTAATCATTTTAAATCGTTGTCGTGTTTGTATCATTTGTGGCAAAGTACTGTGTGTAGTATATCTGGAGATAGGAGTATGTACGAGTACGTGTCCAGTAAAACCTAAATATCTGAATTTGTGCCGTAAGGGTCATAATCCATATTAAATAAACAAATGGTGCAAAATACAACAGTAAATGTGTTTTAACGCTCTGACGTCACTCACGTGGGTCTGAAAGGGTTTCATTTGTCAAAACAACCTCGATTTTACTTATTTTGTGATATTCTGTGATTAATCCCAGTTTCTCAATTGAAACCGTTCCACATCGCTTTAGACTCCTTTCTAGAATTTAGAATGTTTTTTGTTTGCAAATGTTAATAGTTAAAAGTGACACTCTCTTCATTTAAGACCAGGCTTAAAACGTTCCTCTTTCAAATTTCTCAGGCCAGTTAGGAACAGACATGTAAAGCTAGAGTTTCAGCTCTGCTGCCCTAGGAGCAACTCTGGGGGAAGTATGAGCTCTATCCTCTGACAAACACTTGCAAACTTTTCATTGCTGTTTTTCTCCTTGGTTCAGACACTGCTGATGCGGGCCTGTAGGTCCTCATCTGCCTGGAGGAACTCTCCATCTGCCTGGAGGAACTCTCCATCTGCCTGGAGGAACTCTCCATCTGCCTGGAGGAACTCTCCATCTGCCTGGAGGAACTCTCCATCTGCCTGGAGGAACTCTCCATCTGCCTGGAGGAACTCTCCATCTGCCTGGAGGAACTCTCCATCTGCCTGGAGGAACTCTCCATCTGCCTGGAGGAACTCTCCATCTGCCTGGAGGAACTCTCCATCTGCCTGGAGGAACTCTCCATCTGCCTGGAGGAACTCTCCATAAACAGCTCCTCATATGCCTCATCTGGAGGTTTCTACTTTCTCCCAAAGGGTTTTGTAGTTTTTCCTGCAGAAGGGCTGTCGACCCTTCGAGGAAACTGATGTTGTGATTTTGGGCGTTACAAAATTAAACTGAACCGTCTCACCTAGCACCTGTCCCACGATGACCCTCCCGTCTTCGCCCGTCACGGCCGCCCTGGCGTTCCGCTCGTGGACGTACTGCACGAAGGCGTAGCCCTTGTGCACGGAGCAGCCCACGATCTTGCCGTACTTGGTGAAGATGGCCTCCACGTCGGCCTTGGTGACGAGCAGCGTGTTCAGGTTCCCGATGAACACGCGCGAGTTCAGCGAGTGCGGGTCGTTCTTGTTGGTCACGTTGCTGGGCAAGGCGCCGGACGAGGACTTGGTTCGCCTGGGGGAAACGGGCGAAGGGGAAAGACGATGTTAGCAAAGCCTCTCACGGTTTACATCCGTTCCACTGACAACAATCACATCTTTGGAGTAATGAGACTGCAGTAAAAAACAACTAACATTACTTCTTAGTTCAGGAAGTACGTGTCTTTAATTTGAAACCGCCTCGATCTAAAATAAAAGTACGCACGCCGAGAAACGCTGTCCGGAAGTAACTGCACGGAAATGCCTCTCAAATGTGTATTCTGATGACGTATTTTGGGCTTTTCGTTACTGCGGCAGGAGAGGAAACTGGGGTTAACTCACTCCATGGGGTCCGTTTCGAAGGTCGACGGGATGATTCTGGCGGTGGGCGTCGGCCTCGAGCTGGAAGAAAAACAATCCCGCGTGACAAATTCAGCGTTCCACAAACTTACGAGGAAGAGGGAAGTCAATAGTCGACAGAATGAAAGCTTTACAGACACGTTTGACATTATGAAGGTGTTTGATGATTCGTACGGGGTTCACAGAGCTATAACCGCCATTACGTCACATGATCATCAATACTTTGCCCATCAAGAGTCATGATGAGGGATGTCACGAGCTCAAATGTTGGTGGAGCGATTGTTGTGGGAATAAACATCACGATTTAACAATTTGGTCGCGATTATTAACAATAAAAATCCGACATTTTCTTTCCTTCTTGTTTTCTTAACACATTGGCGCTGTTTAGTATGTGACCCGCTTTATGAAAAACATCCTGAATGATTAAGTTTGCTTTTGGGGGGAAAGGCTGAGCAGAAAATACAACTAAAATCTAAAATTGTCACAAAAAGTTATTTTTTTTGGTATTTACGATTATATTGTGACCTAAATAACCAGTCGTGAAAGTTAAAACGTTGTTGCACAAATGTAAAATGAGCCAAAATTAACCATAAAAGCCCAACAATATCACATTTCGCCCTCAATTTGTAGATTACACTGCATTATATGTTCTCTTTTATTATAGGTTTAATATTTGTTGTATGTTCTGCTTATTTATGTCATCTTTATATATTTCAATGACTGTTTCACTGCATCTCCAGTTAAACTCTGCAGGTCTAAAACGCACTAGAAATAATTTCAGATTCTACTTAACATTTTGCCCATTTGTCCCAAATTTATTCTTATATAATTTCGGATCTGTATAAAGTTGGATAGAAAATAAAATGTTTTATTGTTGTGTCACAGTTGTGAAATGTCTTGCCAAAACCACTAGGAGGCAGCATTAGTTCAACTGCCCTCAGACACTATTTTGAATCAGAAACGGGGCAAAAACTCATTTAAATCTCCTATTTTCAGAGAATATTTAAACACTTCAAATGTAAACGTATCATAAATGATCATTTCACAGTTCTCCTTTACATTTACTTGACATTGTACTTCTCTTGATTAGTTTTGGGATACTTTTACTCCTACGTAATTAAAAGTGTCATTTCTCTTCTCACTGCGAGTAAATCTATAAGTGACAAAACAAAATGATTTGATGCTTTAACGTTTGGGTTTCTTGCCCCTTGAAATACACAATTGATCACATTTGTGTGTCAATCATTTGAAAATATCAGATTACATTAAACTCAATTAAAACAAATGTGATGTTGCATACCGACAGTTACTTATGTTTTTACTCTTGTTGCAGGATTTCTTGGACCAAACCTTTGTATTGTTACTTTAGTACAAACATTTTGAAGCAGCATTTCAAACTTGAGTTATTTTTTAGCTGCTCTTCCACTTCAGCTTGAAAAACCCATGAGCTGCAATAAATAAGCAGTAAAATTATGTAATATTATGTTAATTATAGTCTGGTAAAAAAAAGGTCACAAGTTCAAATGTAACTTTAAATGATAAAAGCATGAGTTTGAATACACCAGTGAATGAGGATTCGCTTTTTAAGAATGGATGTCAAGATTAGACTTATTTAATTTAGAGAAAAGCGACACATTTCGAACCAAGTTTTTTTTTTTACGTTAACAAAATGTGAACTTTCCTTAAAAGAACCAAAATGTGTTTTAATCATGCTTTTTAAGTCAAATTAATCAGTGACATAAGATTGATTTCATAAAGCTGGACACATATTGAGTGTTTAGGTGACAAGAAAACAAGGAATGAACCTGTAGGATTTTATGGCCGTGATGTCATTAAACAATCGTTAAATCACGTTTATTCTCACAATTGCAACACTAAAACTTTAATCAACATCTCATCCACAGATTTTAAACATGTGAAAAGAGCTAATATTTTAACACTGTAGATGTTTAATTAATCTTTGACCACAGCAGCTTTTCATCTGCTTTATAATTTATTTAAGGAGGGTATGGAGTGGATGTTTGGTGAAAAAGATCCAGTTTTTTCAAGGTAAATTTAAATATATGGCATTTGTGTGGTTGTGCAATACTTTTTACTCGAGTTAAAAAAAAAAAAAAAAAAAAAAAAAAAAAAAAAAGTCATGCTCAAAAATCAGGTGCACCACAAAGTCATCCAGAAATGTCATGCACGATTTGAAAAGCAGCAACAAAATGACAAAAGTAAAAACTCAAATTTGAAAAAAAAAAAAATCTGGAAAAAGGGGCAAATTTCAGACTTTTTTTGGTGCGTAAAACTGAAGCGGCGACACATTTCACAAAGCAAAAAAATATGTCAAACGCTACGTCCACATTGGGGGAGGAGGGAAAAAAAATCACAGAGAAGTCGTTTTCCAAAAGTAAAAGTTTGTGTTTTTTTTCCTCTGGGGGTAAAAAGGCAAAATATCAACTTACGATTCGTCGGCGCTCAAAAAAGTGGCTTCAAAAACTACACAGAAAAACAAAAAAGGTAAAATTAGAAGCGGACAATTGAATTAAGGATCACTAGAGAAAAATGGTTAAAATGGGTCGACATCACTTTAATAAAACATAAATAACAGCTCGTATGTGAACGTTTGGAGTAAATGTGTCAGTTATCCATCAATTAAAGTTATGTTTTATGTCATTGTGATAACACAACCGGCAAAAAAGTGAATAATTTTAATGGACCACTTCTAGTTTTATCAATTAATGGGAAACAGACTTTTCCTGCAGAGTCAACACAGAATATTTGGTGGATATTTTGCACCTCCTTTATCTTGATTTTGTTGCCAATTACTTTGAAAAATACCAGAGTCTGTGCAGTGTGCATCTAAAATGAAGTTTTCTGGATAACTTTTCTTTAAGTGATTGTACTCTTGACTTTTAAGCTTTTCTAAACCTCTTGGATTCAGATTACGCGCAAAAACCACAAGGATGACTATTAAAATCCCCAACAATGACTATTACAATCCCCAAGGATGATGTGCAGCTCAGAGAGGATCACGTGACCAGCTCTGGGCCAGGTACTAAGCCACATTTAGGCCAGGTACATACAATGAATCAGATTACAGCCAAAGACAAAAAATATATAAATGTAACGGGGGCAAAATGTCTAAATTTGATCCTATTCAACCATTTTATGTTGGCGCAAAGCAATATGATTAAATGAGTATTAAAATCTGACTTATGAGAGTCAATGTAGCATAAAATAACATTTAAAAAATGGAAAAAGAGTGCTGATAATGTTGTGTGTAAAGGTAATCGTGTGTTTTGCGCACTGGTCCCGCACAAATGACCGCAAAACGTGCACGCAAAACAGCTTTGGAGAGGGGGGAAAAAAACCAAAAACTACGACCGTTATAAATGCAGAAAATGAAGGAGACAACGTGAAGGAGAACACGGCCTACAGAGAGCAAAAAACTACGATGGAAATACACGGGAGAGCTTGGAATCTCCAAACGAACGCAACAAAAGCAGCAGCAGCAGCAGCAGCAGCAGCAGCCATGGAGGAGGAGAACCGCACAAACTGGGGAGGAAAAACGCGTAAAAATGCCAACGAAACCCCGCCAAAAGAGGCTCAAGAGTCAGGAAAAATGAAAAACAGTGGGGGAAAAACCTCGAGGAAAAATACTCACCGGGCGCAAAGCGTAAAAATGGGCAAAAGTCGGCGGTGTTTTTTAGCGAGAGTGACGCGCGCGGGTCCGCATGGCGCAGAGGCTCGTCTCACCTTCGGCGGAGCGGGCACAAAATGGCGGCGGGGCTGAGGCGGAGGAAGATGACCCCGCCCACTACCGGAAACGCGCGCTCTGATTGGGCCGTGAGCGAGCGCGAGACTGTTCGCTCATTGGACGAACACGACGTCAGTGAAAAAAAAGGACGGAAATAATAATAAAATAACAAGTATGTGTTATTATTATTCTTATCATTCGCGATAGATACTATTAAATAATTTAGAGAGGGTTTCATGTTAAAAAGTGATATTAAAAAAATAAAAATCTTAACAAATTGTGACAGTTTTTACGCAATAACTGTACAGCACGTTATTTCATGATAATATGGGGAAAATAATGTGACAGTGTTCATTCCCGCCCACTTTTTAATTTGTTTTGAAATAGAGTATTGTATTGTATTTGTTATACAGTATACTGTATTCTGCTCCTCCTAATGTGAATGTGTTATACTGTTGTAATTATTGTGTTCACCCTATAGAGGGCGCACTTGTCCTGGTGTGCAGACTGTTAAGAAAGTTGTCGAGCAAATAATGTGCTGCATGAGTAAAGACAAAACTCTGAAATTGAGATGTTGTTCTTCTTTATTTCCGTCATGATGCAACACATTCACTCCTCATTGTATTTACAGTTTGACAGCCGGAAAACACAGAAAAGCAGAGAAAACGTCTCTCCCACGATCCGAATTCCGACCGGCGAAGGTGCTTTCGTGTTTGACTCAACAAAATGGTCAACTGAAAAATAATCGTGAGCATCAAAGGTAAGGTAGTTAAGCCACAGAAAAAGGTAAGTGGAAAAACAAAAATGTAAAAAACAGTGACATTTCAGACTGTTCAAGTGAAAAAGGATCAAATCATTGTCTAGTCAACAAATAAATATACATTTGATTATAATTATACATAGAAATCATTATTATCATTGTTATTCTTTTAGGCAGTTTTCACGATGGGCACGGCTTGTTCTAGTTGCCGTAAAAGTGCAGATCTTTCCTTCTCGTTCCATTCATTCTCTGTCTTGCTCATATAAATCACACTAAAAAAGCTGTGACAGAAAGAGCGAGCTCCAGAGTGATAATCACTGCAGCAGGTTAAGACTTGTACGTACAATGTAAATATGTCACCGGCAGAAACGTGTTTATAAAAGTACGTGTTATTGTCTCAAAGCTAAAGGCTAACATGCTTTAGCTTAAATATAAGGTACGTGTTATTGTCTCAAAGCTAAAGGCTAACATGCTTTAGCTTAAATATAAAGTACGTGTTATTGTCTCAAAGCTAAAGGCTAACATACTTTAGCTCAAATATAAAGTACGTGTTATTGTCTCAAAGCTAAAGGCTAACATGCATTAGCTTGAATATAAAGTACGTGTTATTGTACTTCCTCTGCTTCCGAAGAGTGCACGCGCTTTTTTGCTCGCTCCGCTTGCTATCGCTGTTTTCCTTATTTATTTTGCTTTTTAATCAGTTTTGTCTTCCAAACATTTTTGCTTTAGACTTTTTCAAGTAAACCAAGGATTTTAAGAACATTTTTCCAGTTTTAACGACATATCGAGACGCCAGCGACATGTCCGGGAGAAGAAGGGAGAAAGACTGTGAACGCTGTCGGAAATATCAACAAGAAATTAATGAGCTGAAAACACGGATATTTGTTTTGGAATCTGAAAAAGTTCTTCACGATACCATTCCTGTGTCAACCGACGGTAAGAAGAGCACAGTTTTTACAAGAAAAACTGCTACTTTCAACCTAAACTGCAGTGACTCTGTGTCGTTTCCAAAACTGTCTAAAAACCAGAAAGACCAGGCTGTTTCTTGGAACAAACTTGGAGCAAAGCCTAAACGATACAAAGATAACGTGAAGTCACCTAAAATACAGCTCACCAACAGATTTTTACCACTTTCAGAGATGGAATTAAATGAAAAAAGGAAAGATGACGTGGCCAAAATACAGCGAGGAGGATCTGTGCCAGGAGCCAAGGTCACAAAGATTGTTTTAGTTGGGGACGGCGCGATAAGTCACGTGACGCATGAAAAGATAAACACACATTCTTTTCCAAGCGCCACTGTTTCTGAGATAACGTCACTCCTTCCAAATATTATGGCAAAGCATGGAGGAGCTAAACAGCTGATTGTGCACGTGGGTGCAGTGGACATGCGGCGGGAACAGACTGAAGTTTTGAAAAAAGACTTCTTGAAGTTATTCCACGTGCTTGATAAAATGGAAATCAAAACATTCATAAGTGGACCTCTTCCAAACATCGACAGGAGGATAAACAAGTTTAGCCGGCTTCTTCAGCTGAACACATGGCTGTCCAAAGAGTGTTCCCCGAGAGGACTACACTACATTGAGAACTTCTATCTATTCTGGAAACGAGAGGACATGTTTAAGAGAAATGGCCCCCACCTATGCAGAGGTGGAGTGAGGGTGCTGACAGAGAACCTGCTCCACGCTCTGAGGCATTGGACGGGGCCTGGACAGGGTCCTGAGCAGATAGTTAGAGAAGAGAGGAATGAGAGAAGAATTCCTGCTCCATCAGCCAGAGACCGAGCCAATGTTTCAACATCAAAAGCACCACAACCTCAGCCTCCACCAAAGGATTCATCAGCAGCTGCTCCACCACCACCAGCAAAGGATTCAGCTCCAGCTGCTCCGCATTCACCTCCACCGCCTCCAGCAAAGGAACAATCTTCAAAGGCCTTGGACCCATCTGTGACAAGCCCAACAACATCCCTGTCATCGCCCCTGCCTTCACACCAGCCCTGGGTTCCCCCTGCAACATCTACTCCCACTAAAGATTCATCATTCTCCTTCTCATCTCCACTCTCACCCATGGGCCTTCCCAGCCATTTTGAAAGTCTGATCAAATCAGGCATTAAGATGGCTCCACTCACGCCCAATATAGCAAGGGCTATGTCTTCCCTGCACAAGCCGACTACACCAACAAAAGCCCCACCACCCATCCCCCCTCGCCTCTCACCTGGTCCCAAACTCTCCTTGGCTACAAAAGCCCCACCACCCATCCAACCTCGCCTTTCACCTGGTATCTCCCATAGCTATGATGCACTGGGTCTCAGCGTTGCCGGGACTTATTGTCACATTAAAAATCAAACCAACCCGGGGCCCTATGTAAAAAGAGCCCCCCCTAGTGCTATTTCTGTAGTCACATCATCACAGAGATGGAAAAACAAAATGCGAGTCAGGCCCAATCTAAGAAATGTGATTATATTCCCTGTGAAAAGATAAAGCCCAGTCTCACTGAAACTAGTCTGAAACTTGCTTTGCTAAATGTCAGATCCTTATGTAACAAATCTCTCTTAATTAATAATTTTATTTCTTCTTATAATCTTGATTTTATGTTTTTAACTGAAACATGGCTTGACAAAAACACAGGAAATGTAGTTCTGATAGAATCTGCTCCACCCAACTTTAAGTTTGAATCTGAAACACGAGAAAACAAAAAAGGGGGTGGAGTCTGTGCTGTCTTTAGAGATGAAATAATTACCCGCAGGTTGTCTTTTGGGGTGTTTTCATCATTTGAGTATGTATCCTTTAAAATGGAGCTAAAACGGTCTCCATCCATTCTCTTCATTGTTTTATACAAGCCTCCCCAGCACTGCCAAAGTTTTATTGATGATTTTACTGAGATGCTTTCAGTCATATGCACAGACTTTGATGGTTTGGTCATTACAGGTGATTTTCAATGTGCATGTTGATAATATTTGTGACAGAAACGCTAAAGAGCTTGATGCTGTCCTTGAAACCTTCAGTCTTACTCAGCATGTGAGAGGCCCCACCCACAGCAAAGGACACACTCTAGATCTCATAATTACAAAGGGGGTAAATATTTCAAATGTTAATGTGATCGATGTTGCTCTGTCTGATCATTTCTGTGTCTTCTTTGACCTGTCTGTTTCTCCCAAACCTCGGGTTGGTCCTGCAGTTGTTCAGAGGAGACACATAAGTGATGGCACAGGTGCACTGTTTATGGAAATGATAAACTTTGAAAATGTCTCATGTTCTAATGTAAATGATTTGTTGAACTCTGTTACATCTAGTGTTTTGAATGTTCTGGACACCATCGCCCCTATAAAGGCTAAAATGGTTAAAAATAAAAAGAAGGCGCCGTGGAGAAATGATGATTGGGTCAGGGCACAGAAAAGGGAGTGCCGCAGGGCCGAACGGAAATGGCGCAAGTCAAAGCTCCAGGTTCAAAAAGAGATTTACAAAGAAAAGCTGAACATGTACAACCTAATCTTATGTAGAACTAGGGAAAGATATTTTTCTGAAATAATTGGAAGCTGCAGTAACAACTCGCGTGTCCTGTTTGCCACAGTAAACAGATTAACAAACCTTCCAGCTCAGCTGCCATTAGAACTCATTTCCACATCCAAGTGTAATGAGTTTGCATTATTCTTTAATGACAAAGTTCAGGGCATTAAAAATGCTATAAATCCCACAATGCAAAAAATTACCCTAAAACCACCAAGACACTTAGAGCTAACTCACTTTGCACCAGTAACTGACAAAACTGTCCATGAGATCATCACCAGTCTGAGTTCATCTACATGCTGCCTTGATGTGTTACCCACCAAATTTCTAAAGTCTGTGCTGAACAGTTTGTTAGCACCATTCACTCACATAGTTAACATGTCGCTTCAATCTGGAACATTCCCAATGTTTTTGAAAACTGCGGTCATAAAGCCTCTCCTAAAGAAGAGCAGTCTTGATGCCGCAGTACTGAGTCATTACCGGCCCATCTCTAATCTACCATTTTGGGGCAAAGTCCTTGAAAAGGTTGTTTACCAACAGCTCACAGATTTCCTCTTAATAAACAACTCATTTGATGTTTTTCAGTCAGGTTTTAGACCTCATCACAGCACTGAGACTGCTCTTGTCAAGGTGACAAATGACATCCGCCTGAACACTGACACGGGCAAAGCCTCAGTCTTAATTCTGTTAGATCTGAGTGCTGCTTTTGACACTGTCGATCATGGGATCCTCTTACAGAGACTAGAGGACTGGGTGGGCATCACTGGCACTGCCCTAAACTGGTTAAGGTCCTATCTGGAAGACAGGAAGTACTTTGTTGAAATTGGTAGCTGTGTCTCAGACCACATGACCCTGACCTGTGGAGTGCCCCAAGGGTCAGTCCTGGGTCCCCTTCTGTTCAACCTCTACATGCTGCCGTTGGGTCAGTTGATACGCAGTGAAAGTGTCCTATCACAATTATGCAGACGACACTCAGATCTATGTTTCACTGTCGGCAGGTGACTATGGACCAGTAGATTCACTCTGTCACTGCATCCAACAGATCAGTGTGTGGATGCAAAACAACTTTCTCCAGCTGAACTCAGACAAGACTGAAATAATCGTTTTTGGCCCACAGAAACAAAGAGAAAGTGTTAGCGGTCACCTCCAGAGTCTCGCTCTAAAACCTACAAACCAAATTAGAAATCTGGGGGTAATAATGGACTCAGACTTGAACTTTAATAGCCACGTCAAATCAATAACATCAGCAGCTTTTTACCATCTAAAAAACATTGCCAAAATCAAAAATATACTGTCAAAACCAGATTTAGAGAGACTTATCCACGCGTTTGTCTTCAGTAGATTAGACTACTGTAACGGCCTGCTCACTGGTCTCTCCAAACGAGCTGTAAAACAGCTGCAGTACATCCAGAACGCTGCTGCTCGGGTCCTGACCAGAACCAGGAAGTATGAGCACATTAGTCCTGTTCTCAGGTCTCTACACTGGCTCCCTGTGGCTCAGAGAATAGACTTTAAAGCAGCTCTGCTTGTGTACAAGTCTCTCCATGGCCTAGCACCAAAGTACATCTTGGATATGTTAGTGCCATATGAACCATCTCGGACTCTGAGGACCTCAGGGACCGGCCTCCTGCTGGTGCCCAGAGTCAGGACAAAACATGGGGAATCTGCGTTTCAGTTTTATGCAGCTAAAATCTGGAACAGTCTTCCTGAAGATGTGAGACAGGCTTCTACTCTGACAATGTTCAAATCTAAGCTAAAAACAGTTTTGTTTAGCTGCGCATATGACTGAAAGGATTTTTTCTTTGCACTCTTCTCTTTTGTTTGTGATTTTATTAGTTTAGAAAATCAGTTGGATTGATAATTTTTAATTTAGTTAATTTTATTGTAGTTAATTTTTATCTTTGCACTCTTCTCTTTTGTTTGTGATTTTATTAGTTTAGAAAATCAGTTGGATTGATAATTTTTAATTTAGTTAATTTTATTGTATTTCTGTAATTTCTTTGTGATTTGAATGCATTTTTCCTGCTGTGTGAAGCACTTTGAATTGCCTTGTGTATGAAATGTGCTCTACAAATAAACTTGCCTTGCCTTGCCTTATTGTCTCAAAGCTAAAGGCTAACATGCATTAGCTTAAATATAAAGTACGTGTTATTGTCTCAAAGCTAAAGGCTAACATACTTTAGCTCAAATATAAAGTACGTGTTTTTGTCCCAAAGCTAAAGGCTAAAATACATTAGGGATCATCTCAAAATGGGTTGAAGCTGAAAAGACGTAATTTTTTTTGTCTCTCTCTGGACCCCCTCCCCCCCCAAAAGACGAAAGACTGGCTTCACATAAAATGTTAATGCGTTGATAAAACAATAGTAGCTTGATAGACCCTGCTCACCTCTAGTGAACATCTCTGAACATCCTTTGGTATGTTTATCAGTAGAAGTTAGGAGTTTTCCAAATAATGTCACCTGTTGCACATGTTTGTTTACTCAATCCACATGGCGCGGGGAGCGGGGCGGGTGCTCCCTCACACGGGCCACTGCGCGCCGTGATCACAACGCACCGTGTGCACGGGCCGCGGTGGGCCGCCTAATGTTGGCCTAATGCTCGTTGCTGAGAGTTTTTTAGCATTTCAAAACAATTACTGCCACAACGATGTAATGAAGCTTCAAAGCAACAAAAAGACGAAATGTAGGTTCACCCCCCCCCCCCCGACGAAAAATATTACATCTTTTCAGCTTCAACCCATTTTGAGATGATCCCTTAGCTTAAATATAAAACAGACAAACTTAAGTGTGGAGTGTTTTTGTATACACATTAGTTCAGTTTGTGCTGTTACTTAGTTTTATGAACATATACTGTCGATAGAACTAGAGCAAGTCGGGCAGGGTAAAGTCTGACACAAATCTACCCAGGGTGCACGGCGTTCAGATCACCGTTGATTGACACTGAGTCAGTCTTAAACTATCGAGAACCAGCATCAGAACCATGGGAAAACAGCCGCTTTATTCTCGCGAACGTATGAAATCACCACCAACCGACAATAAATAGCGTTAGCAGCCGATTACCTCTTGCTTTCCACATCTTCAAATGAACAAACGGCTCCGCACAGTGGCTGTAATTTAAAAATACAAAGTCATTCATACTTTTAGTGGCTTTGTGACAATAAATTATGTAAATATTCAATCATGTTCCACATGTTTGATTAAAGGATCTGAAATGTATTGTGTTAGCAAGACGCAGCAGTTAGCCTGTTAACTGTTTGTGCTAAATAAGCTAAGATAAGATAACCTTGAACCGACAGACATGCAGTTATAGTATTAAACTTTGCTCCTGAACCAATGAACAGTACAAAGCTGACTGCGAACAGTTAATGTAAGAAAGCACGAATCATACTGTGGATTCACATTTTATTTGAATGAAAACTCATGCATCTGATTCACACATTGTTGGCGCGCTTGTTTATGAAAGAAAGGGCAAGAATCAGAATAGTTAGAATCAGTCAAATGTTTAATCCCTGTCAGTACAATTCTAACACAGATAACAGAGTGCTTACCTTACTATCCCTAACGAATGTGTCGGCAACTTACTTGGAACAGTCCGGATGCACCCTTTCCCTGTGCACTTGAACAATTTATACCATTTTGATATAGCATGCAAAAAATGAGGTCACGCCTCATTGCTCCCCTCCTCAGCTTTTCTCCACTCGCCGCCGTTTTCACACGCAGATGTCCTTGAGGTCTGCAGTTCTCCTTATCAGAGAGTGTCTAAGAGGATCGATGGAATATGTGTTTGCGTGCGCGTGTATGGAGTTCTTCATAATAGATAAAAAAAATGTAGTTTAATACAGTCTTGTAAAATGAATATAGTTTGTAATACAGTATAGTAAAGTTAATATACAGTGAACCCTTGTTTATCGCGGGGGTTACGTTCCAAAACGAACCCGCAATAGGCGAAATCCGCGAAGTTGAAACCTTTATTTTTTTACAGTTATTATACAATGAAATACTCCATAAAACATTGAAGCTCAAACGCGCGCTCTCACCGGCCTCTCACCCAAGCATTTGTTTAACAAATAAAAGTACTGTACAAACGTTTGTACTGTACTCTCACCGGCGTGTCCCGCAGCTCACACGCGCCCTCTCACCGGCCTCTCACGCGCGCAAATAGCAATGTAAGAAGGTTAAAAGCTCTGAAAAGTCGATTTTGCATGTTATGGGACCTTTAATTTGCATTGGGGGCGGAGTTACCAAGGTTACCAACAACAACAACAAAAAGGCAAATGCTCAAATGCTGCTGTTTTAGAATATGATTGCACTCATTCTGCTGCTAAAAGTTCTAACTCCTGCATAATTATAAGTCATATAATTTACTAAAAAAAGTATCTGTATGCGATGCGTGATAAAATGATGAAAGTTAAGTGTTTGACTTAACAGTTTATGTGACTTTGGACAGTTCTGAATCTGCTGAAGCTCTTGGGAACAGTCAGAAGACTAGCAATGGCTTCCTAAAGTGGAAGTTAGAGTAAAAGGTTCACACACGAGGCCCATGTCAGGTCATGTTTCCTCGTTTTTTTTTGCCCAATTTGCTTGATTAGGTTCCACAACATTTTCTTTAGAATTGACTAACGTTAACTGTCTTCTGAATATCACCAAATGAAACCAAGTGTGGCACATAAACTGGTATTCTAAAGTATATGTTTGGTAGCTGTATTCCTTCTGTATTAGATCTAGTCTGTGTTAACACTACAACATTTACATTTCCTGCTCTATGTATCAGACAGTTTGAATATTGATTATGTTTGTATATCATTCCAGAAACAAAAGGAAGAAGGATCGTGCTTCTGGGTAAAACTGGGTCTGCCAAAAGCAGCCTGGCCAACACTATTATGGGAGAAGAAGACTGGTTCAAAGTGAGCCCTTTACCAAATTCAGAGACAAAGAACTGTCACTCTAAAATGAAACTGATGAATGGAAAATACATCAAACTGATCGACACTCCAGGAGTTTTTGACACGGATCCAAAAAGCTCCGACTTCAGTCCTGAGATCCTCAAGTGTATGAAGGAGTGTTCTCCAGGAGCTCACGCTTTCCTGCTGGTGCTCAAAGTGGAGAAGTTCACACAACAGGAGCAGGCTGTGGTCGATCTGATCCTCAAATATTTCTCCAAAGAGGCTCTGAGTTACACCACGGTGGTCTTCACTCACGGAGATGATCTTCAAAGCATGAAGATCAGAGATTGGGTGAATCAGAATGAGGCTCTGAGGTCCCTGGTGCAGAGATGTGAAGGCCGCTGTCACGTCTTTGATAATAAACACTGGAAGAACCAGGTCCAGGTCACAGAGCTGCTCAGGACCATCGAGGAGACTGTGGAGAAGAACAGAGGAAGATGCTACACCAATGAGGTGTTACAAAATGTCAAGAGTTATAAATGGGTTTGTGTTCCTGTTGGTTTTGTATTGGGAGTTTTTCTCGGAGGATTTGTTGTCAGTTCTGGGCCAGTTGGAATTGGTTTAGGAGCTTTGATGGGAGCAGCTGCTGGAGCATCTTTACCTTCTGTTGAAAACTATGTGGAGGATTTGTTTAAACAGTTTAAAAAAACAGGTGCCAGCACCGCAGATGGTTCTTTGTGTAGGTTCTTATAACTTAAGGACATTTCCATGTCCATCTCGACACGAAACTTAACTCTCGCCTTAGAAACCAGCAAGGCCGCGTACGGGTCAGATCTGTGGAGAGGCGAGTCTGTTCTACGCAAGAATGTTGTTGACGTTTGAGCAATAGAAACACCTGTAATAAAATATAGATGCGTTTGTGTTAGATTTAAGGAGGTATAGAACATCAGAAAACGTAGTGACAATAATGTGTTATTTCTTGATTTATTCTTTTATCTGTTTGGATATTTACTGTTTGATTTTTGAACGTGTCATGTTGAAAACTGAATTTAAATGAAATATAATGTGTTTGTTTGATTCTATTTAACCCTGAGAATTCACCTTTCAATCATAAATATATCTGTATAAATCATAAAACGTGTACAAACAAATGTCTTGTATTGTACATTTCTGCCACAGGAAATAAAAGTTCTGTTCATCTGACCATGTTCTGTTCATTTGTCCAACACTCGCGATTCAGAAAACGTACAAAGTGAAGCCACGTTTCACATCGATCCGAGCGTTCACGACCGCGTTCAGGTGTTTGAGTTTCAGCATGAAAGGAGAGTGTGACCTCGTGCAGGACCACATGACGCTGAACGTTATCTGAGAGGAGCGGCTTTGGTTCAGCAACCTACTGGTTCAGCAACCTACCCCTAAAAAATAAGAACTCCCTTCACCAAATTGTGAGCTGGGCTAGTAGGCTGATTGGAGAGCCACAGCTGAACCCAGAATCCCTCCTCACTAGACAGCTACAGAGGCTCGTTGGGTCCATCTTAGAAGACGGATCCCATCCACTAAATGCTGAATTGCAGCTTCTTCCATCAGGCGCAGATACATAATGCCTCTGTGAGAGAGATACAGGGGCAGTTTTGTTCCCTCAGCTGTTAAAATACTAAATAGCCAGACTGCACAGCCCTCTTAACCTATTTATCTATTTATTCTTTTTTGTATCTATGATGGCTTTTACTCTGTATTTTATCCGCTGTATTCTGACACTAATACTGTTTGTACACTTGTTATCCATGTCTCTGTGTCTGGAGCACTAGTCGTCTCTGTTGTGTCACGGCCCGTTTTCTGTCAATGTCATTCATGTTGTCCATGTGTGTGTGAGCAGCCCACTCTTTTTACTCTTTTTACCTGCAACCAAATCTACCCTCGGGTACAAACAAAGTTACCTTACCTTACCTTTAACTACGATGATTTTGTGACATTTTTGGACACTTTTTGCGTTTAATTTTACCAGACATTTTTCCGTATTTCAGATGGATTTTTGACATGATCCAAACGGTCGACTGTCCGTTAATCCCCTTTTTACAAATGTAACATAACCTTCCAGAGTCTTGGTTCTTCTTAGGTCCAAGTCCTGTTCGGATTTGGTCAAAAAGTTGCTTCTTTTTTCTTACTTTTTCTTTCCACATTCGCCCATATCTTGGGTTTCTCGGTCATGTCAGTGTGAGCAGTAAAAACGCCGACACAACTCCGTTCTTTATGGTCAGATTAAAACAAAACTCAGAGCTTCAGACAGAGCAGTTAGCTTAGGTTAGCTTTGCCCCCGAAGGAATGATGATATTTGTATATTTGTTAAACCAACATCTGCGTCGTAAACAGATGGAAATATTAGCCTTCTCCTACAATCCGATGTCTGTCCATTGAAATGCTCCGTTTCCAACCAAATACATAAATAAACTGTTGTCGTAGTGGAAATAGACTTTGTACTATTTATGTTGTTCTGTTTTATAAAGAGAAATTTATGAGAAACGAAAAGCTTGTATTTTTCATTTTTGATGCTTTTGTTGCTCTAAAAATCAATTAAAACAAAGATGGTGTCTTTTCTGTGAGTGCGTTTGCATCTCCACGGACCTGACTCGTACTCGCCTCTTCCTGCTTTTTTTCATTGAAAAGTTCCTTTGGCTAAAATATGGCATGTAATGTGTCTATTTGTACAGAGAGAAGTGGTTTTAACTTTCTCTTTCCATGGAGCTTCAGACAGCTACATACTGAGCCTTAAACTTTTGTGAACATGGATATTAATAGCATATTTCTGGTGTGAGTAACATTAATTCAAAAAGGAGGGAGGGAGAGAACTCAGAAGGTTTCCCAGAAGTCATGTGATCATTTGACAGAAAACCCCCTCCCACTTTGACAAAAGTGAAAGTAAAAACTCGACATTTCACACACAAAACTGTGGCCTGAAAACTGAACATGGAGCGTGAGTAGAAAACGTGCATCTGTGATTAGTCATGTGTTCTATTGTGCAGCAGATTTACCTTATATTCAATGTTTTGCTTCTTTAGAAAATGGACCGATGAGGATTGTTCTACTGGGAAAAACTGGAGCAGGCAAAAGCAGCTTGGCAAATGTCATTTATGGAGAGGAAGGAAAGTTTAAGGAGAGCGCTTCTGCAAATTCTGAGACCAAAGAATGTTGTGCCAAAGACAAAAGCATAAACGGACGACTCATCCGTCTGATCGACACTCCGGGTTTATTTGATACTGATCTGAACAGCACCGAGCTGTGTCCAGACATACTCCGGTGTATCGAGGAGTGCGCCCCGGGGCCTCACGCTTTCCTGCTGGTGCTCAAAGTGGAGAGGTTCACTCCACATGAGCAGGAAGTGGTCCAGGCGATACTCAAACATTTCTCTGACGAGGCTCTGAAATACACCACTGTGGTCTTCACTCACGGAGAGCAGCTGGACAAAGGACAGAAGATCAAAGACTGGGTTTATGAGAATGAAGCTCTGAGGTCCCTGGTGCTGAAATGTGGAGGCCGCTGTCATGTCTTTGATAATAAACACTGGAACAACAGCCAGGACTCGTACAGGAACAACCAGGTCCAGGTCACAGAGCTGCTCAGGACCATCGAGGAGACTGTCAGAGAGAAGAACTGGAAACATTACACCAATTCCTTTCTGGAATTTGTGATACACAACATGAAGATGATTAAATTAAGTCTTAGATATACAGCCAGAGTCCTGCTGGGGGCGCTACTCGGTGTAGAGGAATTTGCTAAAGGTTTGTTTGAATTCAAACCATCTTCAGAGGAAGAGACCAGCGTTTCTTACCATGCACAAGGTATTTACACATTTACTGGATTCAGTTTTTAGTCCTCAGTGTTTCTAAACGTGGTGGATACTACTGGTGGTGTGGCGCCCTCTGCTGGTGTGTCAGGTGCTCTGCAGTTCAAGTATTTGCTCCATTTAGTGTGTCATTTGTCCACAGTTTTCCATCTAGTGCACAATTTGTGAAAAAGTCTCACAACTTTTAGACTGGTGTCATGGGTTGTGGGAAAAGATCAAGACTTTGGGTCATTACCATAAGACGTGGTTGTGTTTCCAGTTTTAGACCTGGTTTAGATCTGGTGGTAGATCTAAAGTGGTACTTGATATCCCTGGCCTAGTGTTTAAAGTTGTCATTGCAACAATAAAAAGAAAAATAAATTATGTTTTCTTTCTTTCTTTCTTTTTCAGAAATGACAACACTGAGGATTATTTTACTGGGAAAAAGTGGATCAGGAAAAAGCAGTTTGGCCAATACTATATTTGGAGACAGAGACATATTTGAGGTGAATCATTCTGCACATTCATCAACGACCTGTGAGTCCTCAACCAGAAGAGTCAATGGGAGAAACATCCAACTGATCGACCCTCCAGGATTATTTCACACGGATCCAAGAAGCCACGACTTGAGTCCTGAAATCCTCAAGTGTTTTACAGAGTGTGCTCCAGGACCTCACGCTTTTCTGCTGGTGCTCAAAGTGGAGAGGTTCACACAACACGACCAGGCTGTGGTCGGCCAAATCCTCAAATATTTCTCCAAAGAGGCTCTTCGAAACATCACTGTGGTCTTCACTCGCGGAGATTACCTTCCTTACAGTATGAAGATTGAAGATTGGGTGAATCTGAATAAAGCTCTGAGGTCCCTGGTGCTGAAATGTGGAGGCCGCTGTCATGTCTTTGATAATAAATACTGGAACAACAGCCAGGACTCGTACAGGAACAACCAGAACCAGGTCACAGAGCTGCTCAGGACCATCGAGGAGACGGTGGAGAAGAACGAAGGAAGATGCTACATCAATGAGAACCTGCAGGCCGTTCAACAAGGAAAAATACAATCCACACAATCCAACATTGTATTTTCAAATAAGAAATAAGTCTCTAGTAAAAGCAGAGCACAGTTTCTAAATGACAAAGAGCGTACATCTGTCCCACGACTCTCACCTAATCTGCTCCTGCCCATCATCACGACGTCTAATAAAACTCATCTAATTCTTCTTTGTTCTTGTCTTAAATCTCTCCAGGGTGAAACGACCTCAAACCATGTTTAAATGTGGGCCGCAAAATGGACCAATACAAACTGTGTGACTTAGACAGACTTTAGAGAAATATCATCCGTGTGACCATTTAAGAACAGCCTCTGCACAATCATGTTGTTCATTTGTGTGTAAATGATGGTGTTGGTTATTGTTAATAAATGTGTTCAGCCCGACTTCAGGGAGGCGTGACCCTTTCTTTCTTTGAAATTGAAATATTGAGCATTATTTTATTTTTATTATTTTAACCCTAACCCTAACCAGAAACATTCACAAGAGGGAAAAGCAGTGGGGCCAGTACTAGCAGACAGAGGTGCTCATCGTCTTCACAGACCTGTCAGTCCAGAACCAGAAGAGTCCATGGGAGAAACATCCAACTGACCCACACTCCCTTTTCTACTTGCGCTTAAAGTAGGAATGAAGCTTGGTATAATTAAGAATGAAGCTCTAAGTTCTCTGGTGCAGAAATGTGGAGTTGGCTGTCGTGTGTTTGATATAAAACAGAGGAACAACCAGGCCCAGGTCACAGAGCTGCTCAGGACCATCGAGGGACTGTGAAGAAGAAAAGAGGAAGATGTGACACCGATGAGACACTGCAACGGCTGAAAGAAAAACTAACACATAAATGAAGTGCATTAGAGCAGCAGGAAAACTGACCAAGAGATCAAATTAAATACCCAAATCTACAATCTTTCTCTCAGTTGGATTTTTGGTCTTTAGTGGTTTTATCTCCAATGAATCTGATCGAGACAAGATATTTTTCACTTTGCATGTTCTTTGTAAGTGATTTAGGCTCTGAAAGTATGGAATATTTATTGAACACATTGACTAAGGGAAATATATATATATATTTGTTTTAAGTGTCTTTGAGAATATGAGCTTAACTGTTTGATTCTTGATTGTCTAACAGAAGTTCAGAAATAAATAAAAATAGAATACAACTTAAAGATCCCATATTGTTGTGGAATTTCTGCAAACAATGACCAAATAAAGTCGACCAAGATGAAGCAGAAACAGAGTTTGTCCCTCTCAAAAATGAGATTTATTTACATGCACAGTGGATAAATTATCTTTCCCTGACAGAGCCTACTGTCCTTACCTCACATAGCACTTACAGGGTACATCCTTTTAAAGGCGGTGAAAAAACATCTGACACGTACGCAGATAATCACGATCAAATCAGCTCCAAAAGAGATAGAACAGCCATCATGCATGTGACGATTCGAGCTATCTCATTCAGAGGTCAATCGGAGGTGTTTTGACACATAGTCAAGTCCTGATGCATTAAATGACCTGATCCTGGCTGATACAGAGGCGCCGGACAATACCGATCAGGAAAGAATATTCTTAAATCATCTGCACACAGGAAAACAATACAGATATTAATTTGCATGACATGTCATGGCCTAAAAAAACATCTAAATGACATGACATGACCTATTTTACCATTACAATACCCCTCTTCTTATTATCTTAAACCCATGTTTATTATAAATCATATCAACAGTCAATTACCCATAAAAATTTAACCAATGAGTATCTCATCCTCACATTACCGCAAAATTAGACTAATCAGAATAGAAACCAATTAACATTAATAATAAAGATTAATAATGGGAAAATTAGTATGACTAATACAATTAATTGTAATACTGAGTAATAATAATTAGTAATAAAACTGAACAATAAAAAATATCAAATATATTATCAATAAAAATGATCAATAAAAATGTTTAATAAAATGATTAGTACAAATTATTCATTTAATGATTAATAAAATAATTAATACAATTCCTCAAGCTCCCCTGTCCTTAGACCCTCCTTCTCGGCCAGGAAAAACTACAAAAAATCTTCGGGATAAAGTAGAAAACCTGGAGGAGGAAAAAACTACGAAACCTCTTTGGAATAAAGTAGAAACCTGGAGGAGTTCCACAGTGAATGAGGGATCCGACTCCTTCGGACGGACAGGCGGATGCTGACTTCTGGTAAATATTGCTCGATTAATATCATCAAATAAAGATTTTAGTCTATATCTAGTCTTAAATTAAATCAGTACATTTTAGATTGTTTAAAATAAATAAATAAAATTGTTAAATTTGCCAAAGTTGATATTACCAAACGATGCAGAAGAACGTGGAGCTTTAAACCGCGCTAGGTTTTGGCAACGTGCCACGTGCTCGGAGCACTCGATCAGTGGGCCCGGGTGCCTTTTGAACTTTACGACCTGCTTGGACCCCGACTTTCTCGAACTTGAGATCGTTGCAATTCAAAGGTCCCACGACGTCCTCAGTGGTTGCCCCTTGTGTCTGACCCCCAAGTGGGCCGACACCCGCATTGTCATTGATCTCCGCAGGTGAGTTGAAGATGGCTCGGCAGTGAGATGCCTGAATCCAGGGGCCCCGTTCTGCGACTTTCACTGCAGTGTGAGTGATAAGGAGAACTTGGAACGGGCCCAGCCAACATTTCGATCTCCAGTGTTTGCGCCTCGGCTCTCGGACCAGGATCCAGTCCCTGGTTTGAAGTTGTGAAGGACAGCTTCTGCTGCCTTTGGGAGAGCGGCTTTTACCTGTACAGAAATTGAGGACAACAGGAGATCCAATTCTTTACAGTACGCTAGAGTCATCGCACAGGGAGGAATCGGGCAGATCTCGTGGCGGAGGTGGGCCTAAGCCTATGTTAGGTGGGCGAGCAAACAGAATTTCAAATGGACTCATGATACATCTTGCCTGTACCCGCATTCTCATGTACATCAACGCCAATGGCAGTGCCTTAACCCAGGAGACTCCAGTTTGTTCACATATTTTGGTCAGTTTTGTTTTTAGTGTCTTGTTGCATCGTTCTGCAAGGCCACAAGAATCTGGGTGATAAGAAGTATGTTTTCGGAGATCAATGCCCAGAAATTGACCCACCTCCTCTACCACTTTTGTTACAAAATGGCTGCCATTGTCACTTGAAATGTTTTCAGGAACGCCCCAGCGTGGTACAATCTCTGTGATCAGAGCTTCAACTACTGCGTTGCTGGAGGCGTGTTTACAAGGAAACGCCTCGACATAATTTGACCAGATGTCAGCAAACACTAAACAGAATTTTTTGCCTTCTGATGGATTAAGCTCAATGAAATCCATGTGCATATGCCCAAACGGTCTTTCTGGCGGTGGGTGTGCTGCCTGTGGGATTTGTTTTGCTCTACCTAAATTGTTCACCTTTTGTGAATCAATTCTGTCCCACGGCCGTCACCATCCCCCCCTTTGATGCATGGTCACGTCCATGTGAGATCAGCGCAATCTGCCTGAAAAAATGTTTAGGTAAGCAGGTTTTTTTTATTAGGCCCAACCCAAATGCTATCACACTTTTCAGCCCGACTTCAGGGAGGCGTGACCCTTTCTTTCTTTCTTTCTTTCTTTGGAAATGAACAATGAATCTGATCGAGACAAGATATTATTCACTTTACATGTTCTTTGTTTTTTTAAGCATCTTTGGGAATCTGAGAAAATACAAAGGTCAAAACTGTTTGAGTCTTGACTGTCAAAAGATCAAGTTTATCTAGAATTTCTCTTACAGGAAAAAAAAAAAAAAAAGAATAAAAATTAAGCAATTTCCCTTTTCTGTTTGAGAGTCTGCCATCTGCTGGTCTCCATGGAGAACTAGAGCTATTTTATTTCATTATCTGGGTCAAAAATTGCTCGGAAAAACACCACCATAAAAGTGACAGAGTGAAAGTTTTAAGTATAAAGTAAATATGAAAATGTTGTGACTTGTTTACGGTACAGGAAATAAACTGTGATGAACTGGTAAAAAAGAAGATATAAGAAGATAACACATGAACAAGATTTAGACAGATCAGACTCCAAATACATTCAATCATCGTTTATATGAAGTGAAATGTAGAACTTTTAACAGTTCAGTTCATGATGAAGTTTAGTTTCTCTTGGAACTGACGATTGCACATAATCTTTAATTACCGTCTTTTCCAGACTATAAGCCGCACCTTTTTACATAGTTTTGGCCGGGTGCGACTTATACTCCGGAGATACTTATTTCTGTTATTTTTCGTTATTTTCACACTGGAAACCGCATTTCATAAGCCAACCACAAGAGGGCTCTAAAGCGCCGCTCTAATCGGGAAGTTGTTGTTTTAGTTGTTTAACACACAGGAGTTTGTGATAAATTGTGCTGAGTAACACGAGCAGTAATATAAGTACAAGTCAAATCAGAACTAGTCAAAACAACGTTGAGGCTGCTTCACACTTTCACAAACACTGCACCAGAATGGACTAACTCGAGGTTAATCCTGGAACTACACCAGGACTGGACCAGGACTAAACCAGGACTAGAACAGGACTGGACCAGGACTAAACCAGGACTAGAACAGGACTAAACCAGGACTAAACCAGGGCTGGACCAGGACTAAACCAGGACTAGAACAGGACCAAACCAGGACTAACCAGGACTGGACCAGGACTAAACCAGGACTAGAACAGGACTAAACCAGGACTAAACCAGGACTGGACCAGGACTGGACCAGGACTAAGCCAGGACTAAGCCAGGACTAAACCAGGACTAAGCCAGGACTAAGCCAGGACTAAACCAGGACTAAGCCAGGACTAAACCAGGACTAGAACAGGACTAGAACAGGACTAGAACAGGACTAAACCAAAGTCTTCAACACGATGATGTATGACCGCAGCTTTCTCCTCAGTGGACAACTGTAAACTCTGTTGATGCATGTGCTTTTGCCGTGCCTTTTGTCGGTTGTTGAACCACAGACCGCGGGCACTGCTGTAACGAAGTGACACCGAGGAAGGAATGGATTTAGTGATTTGGGGTAAAACTGATGCTTTGGTAAACTTGTTAGCATGTTCTTTATGCTATAGTTATCTGAATAACTGTTCATATGTTACGTTAACATACCAGACACTTACCACAGTTCTGTCTGTGCCTCATGTAGCTGAAGGTGTTAGCGTTAGCATACGTCATGTAGCTGAAGGTGTTAGCGTTAGCATACGTCATGTAGCTGAAGGTGTTAGCGTTAGCATACGTCATGTAGCTGAAGGTGTTAGCGTTAGCATGCGTCATGTAGCTGAAGGTGTTAGCGTTAGCATACATCATGTAGCTGAAGGTGTTAGCGTTAGCATACGTACACCTATTCACCATGTTGTTGTGCTCCAGTGTTGATGCTTCAGACTTGGCCTAACCCACTCTTTCTTCAGTATCGATGGCTCATGCTTTGTGTAACTCTATCTTGTCGATGGAACCGACTGATCGTGGATCTGTCAGTCCGATGTGGCTAATGAGCCGTCTGTGCGTAATGTAGCTGAAGGTGTTACGTTAGCATAGGTGTATTACGTTGTTTGTTCTCAAATGCGTTATTGTTTTAAATGGCATTTAAAGATGTTCTTGGCCCCTTTATCTAATAAATGTCCCCCAAACTCCGGAGCGACTTATAGTTCGGAAAATACGGTCCTGCTTCAGTAACTGTGCTGCAGGCCTCTCTTTACCTAATTCAGTCTAATTTAGTCCGATACATTTTCTGTAAATCATGTTTCTGACACAGTCATTTTATACTGTCATATTTTTAGCAGTTGATTTGAGGTAAATAACTGCATGTCAGAGTGGCAGACAGAAAAGCTCTGACTGAAGTGAGAGACTGATGATGATGTAAAGGACCAGAATAATGGAATTGTATAAACACATTTGAGCAACGTGTCATTTACAACCAAAGACTGGTTAAAAGCAGTGTTTAATTATCTTCTTAAAATGCAAGAACATTGGCATTTGTGCTGGTGGAGCTTTAGTTTAGTCTTTATTTGAAGGGACAATGTTCAGAGACATTAGGCTCATAATAAACACAAAGGTTAATATCTTAAGGGTTTTAAATGTTGAATAACTCTAACATGTGACTGGTTCTGTGAATGACATGGCATCTGGTTTGACAACATCCAAAACCATCACAACATTAAACCAACAGTAAGTCACGTCAAGACTTAAAACTGGTTTGGAAAGTCCAGTATGTTCCTGATCATTTAGTGACAGTTCACTGACAGGTTTTTGTTTCTTGTCACGCACTGTTTTTGTTTTCACCAGAAATGATAAATTCAGAGACAAAATAATAAAGTTTTCATCTAATCTCTGAAAGAAATGCTGTTGTTAAGAGTATGATTTGTTGAAGTCTAAAGGAGTCTTCCTTTGATGGATTGTACTTTAATTTAACCTTCTGCTGCTGAAAAGGAGCTTCCGCTCACTCTAACTAAATATTTCAGCTTCACGTTGAAGGACTTCATCCTCCCAGAGAAGAACAGCCTGATTTGTCAGGATCAGGGTTGAGTTTAGAAACAGATCATTTGGTTTGGATTAGGAAATATGGACAAGTTTGAAAACTTGTGCTGGAAATAAAGAAAGTGTCTTTATTTCAATCGTTTTTACAATTCTGTGTTTGATAAAGTCTGAATCTTGAACTTGATTAAACTTCCGTGCACCTGAAGGACGTGTTCTGTCATCAGAGGCCACGCCCTTCAACCATAAAAGGAGGAACGTGAGACTCGTCTGAAGCACTTCTGGAGACTCGTCTGAAGCACTTCTGGAGACTCGTCTGAAGCACTTCTGGAGACTCGTCTGAAGCACTTCTGGAGACTCGTCTGAAGCACTTCTGGAGACTCGTCTGAAGCACTTCTGGAGACTCGTCTGAAGCACTTCTGGAGACTCGTCTGAAGCACTTCTGGAGACTCGTCTGAAGCACTTCTGGAGACTCGTCTGAAGCACTTCTGGAGACTCGTCTGAAGCACTTCTGGAGACTCGTCTGAAGCACTTCTGGAGACTCGTCTGAAGCACTTCTGGAGACTCGTCTGAAGCACTTCTGGAGACTCGTCTGAAGCACTTCTGAAGACTCGTCTGAAGCACTTCTGGAGACTCGTCTGAAGCACTTCTGGAGACTCGTCTGAAGCACTTCTGGAGACTCGTCTGAAGCACTTCTGGAGACTCGTCTGAAGCACTTCTGGAGACTCGTCTGAAGCACTTCTGGAGACTCGTCTGAAGCACTTCTGAAGATTCGTCTGAAGCACTTCTGGAGACTCGTCTGAAGCACTTCTGAAGATTCGTCTGAAGCACTTCTGGAGACTCGTCTGAAGCACTTCTGAAGATTCGTCTGAAGCACTTCTGGAGACTCGTCTGAAGCACTTCTGGAGACTCGTCTGACACCATGGACGGTAAGATGAGACTAGATTAGATTGACTCTGACTTCCAATAGAAATAGTGTTGTAAGAATATTCTGAAAATGTATTTAGTGACACAATAGACAACTGAATACTTAAAATGTATTTTATAAAGTTTCAAATAAGAGTACTTTTATTGTGTTTGAAAGTAACTGAACAAAACAAACATATCAGACTAATTTCAGTTACTCTTTCATCTGGTGCTTTCAGTTACAGTTACTTTTCTAAACTCAGAGAAAAACCTTACATTATTTGAAGAAACAATTCAGGCTTCAAACTGAATTAAAGATAAAAAGAGAAAACGCAGCTCCTACAGTGAGAGTGAGTTTTCCTTCTCTAATTTATGATAAACTAAACTTTCTTATAAATAATTGCACAACAAAAGGTGAAACAAAAAGCAGTTTTAATCCTGTTGTGTTCACACTATAATGTAAATATTCAGAATGCAGTGTTCTGATTGGACCACAGAATATGTTACAAACACTTTTATTGCAGATATTGAGTACAGTATTCTGTAACTAAATACATTTTTAAAGTTTTCTTTATTATTGAGAACAAGCAGTGAAAATGTGTACTCAAAGTATAGAAAAATGTAAAAGTCTCACTCTCTCATAATGAATTATACTTAAAACTGAGTTTAGTCATTTTCAATCACGAGCTGCAGATTCTTTAGCTCTGACCAATCAGACGCTGAGGTGCTGTTGTTGTGTGTTTGTAGTTTTAGAACGAAGCAGAAACATTTGTGTTTAAGACACTTTAAATGTGACACAAAAAGATAAAACATAATTATTGTTTTTCTTGTGACAATAAGGACCTGCACCTGTCAAAAGTCTGATAAAACTGCCCCTGTCAAAAGTCTGTTCACTAGTAAGGACCACAACCCCAGCTACGATGCAAAGTGTTTATTAGAATACGAGAAACATGAACAACACAAATGTACAGAAATGGATGCCGTTTTATCTCCATATAAAACATACTGTGGTTTTTAGCTTAAATTATACTAACTTTTTTGTTCAATGACGTCACATTATTGTAATGACAAAGACACAAACATGTGATTTAAATATAAGCAGAACATTTAGACTGTAGTTTTACCACGGCTCATTTCAGTGGATATTGATGATTCTGATGCTCTTTCTTGAGCCTGACATTATTCTCTGCTTCTCTGTTTCTCTCTATGTGCAGCCTTGATGTGTTTTCTAAATATTATCTCTATAATTTCAGGGAAAGAGATAAAGATTATTCTTCTGGGAAAAACTGGATCAGGCAAGAGCAGCCTGGGGAACACTATACTTGGAAAAGAAATATTCAAAGTAGACAATTCCCCAAATTCTGTGTCCACTGAGTGTACGTCCCACTCAATAAAGAGAAATGGTAAAACCATTCGTGTGTTTGACACTCCAGGTGTTTCTGACACAGACACAAACAAATCTGATCTGAGTGAAAAGTTTTACAATTGTGTAAAAGACTGTGCTCCAGGACCTCACGCTTTTCTGCTGGTGCTCAAAGTGAGTGACAGATACACAAAGAAGGAGGAGGAGGCAGTGAAAGAAACACTCAAGTATTTATCTGCAGAGGCTCTTAAATACACCACAGTGGTCTTCACTCGTGGAGATCAGCTGGATGAAGGACAGAAGATTGAAGACTGGGTTTATGAGAATGAAGCTCTGAGGTCCCTGCTGCAGGAATGTGGAGGCCGCTGTCATGTCTTTGATAATAAATACTGGAAGAACAGCCAGGGCTCGTACAGGAACAACCAGGTCCAGGTCACAGAGCTGCTCAGGACCATCGAGGAGACTGTGGAGAAGAACGGAGGAAGATGCTACACCACTGGCTTCTGGCAATATCTCAAACACATGAAAATCAAAGGTGTGCCGCTAAAATACCTGTTGGCGGCTCTAGTGGCTGGAGTAGGAGCTGCTGCTGTTGCTGCACTTGTTTTTGAAGCGGGAACAGCTTCTACAGTGGTGACAGGACTAAGAGTGGGAGCAGGAGTGGGAGTAGGAGTGTTATATGTACTGTCACCAGATGAAGTGGGGAGGGGGCCTCAGGTGCAGCGAGAGCAGTGGGGGAGGCGGCCTCAGGTGCAGCGAGAGCAGTGGGGGAGGCGGCTTCAGATGCAGTGAATAAAGCAGCAAAGTTAGCGTCAGCTGCAGTGGAAAATGTGCCTTCTTGCATGAGCACGAAAAATAAATCAAAAACATATTGAAAAGTATATGAAGAGAAATAGCCTGATCATATTTAGTGACCAAACTGACTTTATGTGATTCACTTATTGCTGTAATAATGGGTTTAATAATTGAATCTGGGGCAGTGGGAGGAGCTGGGCCAGGACGGATAGAAACTTATGTTTCAGTTTCACCCTGAGCTAGATTGACTGTTTTTAGAATTCATGTAACATTCTGCTTACATTTAACACACTTTTGAAAAATTATGTCTGTGTTCATAAATATCCTTTTGTTTGAAGTTACAGTTTTTGGTATAATAAGTACTCTTTTTTACAAATGACTCACTGTCTTAACAATCGAATAAACAACAATATATTGATACAATTGTTGTAAATGAATGTTAAAATTAATCTGTGAATTATAATATCACACTTTGTACCACACTATTATATAAAATATATACCTGTCATGTAAATGTGTGATTTTATGTACAATGGCAATAATAAAAAAAAATGTAAAAATGAATCTGTCATATTTCAGCTTATTTGAATTAACAGCATGAGAGATGTTAAAATTGTGATTATAAAATATATACACATAATATAATTATGTTCAGTTTTCACTTGACTTGTCTTTTATATCACTTTCATTATGTGCTAATATATAATAATATAATGCTGTTGCATACTGAGGATTAAGTATTACTTAAATAACAATGTGTTTTATGGGGTCTTCTCTACATCATTAATTAAGTTGTGATTAAAACATTGCAATATTAAAATCAAATTATTCCTATAAAGTCCAACATTTCAACAGCAGTTGTAAAATAAAGTTACTTTCAGCTTTCAAAATCACAACATTCTTGGAGCCGGATAACAAATTAGATTTGTATTAATTATAAATTAATGCACATTGTGTATTTTCCTATTGCCTTTAAGAGGTATTTAAAATCATCTGCTTCTTCACAAGTTCACATTTGACTGTGAATTGTAAAATGCAGCTGCCACTCACTCAGAGAAGGACAATGTCTCACCAACAGGACAAAAGTGTCTTTGAGCTGCATTAGAAATAAAACGGGTGAATTATTTAACAATTTGACAAAAATAGCAGATCATCACAGGGATGAGCTCACGATTCCATTTGTATCACCTAAGCCAGAATGATAACTTATTGTACTTTCATATTTGTGTCAATAAAACCAACATGAACTCTGAGTTCCCAGAATTGAGCTTCTGAAATACATTTGCACCTTTTGTTCTTTCATTGTTCATAAAAGCAACACGCTCCAGCCTTCAGTTATAAATAAGTCTGAGTGTTCATAAAGGAATGTGGGTGTGAGCACTTTTAATGAATACAAATACAACAACACTCCTCTAAAGAAGGACTAAAAGCAAAAGTCAAGACCAATGTTTTTGTGCTTCTACAGTAATTTATGCAAACAGTTATAAACTGTAAACAGCACAAATGAAAGAATAAACCACAATAAAAAGACTGAACATGTTTATTTGTTGAGATGACATGAGGAGGATGAGGACTGTAAGAACCTAAAGGAGGAGAGTGATGACTCAGCATGAGGCTCTATCTCTGACCAGTGCCAGTCCAAAACCAGAAGAATCAATGGGAGAAAGATTCATCTGATTGTTTGACCCTTGACCTCAACACGCTGCTGCTTGTGCTCAAAGTGGACTATTCAATTTATTTTTTTACCGCCCAAAATCACAATAGCAGCTGCCCCAGGGGGCGACAGTGAAAAACGGATTAAAACATTTTCATAGGGACTTGGCAATGTCCCACAGTCCCCTGTCCTTAGACCCTCCTCTTCAAGAAAAAACGACAAAACCTGTATAAAAAGTATGAACCTGGAGGAGTTCCAGAGTGAAGGAGAGATCTGACTCCCTTAGACGGACGCCAGAGAGACAGTGGAGCTGGAGCCACTCAGGAGGAGAACCAGTTCTTCGGGAGGAGAACCAGTTTTTCAGGCAGATGAAGAACCGTTCATATGGTTGCAGATTGCAAGTGAAATTAAATATTAAATATTGTTTGATAGAATAAGTAGTGTTTAACAGAGGATAGTGCTCGAGCTGCGATACTTGTCCCAGCACAGTTGCTCCTTGGACAGCCGAGCTGAAACTGCAGGTTTCAGGACTGTAATTTTGTCTATACAAGACTGAAATCTTAGAAGAGGCTCTGAATTTGACCACTTTACAGAAGAGTTGAAAAGTGAGTTAATTAAATCAAAACTCTGCCCCTCGTACTGAAACAACCAATGGTAAATATCTGACTTCATTCACTGAAATTACAAAAATATTTTAATAATTTATGAACTGCGCAGGAAAGCTCCAGACGTCCGGGAAAATTGAGGCGGAGCAGGTTTCCAGGGCGTCGAAATGATGATAGGTTTGTTTGTTTTTATAACCACAAGCACGTAATCTAACATGTTGTACCTTTGACAATGTGCTAAAGGACATTAAATATGTTGAAAATAAATCAAGTTTATTGTTTTCATTTTAAAATGTTGGTTGTGTTTCTCATAATTAAATCAGGTGGTGGTGTCTGCGTTCATAGAATAACTGTTCTATACTAAAGTAAGTCTGTTGCTTTCAATGTTTGTGTCACTGTGTATCTGTCATTGTTCTAAAGCTGCCCAGAAAAGAGCCTAATGAATAAAAATGGATTATTATCATTAAAAAAATAGTGATGATGATTATGTGTCTAATTCATTCTCTCCAAATTCTGTTGTAGCCACAGCTGCCACAGACTGACTCAGAATGACGTCATCTTTATTAAGGATACAAGCGCAGACAGATTTTACAGACAGTTAAAAAATAGAAAATTAAATCTTTCTAGGGGCCGGATTAAAACATGTCGAAGAAAAAAAAAAACATTGGATTTGAAATATTACTTGGGCCGGATTATAAAGACAGACGGGCCGTATGTGGGCCGCGGGCCGTAGTTTGTCGAGTCTTCCATGTGAGTTGAACGTTGCACATTGACTTCACAAATATGATCCTGGAGTTCAACAGTGACATTACTTCCCTGCGTCTTGCTTAAGCCGTGACAGTAACAGTCCCACCAGGACATGAACCCACTGGAAAAGTCCCACAATGCACCTCTAAGTTATCTTAAGTTCATGGCTACACCCTACAGCCTTTGATCCTTACAGCCTTTGATCCTTACAGCCTTTGATCCTTACAGCCTTTGATCCTTACAGCCTTTGATCATTAACCTTTATGGACATTGTGCACTTATAATTATCAGTTCGTTCTTGTGCCGCGTTTAGTTTTCTTTTCACTTTCAAAATGACTGACTGCCACGCCCGGTCCAACCGGCTCAAAAACAACATGAGAAAGAAAATGTTTTGAACTTGCTGTAGCTGTTGCCAATGTGACGTAGAT
The DNA here is from genome assembly GCF_026437365.1 of Eucyclogobius newberryi. Taxonomy (NCBI): domain Eukaryota; kingdom Metazoa; phylum Chordata; class Actinopteri; order Gobiiformes; family Gobiidae; genus Eucyclogobius; species Eucyclogobius newberryi. The sequence continues at coordinate 23,351,873 of NW_027315857.1, read as the reverse complement.
AAATAGATGAGAATAAATGTGGAGTGATTTATTGATTCATTTGGCAGGGGACTACTTTGTGATCTGGGTGGTGGAGTTTGTGTGTTTTGTCTTTGGTTGTGTGTTTATGGAGGAGGAGTCACTTTTATAAAGTCAGTTCTTTGGAAAATGCCACACTTGTGCAGCTCGTGGCTGAGTGGATAGCACATGTGCCTGCTGTGTGGTACAGGCCGCAGAGTCGTGAGTTTCATTCCAGCTCTGACCATTTGAATGTCTGTATTATTAAGAAGGGAGTGTCTGCAGAGCCGCCGAAACTAACATGTTATCTTTGTGTCGGCCACGGTTAAGGTTAAGGTTAAGGTTAGGGTTAAGGTTAGGGTTAGGGTTAGGGTTAAGGTTAGGGTTAGGGTTAGGGTTAAGGTTAGGGTTAGGGTTAGGGTTAGGGTTAGGGTTAGGGTTAGGGTTAAGGTTAGGGTTAGGGTTAAGGTTAGGGTTAGGGTTAAGGTTAGGGTTAAGGTTAGGGTTAGGGTTAGGGTTAGGGTTAGGGTTAGGGTTAAGGTTAGGGTTAAGGTTAGGGTTAAGGTTAGGGTTAGGGTTAAGGTTAGGTTTAAGGTTAGGGTTAGGGTTAAGGTTAGGGTTAAGGTTAAGGTTAGGGTTAGGGTTAGGATTAAGGTTAAGGTTAGGGTTAGGGTTAGGGTTAAGGTTAGGGTTAAGGTTAGGGTTAGGGTTAGGGTTAGGGTTAAGGTTAGGTTTAAGGTTAGGGTTAGGGTTAAGGTTAAGGTTAGGGTTAAGGCTAGGGTTAGGATTAAGGTTAGGGTTAGGGTTAAGGTTAGGGTTAAGGGTTAGGGTTAGGGTTAGGGTTAAGGTTAGGGTTAAGGTTAAGGTTAAGGTTAGGGTTAGAGTTAAGGTTAGGGTTAAGGTTAGGGTTAGGGTTAAGGTTAGGGTTAAGGTTATGGTTAAGGTTAGGGTTAGGGTTAAGGTTAGCCATGAGGCTATAAGGGAAATGCCGCGGTCCCTGAAACTGCGCGTCTATTTGACCGCGCCGCAGCTCTCCAGCCACGGCCTATTAAGAAATACACTTAATGTGAATTTACACAGTTGTAAAAATGAATGCTAAGCAGCTTTGAGTTTGGAGATGGAGCACCAGATACTGACCCATTTCAACACTGTTGAAATGTCAGACTTTAGAAACAAAGACACACATGGAAGCCTGGAGGCCAGGGGCCCAATGGAGGAGGAAGGAGAGCACACACTACAACAGAACATGGTTGGATCTGGTAGGCCACTGGTTCAAGACCCTCACACCAACCAAGACCCTCTCACATTGAGAGTTCTGACAGTCACAACTGTCTAAAAGTGAACACTTTTCATTATCAAGATTTTAAATTTCCACAGGAATTTTCAAAGTGAAAGTTCATCACAGGCAGGATTTGAAACCACAGCTTTAAGGTCACTGGTCATAACCTCCAGACCACAGATTCACAGGTCTGTTATTTGACTCTAGGCTGTGGAAACAACACAAAGTGAGAAACTAAAGCGGGATTCGAACCCACAACTTCAAAACGCAGACTTTAGAGCCACTGTTCTTAAAGGCATCTCAAATGTTGCAAATCTCCAAAAGAACGATTGTAATATGATTCATTTTTCATTATGTCTCCCACCTTCCACCACACGTGCTGCCAGTTCTACACTGAACCCTCCTCTACACTGACACATGAGAGTCATTGTGCTGCAGGACCATTTTTCAGCCTGGGCTCAGAAAATACACAAATAATCTGTAAATACTGAACTACTGACATTTTGTTGTCTGTGAACATCGGTGACGATTTATTGATCATAAACATGGCTGATAATACACACACAATCAAACCAGTAAACAAGATGGTTTAGGTAAACAAGGCCTGATTCGGCCCCTGGGCCTTATGTTGATCAGCCCTGGCCTAAACTTGATTACCCTGAACTTGAATCTTCCACGTTGTGCTGTTTTTTTGGACTTTGTATTACTTGTTGGAAACCACGCCCTCAGACTCTTGACGCAAACAGCAATAAAACATTTATTACATTTGATCTACATCAGTGAATAAAAGGAGAACTTTCTTTCTCGTGACACAAGACAACACTAACACCATGAGCGGTGAGTTAAAGGAAACTTTACTTACTTAAATGAAATCATCCTTTTCTACTTGAAATGGCAGATTATTGATTGCATCTTTGCTTTAATTTTGTTCTAGATAACAACACAAGAACGATTGTGCTTCTGGGTAAAACTGGCGCAGGGAAAAGCAGCCTGGCCAACACTATATTTGGCAAAAAAGACAAGTTCAAAGCCGGTGATTCACCAACGTCAGTGACAAAGGGATATGTTTCTTACACAACAAAGATTAATGGAAACAAAATGCATCTGTTTGACACTCCAGGATATTTCGACACCGACCCAAACAGTGCTGAGGACAGTCCTGAAATGCTCAAGTGGGTGGATGATTGTTCACAAGGGGTCCACGCTTTTCTGCTCGTGCTTAAAGTGGGGCGCTACACAACGCACGAACAGGATGTAGTCAAACTTATGCTGAAATATTTCTCTGAAGAGGCTCTGAAATACACCGTCTTAGTTTTCACTCACGGTGATGAGCTTGACAAAGGCAAAACGATTACGGAGTGGGCCAGTGAAAGTGAAGCTCTGAAGGGTCTGATGGAGAGATGTGGAGGCCGCTGTCATGTGTTCGATAATACACACTGGAACAAAGGACTGAAAACCCGCAACAAGAAACACACCAAAGAGCTGTTCAAGACCATTGACATGATGGTGGAGAGGAACGGAGATTGCTACAAACCAGGCGTATTTACTGAGTCTTCTTCAGAGTCATGTCCCACTGAAGGATGGGTGGAAACCTGCTATAAATGGGTTTTGAAAGAGGCTATTCCAGGGGGTGTCATATTGGCAGCTTTTCTGGGCACAGTGCTACTGGTTAAGTCAGGTTTGGGTGCTGGTCACTAAGGTGGCAGAGTGCACCAAAGAGAACGGCAAGGCTTTGGTTGAGCCTTTGGGGTGGTTTTCGAAACTGTGGGCCTCTCCAACTGAAGCTGTGAAAGAGGTGACCAGCTTCATGACGGAGCTGGAGGATCTGTTCCAACAAGTGAAAAAAACATCTGCAGCGACTGGCACTGATCTGACGACTGGCACTGATCTGACGACTGGCACTGATCTGACGACTAGTTCGTGCACAATCCAGTGATGAGTTTGATTGCAATCATGTTGAAATGCACTATTCTACCATGTGTTCGTATATTACCTATAGCTTTAGCCTGATGTGCTGATGTGTTTTGGGTTTGGCTTGAACTGTGACGCGTAACCAAAGCTTTTACTTCCCTCCTGTCGCTGGCTCCAAACACAAACACCACATTTAGACCTTCACCTTTAGCTGACGGGACACAAACCCGTGGCTTGATTGGTCTATTTAGTTGATTTTCGCCATTTCACTTCAGCCTCAGAAGCATCTGCAGGTCGTTCTGCTGCGTCGTTTTCTTAAAACAGAGTAAGGAAATGTAAAGTGGTCTGTGCGTTCTGTTTTGTTGGTGAAAAGTGAAGTTTAAATAAGAGACGGCCCATGTCCTGTGTTTACAGCCTGATGACAACTCAATAAAGCCACAAGAGGGCGCTCCAGGGTAACAAACGCCATCACTCTTTCTGTAGGACAAGTTTTGAACTAAACATTCATAAATATACTAAGCAGATTTTAAAACATTGTATTTTCATACTCACAATATTTTAACAGACTGTAAAAGCATTGTTTGACTTTTCAAACACTGTATTAAAGGCGCAATGGACGATTTTTCGGCGATTTGAGAACGCAGGTGGAAGTGCACATGCCCCTCCCCCGTGTGGACTGATACAACACACACGTGCGTTTGTTTATTAGCGCGACGGAGCGCATCGCATCTCTCGTCTCCCTTAGATTTCCGTCTTCTTCTGCGTCAGCTCGAACTGTCTTTCTCCGTCTTCATTTTGCCCGTACACTGAGGGAACTATATTATGATAGATCAATGCGCTTAGACACGTGGAAATGTGGGACGATCCGCATGCGGCTGCAGGTGAGCGGTAGGTGCGTTTTATGATTGATACGTGGCAGGACTAATCGACAGTCCACGCCACGAGGAAATGAGACTTAGATTTGTGCCAAAAAAATCGTACATTCAACCTTTAATATTCAATTCATATTTTTACTTGATTGTATGTTAGAAATACATTTGTTCACATAAGTCAAATGCAAAAAAACAAACAAAAAAACATAAATTCAGTGTCAAATGAAAGCTTTGGTAGTAAAAACACTTATTACACAAATTATATACAAATTATATTAAATGTCTTTTTTGTTAAATTGAGTAACACTTGACAACTGAATAAACACAACAATGTACAATGTGTTTATGTAAATTCAAATTCTGCATGATTATAATCACATTTTTCATGTATGTCAAAGTTTTTTTTAATAAGATACAATTTTGACCACTCACAAATCTGTAAAACAATAAATAATTGATGAAAATGAATGTGTCCTTCTTGTGTAGACGTGTGAATAACTCATTACCAGCAGCTGCATTTACATGGAGATCATCTTCATATCAAACACACTTAACTAACTTACTAAAGAACCTGTTTAGATTTCAATGTGCAGCTTTAGTTTTAATTTATCGTGACAATTATTTTGCCCCTGCTAACTCTGCAAAGATATTTAGTAATGATAGATTATATAAGTATCATCGCCGGGCCTTCAATTCAATGCCAATGATTCCATCTTCCGAATCGCTGTCTTTAGATGTTTAATGTTAATTTTGTGTAAATACAATGTAATAAATAAAATATTCAAAAGCGAGTCAATATTTTTGGAGTCACCACTGGAATTTTCTTGAGAATGCACCTAGAAAGTGAACACACTTTGGGTTAGTCTTGTTATGAAATACAATAATAATCCATATTCATATTCTCGGTCCAGATATTGACCTGGTCCGTTGGTTTTTTTGTGCCTGTTCCGAGGCAGAGTCACGTCCAGTCGGTACAAAGATTCTGTCGTTTTTAAGATCTCCTCCAATTTACTCTGCTCCTCAGAGTCCTATTGAGAAGCAAACAAAAAACAATCATATTAACGGTAAAGTTTTCAATGAATGGGGATGAACAAAAGACCCACTGTGTCACTTTTTTTAATGTTTGATACGATATTGGATATTTGACCTATTCCACATATTCACTCACACAGATGATGACCCACATTAGATGCTTGATTGTGTTCGATTGAGTTTTCGGCAAATGTTCCGTGCTATCTTTAGGGACAGTCAACAAATTACACTACTTCTTTGTTTTTTAATTTTGAAAATAATTTGTTAAATAAATATACATGTTTTACCTATTCACCCCAAAACGAATCCAGAATAATTCTATGTAATGAGAATTCATTGGTTCGGCAATTGATTTCTTTCTGAATATGCATTTTAATTTTTTTGTAAACATATATTCTGGCAAATTCTGGGTTTTTGTTCCATAACTTTCGGGCCTTGTCATCCATATTAGTTTTGGGTGAATAGGTCACAAAGCCTAAAAGTTATTGAAGAAAAATATAAAAAAAATGTAAATGCATACTCAAAATTAAATTGCTGTACCTAATAATCCTTATTACTTAAAATTATTCTAGATTAATTTGGGGGTGAATAGGTTTCAAAGCATAAAATGTATTGGAGAAAAAACACAAATATAAAATGTATAATTTGTATTCAAATACAATAATTACATGTATATTTCTTTAACAAATGCATTCTTCAGCATTAATAAAACAAACAAACTGTTTTTGATTTTATCCACGCACTTGGGTAGTTTGTTGACTGTCCCTAAAGACAGCATGGAACATTTGCCAAAAACTCAAGCGAACACACGTATCAAGCAACTAATGTGGCTCTATCATGTAGTGTCTGTTTGGGCGAATATGTGGAATATGTGGAATATGTGGAATATGTGGAATATGTGGAATATGTGGAATATGTGGAATATCCAAACAGCTTCACCCCGGTCCTGGCACTTTAAGCTTCTGCAGAATTCCAAATGACATCATAACATTCTACAAGTGTCATTTCGTCAGTAAAAAGCAAATGGGATTCAAAATGACCCAGAACATTGACCTGGTTGGTTGATGGAGGCTGGTTCCTCCTCTGCCTCAGTGGGGTGCTGCTCCGGGGGCTGCCTGTACCCCTCTCCTCTCTCCCCCGTTCTCTCTCCCCCTGCTGGAGGATGGTCTGACGCATGGCTCTGTACTCCAACGAGAAGTCACTGATCGTTTTGCAGAAATCCTCCGCTCTCGTGTCCCGAACCATGGATCGAGAGTAGCCCAGGAACAACAGGAACGAGTGAAACCTACAGATACACGAGGAGGAAGGACATTCACACTCAAAGACCCTCTAAAAGGTGAACGTATAATGATGTTAACCTGATATGTGGTACAATCGGGCCCAGTCCCACTGAAACTAGTCTGAAACTTGCTGTGCTAAATGTCAGATCCTTATGTAACAAATCACTCTTAATTAAAAAATTTATTTCTTCTTATAATCTTGATTTTATGTTTTTAACAGTTTTTTTAACTGAAACATGGCTCGACAAAAACACAGGAAATGTAGTTCTGATAGAATCTGCCCCACTAAACGTTAAAGGTCCCATAACATGCAAAATCAACTTTTCAGAGCTTTTAACCTTCTTACATTGCTATTTGTGCTTCATATATGTACCCAGAGTGTTTTTTTGATTGATTCGGTGCAAGACCGCGTCATAACCACAGGCACGCGTCATCATCCCCCCTTTTATATATATATATATATATATATATATATATATATATATATATATATATATATATATATATATATATATATATATCTGTTCTGCGCACGCTGTAGAATAAACACCAGATTTATTCAGTCTCAAAGTAGACTCTTTCTCACTCAATAGCGCGGAGCGGCGCACCGCGGAGCTAACAGCGCACAGCTGTGGGGCACACAAGCTCTGAGACTACGTCACGGGTGGGCGGGGCACACACGCGCTCTGAGACTACGTCACGGGTTGGGCGAAATAATGTAGTGTTTTCAAGTATGTATCCTTAAAAATGGATCTAAAAAAGTCTATCCATTCTCTTCATTGTTTTATACAAGCCTCTCCAGCACGGCCAACGTTTTATTGATGATTTTACTGAGATGTTTCAGTCGTATGCACAGACTTTGATGGTTTGGTCATTACAGGTGATTTCAATGCGCATGTTGATAATATTTGTGACAGAAACGCGAAAAAGCTTGATGCTGTCCTTGAAACCTTAAGTCTTACTCAGCATGTGAGAGGCCCCACCCACAGCAGAGTGGTTCCACCCACAGCAGAGAGGCCCAACCCACAGCAGAGAGGCCCCACCCACAACAGAGTGGCCCCACCCACAGCAGAGAGGCCCCACCCACAGCAGAGAGGCCCCACCCACAGCAGAGTGGCCCCACCCACAGCAGAGGGCAGACTCTAGATCTCATAATTACAAAGGGGGTAAATATTTCAAATGTCAATGTGGTCGATGTTGCTCTGTCTGATCATTTCTGTGTCTTCTTTGACCTGTCTGTTTCTCCCAAACCACCGACTGGTCCTGCAGCTGTTCAGAGGCTGGTCCTGCAGTTGTTCAGAGGAGACACATAAGTGATGGCACAGGTGCACTGTTTATGGAAATGATAAACTTTGAAAATGTCTCATGTTCTAATGTAAATGATTTGTGGAACTCTGTTACATCTTGTGTTTTGAATGTTCTGGACACCATCGCCCCTATAAAGGCTAAAATTGTTAAAAATAGGCAGAAGGAGCCATGGAGAAATGATGATTGGTCAGGGCACAGAAAAGGGAGTGCCGCAGGGCCGAACGGAAATGGTCAAAGCTCCAGGTTCAAAAAGAGATTTACAGAGAGAAGCTGAACATGTACAACCTCACTCTTCTCTTTTATGTCTTAAAACTGTTTTGTGATTGCCGACATGTCTTTGTGATTTTAATGCATTTTTTTCCTGTTGCGTGAAGCACTTTGACTTGCCTTGCGTACAAATTGTGCTCTATAAATAAACTTGCCTTGCCCACAAAGGAGAGGTTTATGTCCACGAGGAAGGAGGACCAAGAGGACAAGAGGACCAAGCACTGGACCTTGAGGGATCCCTTGTTATATGGGGAGCAGTGAAGGAGGAACGGTTGATGCAGAAATATTGTCGGGTATGTACAAGATATCTTTACACAAGATAAAATTGCCACAAGATTTTCCGCTCGCTCCGAAAAAGAGCTTGTGAGGTTCTCCCCATGTGTGTGCACTTGTGTGGGCTAAGACACAGATTAAACTAGCTTACATGTCTTAAGAAGCTGTAGTTCCAAAAGCAATGCAAAAATAGAACATTAGATTATAATTGGGAGGCCCAAATTGTAGACTGATCAGCACCAATTATTATTATAAATTATTTCAAAATCTCATCTTGTCTTGTGAACGGTAGACCCAAACTCTCGTCACATTGGTGTATCGTCCCACCCGAGAACCATTCAGTTCCCCCTCTATTTCTGTACATTTGTGGTTGATTTTATTTGTTGTGCCGTTGTTGAACCTCATCCCGGACATTCACCTGTTGATGACCCGGCGGTGCACAGCTCTCAGGACCTTCAGCCTCTCCTCACACTCTTTCAGGAACCTGGGCAGCCTCCGTCGCATCGTCCCGTCTGAGGAGAGCTCGCCGTGGCTTCTCCGTTTCTCTCCTTTCCATTCTTTTCTCCTCTTCTCATCCGCCTTATCCAGGGTCCTCAGCTGCTCCCATGATGCTTTGCACAGGGCCTCCAGCTGACAGAGGTTGGACTGGACCAGCGAATAGTCACACTTTTGGAATGAGAAAATATATATATAACGTATTTTCTTGGGGTGCGACTTATACTCCAGAGCGACTTATATGTGATATTATTTGTTATTTTCACACTGACAACCACAAGAGGGCGCTCTAGGCTCTAAGCGACGCAGAAGAAGAATCTGCACTTCCTCTTCCTCTGGAGTTTGTGGAGTTGTTTAGAAGATAAGATAAGATAAGATAATCCTTTATTGTCCCACATGGGGAAATTTCATTGATGCAACGCAGGAAGATACAGAGGTAGACACAGAAGAAAAGAACAGATCACTTATAGGAAGTTTGAAAAACACTCTCAGTAGAAGATCTCCTATGAACAAAAACTCCCATAGACAAAACCTCCCATTTCCCAACAAGGGATGGGGGGGAAAAATAATAAAGATAAAAATAAATAATAAATAAATACCATTGCATGTGATCACGACAGTAATTGCACATGAATTGCACAGTAAGAAGTGACACAGAGGAAGAAGAATTCAATGGATTTAGTGATTTGGGGTAAAACTGACGCTTTGCTAAACTTGTTAGCATGTTCTTTATGCTATAGTTATCTGAATAACTGTTCATATGTTACGTTAACATACCAGACACTTACCACAGTTCTGTCTGTGCCTCATGTAGCTGAAGGTGTTAGCGTTAGCATACGTCATGTAGCTGAAGGTGTTAGCGTTAGCATACGTCATGTAGCTGAAGGTGTTAGCGTTAGCATACGTCATGTAGCTGAAGGTGTTAGCGTTAGCATACGTCATGTAGCTGAAGGTGTTAGCGTTAGCATACGTCATGTAGCTGAAGGTGTTAGCGTTAGCATACGTCATGTAGCTGAAGGTGTTAGCGTTAGCATACGTGCACCTATTCACCATGTTCTCTCATCTGTTATTATTTTAACCTTTTCTTGGTCTTGGATTTTATCAAATAAATTTCCCCCAAAAATGTGACTTATTCTCCAGTGAGACTTATATATGTTTTTTCTTTTCTTTTGTGCATTTTTTGGCTGGTGCGACTTATAGTCCAGAAAATACAATATATATATATATATTTTTACATTTGTATCAAAGTAGGGTTTTATTTTCTGATAATAAATATACTTTATTAAGACGGTACAATTCCTGTTCCAACTTTTATTTCATTACAGGTGTTTACTGCCCCAAAATACCCTCAAACGTAGGTCAGTTGTCATACGGAGGAACATTGTACTCGAAGCAATAACGTCTCCATGAAGACAATGTTACGCAGTGAAACTCTCCAAACATTTACACAGGATGGAGCCCTGAACACTGACCTTTCCGGCTCTGGTCACGGCGGCGATGTCGCTGTAGAGGTCCGAGGATTGTGGGTAAATCTGTATGAGGAGGGCGCAGACGTGATGGAGGAGGGGCCGGCGGGAGTGAGTGTCTCGGACCTGAGAGAGTTTCCCCAGGTAAGTGAGCTCGAAGCCCCGCGCCTGGAGGACAAGGCGCGGTCAGGGTCATGTTTGAATTAACGACAATTTACGAAACAAATCATCCATGAATTATTCCCACACATCAGAATGTATTTCCATTTGAAATATGGCACATACAATCCTGCTATATATTTGATACAATATTAAATGTAATGGAAAGTTGGTTGAATTGATAACTGCAGATTACTCTAACTAATATAATATAGTGATACACAAATAGCAACAAAAACAAACCTAACACACTTGCATATATATATATTTTTTTTACTTGCATGTTACTCCTTTTAGTGAGTAATATGCAAGATATTCCTTTATTTGTCCACACATCGGGACATTTTGGTGTTGCAACGCAGCAGATACAGAGGAAAAGGACAGATCACTTATAGGAAGTTTAAAAAACACTCTTAATAGAAGAACTCTTATAAACAAAACTCTTCTAAAGAAAACTATAGACAAAACCTCTCATATCTTAATAAGGAATGGAGGGGGGGAAGATAAAATAAAATAAAAATAGCTTGCATAGGACAAAATAATACTAATAATAATGGCAAGGTAAACACTCTTATTTACATCAGTTATTTGTGACATTATTACACATGGTTAGGTCAGTATTGTGGCACCATCTTGTGGTCAAAGACATGCATAAAGTACAAAAATTTAAAACTGACCTAAATAAATATAAAGTGTTGCCTTTTCCAATCTAATAATGTTATGTTGATTTAACATGTTAATTATCATGATTATGATTATCACCATTATCACCATTATCACCATTAAAAATGATCTATTTTTTATTTTTTGGGGGTTTGATTAAATACATCGCTTTATTAGGCCGACATTTAGGGTCAACCTGTATGTTTTGGATGAAGTTAAAATAAATAATCGGTCATGTATAGGGCCGTACACGAGCCCCCACAGTAAATCTACAGTAAATCTACAGTAAATCTACAGTACATTCTTTTCCTTCTTTTTCAACTGTTTTTGACTTTTTTCGGCTGGATTTGAGCGTTTTTCGTTGCGTTCGTTGTGTTGTTGTGACGTGAGCTAGCTCCGAGCGAGCCCACCAGCCCCCCCCCCGCGCCCTCCGGCCGCGCTAAAGTACGGCGTGTCGTCGGTACACGTTTATATACACGTTTATATGAAAGAGGAACTTCACGAACGATCGGGACACGCACTGGAATCGCTTTAAATTAACTTGTTTTGACTTTATTCGGCTGGATTGAGTGTTTTCGTCGTGTCGTTGCGATGTGTCTTGGCTCCGCCCCCCGGCTCCGGCTCCGCCCCCGGCTCCGGCCCCGCCCCCCGGCTCCGGCCCCGCCCCGCCCCCCGGCTCCGGCCCCGCCCCCCGGCCGGCGCCGTACCGCGTTTCCACAAAGGAGGAACTCATGAAACTGCGGAGAACAGTCGTCTTACCCGGAGATCGTCACGTTATCCCGGCGCAATACTGACCTAACCTAATACTGATGTGCAATTCTGTCGTATGTGCAATTACTGTGAAATTCATGTGCAATCTATGTGCTGTCGTGACACATATTCATGTGCAATTACTGTCGGGATCACGTCGGTGTAATCCCTCATTCGTCCAGGCGTGTTCCATTGTAGAAAAAGCTTCAGTTGTAGTCATCTGGACTCAGTTTGAAAAAATAGACGTTTCGACTCTCATCCAAGAGTCATTGTCAATAAAAGAATTTAGGTCGAGAACTCCGATATTAATACTGTTCTGTGGTAAGACCCGCCCATTGGGAGGAGCCTTCCTGAAGTAGAAAGAGTTGTTTGTTTCAACAGAAACTCCCCTTTGTATCTACCGAGCCTATTCAGAATCTTAATGGGCTATTAGAATCCTCTTTGTCTTTGTGAGACCCTGGCTCAACCACCCTGAGTACCTGATTAGCATCTGAATGTCCTCTACCTTTCCAGGGGTTCAGAATCCCATTATAAATAACAGGAAGATTAAATCTTAGCCCTCCATTTCTGTTTAAAGAAGGTCTTTCTTTTTTAACAAAAATAGCTTCCTTGACTCCTCTTTCAAACCATCTTTTCTCCTGCTTAAAACCTTCACCTCACCGTCTTCAAACGAGTGATTAGAGGCTTCAAGATGGAGATGCACGGCGCTCTGAGGTCCTGAACTTGTATTTCTTCTGTGCTGATAGAGCCTCTTGTGTAGAGGCTGTTTCGTCTCACCTATGTACCGTTCTTTACAACTTTCTTCACTGCATTGGATCGAATAAACTACATTGCTCTGTTTTTGAGTCGGCAACTTGTCCTTTGGGTGAACCAGTTTTTGTCTTAAAGTGTTTCCTGGTTTAAAATAAACAGGGACTTCGTGTTGTCTAAAAATTCTCTGCAGTTTTTCCGACAGGCCAGACACATAAGGGATAGAAACACCCTTCCTTCTCTGTTCAGTTTCCCTTTTGTCCTGCTTCTTGGTTCTCTTCACTCGGGATCACATGCAATGGTATTTATTTATTTATTTGTCTATGGGAGTTTTTATTTATTTATAGGAGATCTTCTATTGAGAGTGTTTTTCAGACTTCCTATAAGTGATCTGTTCTTCTGGATCTACCTCTGTATCTACCTGCGTTGCACCAATGAAATTTCCCCATGTGGGACAATAAAGGAATATCTTATCTTATCTTATCTTATCTTTCCGGTCAAAGTTTTCCACTCACTTTGCAGCCGTTGAGGAAGTTCCCGATGGCTAAGACGGTGGCCAGGATCCATCTGAAGGTGCGGCTGCTGGAGAGCTGCTCCATGGCCAGTTTCAAGTGGAAAAGAGGCTCCGCAATCTCCTGTTTACAGAAAATAAATGACATAAATGTTTGTTTTTTTGTTTCATCAGACCAAATCGAACACGAACAGTATTATATATATATTTTTAAAACAGCAACTTGTTCAATATGTTGTGGTTGAAAGGGATCAGTTGAACAGCAGCTCAACCAAACTGTACACACACTTTACATCAAGGATTATATTTGTAGATATTTTGGTTTATCGGTTGATGCCACTTTATGTCGTGTATCTTTTTGTCGATCAGTTAGATTAAGCTTCTGATTTATTTCATTTCTTTTCTTTTCTTAGACCAGGTTCTTGAGTTAGACCCCATTTTTTCCTTAATTCTTTTTTAATTTAATTCTGTAGGAACAACTGACACGCGCCTCCTACCGCCATTTTATCTACTATAAATGCTGTTTTGGCTCCAAATAACATGGCAAAACATCAGTTTATGACTTCGTGGTTCATTTTTATTAAGAGACGTATCATCGAGTAAGAATACTTCAAAATAACTCAAGTAGTGGTCCAGGAATAAGTAAGACTCATCGTAAGTGTCTTTCAGTATTTGAAGTTGCAGCGCCGGGTTAAAACCGTTTATCATCGTCGACATGACACATTTGTAACTTGTAGTTACACTCACACTAGAAAACGTAACAAAACTGTTCCGCTTCACTGTAGGAGTAAACGTACGGCGTCCGGAACTACTCTAGAACCTAAAAGCAGAATGAATCGGGTTCAGGAGCGTTACCCGGAGAGACACCGGCTTCAGACTTACTCGTTCCATGGTGTCGTAGTCGAGAGCGAAGGCCCAGAGCTGGAGCCTGGTGCTGAGGTGAGGCAGCTCCCCCAGAGTCAGGAGGCACTGTTCAGCCGGAGCCAGGGGGCCCCGGGGGGCCCGGGCCTGGGCCTCCTTTATCAGACCCAGCTCCTCGTCTGTGGGGAGGATGCTCTGGAGACGCTGTGGCAGGAGATGAGGTCGTTATGGTCCTGGTTTAGTCCGGGTTCAGTCCTGGTCTAGTCCGGGTTCAGTCCTGGTCTAGTCCGGGTTCAGTCCTGGTCTAGTCCAGGTTCAGTCCTGGTCTAGTCCGGGTTCAGTCCTGGTCTAGTCCGGGTTCAGTCCTGGTCTAGTCCGGGTTCAGTCCAGGTCTAGTCCCGGTTCAGTCCTGGTCTAGTCCGGGTTCAGTCCTGGTCTAGTCCGGGTTCAGTCCAGGTCTAGTCCCGGTTCAGTCCTGGTCTAGTCCGGGTTCAGTCCAGGTCTAGTCCGGGTTCAGTCCTGGTCTAGTCCAGGTTCAGTCCTGGTCTAGTCCGGGTTCAGTCCTGGTCTAGTCCAGGTTCAGTCCTGGTCTAGTTCGGGTTCAGTCCAGGTCCGGGTTCAGTCCTGGTCTAGTCCGGGTTCAGTCCTGGTCTGGTCCAGGTTCAGTCCTGGTCTAGTCCAGGTTCAGTCCTGGTCTAGTCCGGGTTCAGTCCTGGTCTAGTCCGGGTTCAGTCCAGGTCCGGGTTCAGTCCTGGTCTAGTCCGGGTTCAGTCCTGGTCTAGTCCGGGTTCAGTCCAGGTCTAGTCCCGGTTCAGTCCTGGTCTAGTCCGGGTTCAGTCCTGGTCTAGTCCGGGTTCAGTCCAGGTCTAGTCCCGGTTCAGTCCTGGTCTAGTCCGGGTTCAGTCCAGGTCTAGTCCCGGTTCAGTCCTGGTCTAGTCCGGGTTCAGTCCAGGTCTAGTCCCGGTTCAGTCCTGGTCTAGTCCGGGTTCAGTCCTGGTCTAGTCCAGGTTCAGTCCTGGTCTAGTCCGGGTTCAGTCCTGGTCTAGTCCAGGTTCAGTCCTGGTCTAGTTCGGGTTCAGTCCTGGTCTAGTCCAGGTTCAGTCCTGGTCTAGTCTTGATGATGATTTAATGTTGCTTTGAGGATTTAACATTTGAAAATCTATAATAAAAAGTTGTATTAAAAAAAAAATCTTATTTTTATAGGATTTTTGGACATTATTATTTTTATTTCAATGACATGCAAACTGCAGAATCCGATCAGAGGGACCATGATCTGGAAGACATTTTATTTGTCCGATTTAACCATTGACATGTCATTTTTTTTATCATTTTCAAAACTTTTCAAAAATAAATTCCAAAAATGTTATGAACGAATGTTTTTACACTTTTGTCGGCCATTTTTACATTTGTTTGATACTTAAACCTCAACGTATTCATCTAAAGACACGTTTCTGTTGGATTCATATCATAGTGTCTAGTATTGTTGTCAGGACACACCTCTTATCACTCAAACCACATTTATACAACGGCAACGTGGGCGACGCCTTTTGCCCAAGGACACAATGACAATCGGCACACGTCCTCTCGGTCACCTGTAAGTCCTCTCGGTCCAGGACGCTGTTGTCCATGCTGTAGATGGCGGGCGGCAGGAGGCGGGGCGGAGGCAGACCGCTCAGAGCGATGGTGACGATGTTTGAGCGCTTCATCCCCAGAACGGACACGCACGGCTGCTTCTGGCAAAGGAACAGAACAAAGCACAGTCACGAGTCTTGGCGTTGGGGCGGGGCCAGTGCAGCACTCGAGGACCAGATCTGAAGCTGGATGAACTCTCTCTACACTAGATGAACCTCCCTCTCTCCTCCTGATGGTCTTGGACCGTCTGAAGCGAGTACGACCATAAGAGTTGGATCTTTCCTTCACTCTGCTCTTTTCACCGAGGTCTCTGCTGAGAAGGAGGGTCTAAGGGACAGGGGACATGGGGGTATTTGTCTAAGGACAGGGGACATGGGGGTATTTGTCTAAGGGACAGGGGACATGGGGGTATTTGT
Source organism: Eucyclogobius newberryi (assembly GCF_026437365.1). Lineage (NCBI taxonomy): Eukaryota > Metazoa > Chordata > Actinopteri > Gobiiformes > Gobiidae > Eucyclogobius > Eucyclogobius newberryi. The sequence continues at coordinate 23,335,951 of NW_027315857.1, read as the reverse complement.
CTAAGGACAGGGGACATGGGGGTATTTGTCTAAGGACAGGGGACATGGGGGTATTTGTCTAAGGGACAGGGGACATGGGGGTATTTGTCTAAGGACAGGGGACATGGGGGTATTTGTCTAAGGACAGGGGACATGGGGGTATTTTTCTAAGGACAGGGGACATGGGGGTATTTGTCTAAGGACAGGGGACATGGGGGTATTTGTCTAAGGACAGGGGACATGGGGGTATTTGTCTAAGGACAGGGGACATGGGGGTATTTGTCTAAGGACAGGGGACATGGGGGTATTTGTCTAAGGACAGGGGACATGGGGGTATTTGTCTAAGGACAGGGGACATGGGGGTATTTGTCTGAGGACAGGGGACATGGGGGTATTTGTCTAAGGACAGGGGACATGGGGGTATTTGTCTAAGGACAGGGGACATGGGGGTATTTGTCTAAGGACAGGGGACATGGGGGTATTTGTCTAAGGACAGGGGACATGGGGGTATTTGTCTAAGGACAGGGGACATGGGGGTATTTGTCTAAGGACAGGGGACATGGGGGTATTTGTCTAAGGACAGGGGACATGGGGGTATTTGTCTAAGGACAGGGGACATGGGGGTATTTGTCTAAGGACAGGGGACATGGGGGTATTTGTCTAAGGACAGGGGACATGGGGGTATTTGTCTAAGGACAGGGGACATGGGGGTATTTGTCTAAGAACAGGGGACATGGGGGTATTTGTCTAAGGACAGGGGACATGGGGGTATTTGTCTAAGGACAGGGGACATGGGGACAGTTGTGACTCGCCACGGGAAAAACCGCCACAAGACCAAACAGAGATAAAGCCAAAATACACGATTTTTTTTTCTTCAAATGTGTGATTTTCGTTGTTTTGCAGAATGTGAAAGTTGAAGTTGTGATAAGCCCCTGTGTGCTTCAGACAACACTATTGCTTGTCTTAAACGTTTACATTAAGCTGTTAAAAATGTGTAGTTTTGGGGTCTTTTTCCAGAGCTCCTCAGGGGGCGTCACCTTTTTCTAGCCAGCGCATGTTGATCTTTTTCCACCAATCAGCTGCGAACCACATGGCAACAGCTGCATGTCCTCTGTGTCCTCCTCTCAGAGACATTATTCATTCCTCCAGACTGTCTCCAGAGCTTACCCTGGACTGCATTGCAACAGAACTGAGGTACTTTTACTCTAAAGTATCGCTTTAACGCTGTGTTTTAAGGTGGTTTCGTGACTTTTGCCTCGAGCACCGGAGCAGAGACACAACAATGCTAAGCTAACACGCTGCTTCAGTGCACTTTACGTTATAAATACGGGCTTGAATTTCATGTGACTACTTGCTGAATAAATACCATCACGTACTCTCTTGAAACTAGCTGTTTTGGGACGGTGTAATGTCTGTATCTTCATGTTTTTTACTGTTTTTTACTGTAGCCCGCGTTAGCCGCTTTAGCTCGTTTCAAACTTCTTTGTTTCACTTTTCAGAAGAGGCGCTCACAGCTTCTATGCAGAAGTCCATTACATTACAGCTTCGACTTTGCACAGCAGGTTCTATTTATTACACATCATTTACTTCACTTCCCTTTATTAAATGTACAATAAAGTGCAAATGCAGAATAGCAATATAGACACGCAATAATGTCACATTCATGTGCATATAACTGATGTAAATAGAGTGTTTATTTTACCATTATTATTAGTATTATTTTGTCTTACAGTAGCTGTTTTTATTTTATTTTATCTTTATTTCCCCTCCATTCCTTATTGAGAAATGAGAGGTTCTGTCTAAAGCAGATTTTGTTTATAAGAGTTCTTCTATTCATAGTGTTTTTTAACTTCCTGTAAGTTCTCTGTCCTTTTCCTCTGTATCTTCCTGCGTTGCAACAATGAAATTTCTCCATGTGTGGACAATAAAGGAATATCTTATCTTATCAAATGTCACATGTCTCCATCTCATTCCTTCCCTCGCTCCCTCTGTCTTCTACAGATACACTTTCCCTCAAACGATGCTGGGACACAGGATATAGGGACATTTGTCTAAGGACACACGGGATGCTGGGACATTTTTCCAGGGACACGGGATATAGGGACATTTGTCTAAGGACACACGGGATGCTGGGACATTTTTCCAGGGACACGGGATATAGGGACATTTGTCTAAGGACACACAGGATGCTGGGACATTTTTCCAGGGACACGGGATATAGGGACATTTGTCTAAGGACACACAGGATATAGGGACATTTGTCTAAGGACACACAGGATATAGGGACATTTGTCTAAGGACACACAGGATGCTGGGACATTTTTCCAGGGACACAGGATATAGGGACATTTGTCTAAGGACACACAGGATGCTGGGACATTTGTCTAAGGACACACAGGATGCTGGGACATTTGTCTAAGGACACACAGGATGCTGGGACATTTGTCTAAGGACACACAGGATGCTGGGACATTTTTCCAGGGACACAGGATATAGGGACATTTGTCTAAGGACACACAGGATATAGGGACATTTGTCTAAGGACACACAGGATGCTGGGACATTTGTCTAAGGACACACAGGATGCTGGGACATTTGTCTAAGGACACACAGGATGCTGGGACATTTGTCTAAGGACACACAGGATATAGGGACATTTGTCTAAGGACACACAGGATGCTGGGACATTGATGAATCTGCTGTTGTGATTTTGGGCGTCACACAAATAAATTGAATTTTTAGTGTTGCAAAAATCTATTCATCAAAGTGAAATTGAAGCTCACATATTTCAGCTTTATGAAGTGACCCAGATAAATCCAGACGGGAAACTTCCATCACACAAACATGACAAGAAATACTGTCGTTATTGTGAGTTGCTTTAGGACATCAAAACAGTGAATGTTTGGATTGGTTCATGGCAGAAACGCTTTCACAGATAATCACCTGGACACAGTTTTGGACATTTTGACCGTCCAGAAGTCATTTTCAGTCTGATGGAAGCGGTTTGAGCGGCTGCTGCACATGTTCAGCAGGTGAAGGTCATTTTAGTCAATACAATACAATCTTCCTTCAGTCTACAATAGCCTCATACGCTTTAGAAAAATGAATTTGAGCTCAGGAGTTAATACATTTGAGCTGCTTGAAACAGTTTCATCCGACTGACAATGACTTCCAGAAGGCTGAAACGTCTTGACGTCAGAAACTGTTCCGGAGTCTCGTCTGTGTTAGAATTGTACTGACGGGGACTAAACATTTGATCCATTTGAACTCTTTTGACTCTTGCCCTTTTCTTTCATAAACGAGCGCGCCAACAGCACGTGCAAGAATGCTACACATGTGATTTATGTACGTGATTTTCGCCCGTGCGTACACTTTTAGTCATAATTACACGTAAAGTTTAATAAATGAGACCCCCGACACCCTTACCTTCTGCGCAGAGGTCAGACTGAAGCTGGCCCCTCCCCCTTTGCTCTCAAACAGGTACTCCAGTCGGTGGGCGTCGACCTGAACGGGCTCCAGCGCCGCCCAGATGGTCTGCGCCCCGAACCGGGTCAGCCTGGGCAGGACGGGCAAACTCTGCAGCTCCCGCCAGTGCAGCCTCAGCGTGTGGCCCTTCTCCGAGGACGGGACGGAGTCGGGGGGGGGCAGGGGAGGAGGCGGCGGGGGAGGGGGAAGTCCGGAGACGCCTCTGGAAGTGTCGCTCTGGGAAAAACGGACGATTTTGAATTGGTTGAATGACTTGAATTGGGAACTTTCTTTCAGTCGTTTGGACCCGTTTGAATGAATTACGTTGTCTTGAGTTTAGAGCTTTTTAAAATGAATTTACAACCGAAATTCACCACAAAATATGAATTAAAGAGGCTGTATCCAACTTTATTTCAGTTTAATAAAGTACAAATATATTGTAAAAGCAGTTTTTAGGGTTAAAATGAGACTTCTGTACATCGTCTGCATCTTAATATACAGGCAGTGCGAGGTTAGCATGCTAGTTGTTGTTAGCTTTAGTGTGAAGGCTTCTAAGAGTTGTGAAAAGCACTTATAAACTCATCTGGGCAAATATTTAGTAAGTGAGCGATACACGAGGACCGATGCAAAGAGTTTAAAATGAACTAGTTTTGTTTTCTTTAGTTTTTAAGACAGTAAAACTCAGGCACGGCTAGCATCGTTAGCTAAACATGTAGTTTAGACTTTGACATTGTTCTGAAATGTGCTTCTTGCGTCAGTTATTTCTTCCCTCAGATGTTATTGCTCTGGACGAGTTTATGATCTGACTTTCTGTTTTTCAAATCAATAATCCGCAAATTCTGCTGTTAAAAAACTAAACTGAATTGAACTATTAACAGAATCCTGCATTTAAAATAATAAATCAAATTTTCTATCAAAAATAAAATGCAATACTTGTCTAGGGCATAACATGATTCATTTTATTTACTTAAGTAGATTCTTCTTCTTACTTCAAAGACAATTATATTTATACATATATAGTTTTGCTTATTACTTTGATATTTAATTTAGAAAAAAATATATATTGATGTACTAGTCATATCAGTAAATACCATGAGATTTACCATCCATCCATCCATCCATCTTCTGCCGCTTTATCCGGGGCCGGGTCGCGGGGGCAGCAGTCTGAGCAGGGACTCCCAGACTTCCTTCTCCCCAGACACTTCCTCTAACTCCTCCGGGGGGATCCCGAGGCGTTCCCAGGCCAGCCGAGAGACATAGTCTCTCCAGCGTGTCCTGGGTCTTCCCCGGGGCCTCTTCCCGGTGGGACATGCCTGAAACACCTCCCGAGGGAGGCGCCCAGGAGGCATCCGGAACAGATGCCCGAGCCACCTCAGCTGGCTCCTCTCGACGTGGAGGAGCAGCGGCTCTACTCCGAGCTCCCCCCGTGTGGCCGAGCTCCTCACCTTATCTCTAAGGGAGCGCCCAGCCACCCGGCGGAGGAAACTCATTTCGACCGCTTGTATCCGCGATCTTGTTCTTTCGGTCACTACCCAAAGCTCATGACCATAGGTGAGGGTAGGAACGTAGACCGACCGGTAAATAGAGAGCTTTGCCTTTCGGCTCAGCTCCCTCTTTACCACAACGGTCCGATGCAGCGACTGCATCACTGCAGCCGCTGCACCGATCCGCCTGTCGATCTCACGCTCCATCCTTCCCTCACTCGTGAACAAGACCCCGAGATACTTGAACTCCTCCACTTGGGGCAAGGACACCCCACCCACCTGGAGAGGGCAAGCCACCTTTTTCCGGTCGAGAACCATGGCCTCGGATTTGGAGGTGCTGATTCTCATCCCAGCCGCTTCACACTCGGCTGCAAACCGTCCCAGTGCATGTTGCAGGTCCGGGTTTGATGGAGCCATCAGGACAACATCGTCTGCAAACAGCAGAGATGAGATCCTGTGGTCCCCAAACCGGACCCCCTCCGACCCCTGACTGCGCCTAGAAATTCTGTCCATAAAAATTATGAACAGAACCGGTGACACAGGGCAGCCCTGGCGGAGTCCAACATGCACTGGGAACAGGTCTGACTTACTGCCGGCAATGCGAACACAGCTCCTGCTCCGGTCATACAGGGACCGGACAGCCCTGAGCAAAGGGCCCCGGACCCCGTACTCCCGGAGCACCCCCCAAAGGACACCCCGAGGGACACGGTCAAAAGCCTTCTCCAGATCCACAAAGCACATGTGGACTGGTTGGGCAAACTCCCATGAACCCTCGAGCACCCGATGGAGGGTATAGAGCTGGTCCAGTGTTCCACGACCGGGACGAAAACCACTCTGCTCCTCCTGAATCCGAGGTTCGACTATCGGTCGGATTCTCCTCTCCAGTACCTTGGAATAGACCTTACCCGGGAGGCTGAGGAGTGTGATCCCTCTGTAGTTGGAACACACCCTCCGGTCCCCCTTCTTGAACAGAGGGACCACCACCCCGGTCTGCCAGTCCAGAGGCACGGTCCCCGAACGCCACGCGATGTTGCAGAGACGTGTCAACCAAGACAGTCCTACAACATCCAGATACTTTAGGTACTCAGGGCGGATCTCATCCACCCCCGGAGCCCTGCCACCGAGGAGTTTGCGGACAACCTCAGTGACTTCAGCTTGGGTGATGGATGAGCCAGCCTCCGAGTCCCCGATCTCTACTTCCTCTTCAGAAGACGTGACTGAGGGATTAAGGAGATCCTCAAAGTATTCCTTCCACCGTCCGACGACATCCCCAGTCGAGGTCAGCAGGCCTCCACCCGCACCGTAAACGGTGTTTGTGAGACACTGCTTCCCCTTCCTGAGGCGCCGGACGGTTTGCCAGAATTTCTTTGGTGCCGACCGATAGTCCTCCTCCATGGCCTCCCCGAACTCCTCCCAGGCCCGGGTTTTTGCCTCTGCGACAGCACGAGCCGCGGCTCGCTTGGCCTGCCGATACCCGTCGATGACCTCCGGAGACCTACAAGCCAGAGTGGCCTGATAGGCCTCCTTCTTTAGTCTGACGGCATCCCTTACTTCCGGTGTCCACCACCGGGTTCGGGGGTTGCCGCCACGACAGGCACCGGAGACCTTGCGACCACAGCTCCGAGCAGCCGCATCAACAATGGAGGCGGAGAACATGGTCCACTCGGACTCAATGTCCCCAGCCTCCCCCGGGACATGGGAGAAGCTCTCCCGGAGGTGCGAGTTGAATACCCTACTGACAGAGGGCTCCACTAGACGTTCCCAACAGACCCTCACAATGCGCTTGGGTCTGCCAAGTCTGTCCGGCTTCCTCCTCCGCCAGCGGATCCAACTCACCACCAGGTGGTGATCGGTTGACAACTCTGCCCCTCTCTTCACCCGAGTGTCCAAGACACGCGGCCGGAGGTCTGATGACACGACAACAAAGTCGATCATTGACCTCCGGCCTAGGGTGTCCTGGTGCCATGTGCACTGATGGACACCCTTGTGCTTGAACATGGTGTTCGTTATGGACAATCCGTGGCTAGCACAGAAGTCCAATAACTGAACACCGCTCGGGTTCAGATCGGGGAAGCCGTTCTTCCCGATCACCCCTCTCCAGGTGTCACTGTCATTGCCCACGTGGGCGTTGAAGTCCCCCAGTAGAACAACGGAGTCCCCGGTCGGTGCACTGTCCAGTACCCCTCCCAAGGACTCCAAGAAGGCCGGGTACTCTGCACTGCTGTTCGGCCCGTAGGCCGCCACAACAGTGAGAGACCTGTCCCCCACCCGAAGGCGGAGGGACGCGACCCTCTCGTTCACCGGGGTAAACTCCAACACGTGGCATGAGATTTACCCACGAGGTAAAAAATAAATAAATGGAATAAATGGAATAAATGAAATAAATGGAATAAATGAAATAAATGAAATGGACAAACTAACTTTCAAATTGTCTCAAAGGCAAATCAACTTCAGTTTAGGACACTAATAAACGTGACAATTTTTAAAAAACATTTAAAACAACTCTAATATTGTTCAGGTCACTTTTCTGGCAGAGAATCCTCCATCTGCTTCTCTTATTCCTTTGTCTGGAATGTTTCACTTATTTATCTTTTGGATTTTTAAAAAAAAATCCATTTTAACTGAAAAAAATAAAAAAAAAATTTGAGTTGAAATGGATAAAAAAAATTTTTGACTGACCGACGCACTGACCGACACACTGACGACGCACAGACCGACGCACTAACCGACCTTCTGACCAACGAACTGACCGACGCACTAACCGACCTTCTGACCAACGAACTGACTGACGCACTGACCGACCTTCTGACCGACCTTCTGACCGACGCACTGACCGACGCACTGACCGACCTTCTGACCGACGCACTGACCGACGCACTGACCGACGCACTGACCGACGCACTGACCGACCTTCTGACCGACGCACTGACCGACGCACTGACCGACGCACTGACCGACGCACTGACCGACCTTGTGACCGACGCACTGACCGACCTTCTGACCGACCTTCTGACCGACGCACTGACCGACCTTCTGACCGACGCACTGACCGACCTTGTGACCGACGCACTGACCGACGCACTGACCGACCTTGTGACCGACGCACTGACCGACCTTCTGACCGACCTTCTGACCGACGCACTGACCGACCTTCTGACCGACGCACTGACCGACCTTGTGACCGACGCACTGACCGACGCACTGACCGACCTTGTGACCGACGCACTGACCGACGCACTGACCGACCTTGTGACCGACGCACTGACCGACCTTCTGACCGACGCACTGACCGACGCACTGACCGACCCACTGACCGACAAGGCGCAGCCCTCGTCCTCGGTGTCGTCCTCATCGTCCCAGAGGTCAGTGAAGTCCAGAGCGTTCAGGCGAAGACGCACGGACGGTCTGAGGAAATCCCAGCTCAGGTTCCAGTCGTTGGTTTGGTCCAAGCCTTTCATCGCCCTCGATCTCGGAGACGAGTCGTGCAACAGAACGCGAGCCGTGGTTTTCAGGATTTGGGCGAAGAAACGACAAAGTTCTTGAGTTTTAAATATTTTGAACCGTTAAAATACTTTCCACGTCACAAACTGGCGAAGCGGCCGAGCCAAAAATCACACTTTTCTCCAGTTTTCTTCACAAAAATGCAAATTGACAAAATTTTTGCAGCTTTTTTCTCACTTTCTTTTGTCTTTTTATGGTCAAAAGAAAAGCAGTCGTCGCTGGAACATGGTCGAAAATGTCAAAATGTCCTTCAAATGTTCACCCTTTTGTTTTCAACTTTCACATTCTAATTTTAAGTCTCAATTCTCTATTGGCGTTCGTAAAGTGGAATCCTTCCATCGCACGATTGGGTTTCTCCGTGTTATTTCAAAATCTGCATGAAAATCCAGCGATCGTCTGAAAAATGTAGGGAAAAAAAAAAGAAGTGATGATTGCTTCGCTCCTTTTCTTCAGCCGCCACAAAAATGCATCTCTCACACGTCCAAAACACCGAACCTGTGATTGTCCCGCTCCTGTGACTCTTTTGTCTTCTTTCTGGGTCAAGAGCCGTCGTCGTGAAGCTCCCGACCTCACATTGTGGGAGACAGAGCGGTTAGAAGTTTGTTGAATTGTCGTGTGTGTGTGTGTGTTTGTGTGTGTGTGTTTGTGTGTGTGTGTGTGTGTTTGTGTGTGTGTGTTTGTGTGTGTGTGTGTGTGTTTGTGTGTGTGTGTTTGTGTGTGTGTGTGTGTGTGTTGTGTGTGTGTGTGTGTGTGTGTTTGTGTGTGTGTGTTTGTGTGTGTGTGTTTGTGTGTGTGTGTGTGTGTGTGTGTTTGTGTGTGTTTGTGTGTGTGTGTTTGTGTGTGTGTGTTTGTGTGTGTGTGTTTGTGTGTGTGTGTGTGTGTTTGTGTGTGTGTGTGTGTTTGTGTGTGTGTGTTTGTGTGTGTGTGTGTTTGTGTGTGTGTGTGTGTGTTTGTGTGTGTGTGTGTGTGTGTGTGTGTGTTTGTGTGTGTGTGTGTGTGTGTGTGTGTGTTTGTGTGTGTGTGTGTCGATGGCGGCCGCGCCCTTTCCTTCATCCCCCTTATCAAAGTAACATCTCTGTTTGGATTGAGACTTGTGTAAACAGAGGCAAATCTGTGTCTGAAAATCTGAAGCGTCTGCCATTCTTTAACACATTTAAAGACGAGCGGACGTGCTGGGGTGGGACGTGCTCGGGTGGGACGTGCTGTGGTGGGACGTGTTGGGGCGGGACGTGCTGGGGTGGGCTGTGCTGGGGCGGGACGTGCTCGGGTGGGACGTGCTGTGGTGGGACGTGCTGGGGCGGGACGTGCTGGGGTGGGATGTGCTGTGGCGGGACGTGCTGTGGCGGGAGGTGCCGGGGTGGGACGTGCCGGGGTGGGACGTGCCGTGGCGGGACGTGCCGTGGCGGGACGTGCCGTGGCGGGACGTGCCGTGGCGGGACGTGCCGCGGCGGGACGTGCCGTGGCGGGACGTGCCGGGCTGGGCCGAGCTGTGGCGGGACGTGCTGTGGCGGGACGTGCCGGGGCGGGACGTGCTGTGGCGGGACGTGCCGGGGCGGGCGTGCTGGGGTGGGACGTGCTGTGGCGGGACGTGCCGGGGCGGGACGTGCCGGGGTGGGACGTGCTGGGGTGGGACGTGCTGTGGCAGGACGTGCTGTGGCAGGACGTGCTGTGGCGGGACGTGCTGTGGCGGGACGTGCTGTGGCGGGAGGTGCCGGGGTGGGACGTGCCGGGGTGGGACGTGCCGTGGCGGGACGTGCCGTGGCGGGACGTGCCGTGGCGGGACGTGCCGCGGCGGGACGTGCCGTGGCGGGACGTGCCGGGCTGGGCCGAGCTGTGGCGGGACGTGCTGTGGCGGGACGTGCCGGGGCGGGACGTGCTGTGGCGGGACGTGCCGGGGCGGGCGTGCTGGGGTGGGACGTGCTGTGGCGGGACGTGCCGGGGCGGGACGTGCCGGGGCGGGACGTGCTGGGGTGGGACGTGCTGTGGCAGGACGTGCTGTGGCGGGACGTGCTGTGGCGGGACGTGCTGTGGCGGGACGTGCTGTGGTGGGACGTGCCGGGGCGGGACGTGCTGGGGTGGGACATGCTGTGGTGGGACGTGCCGGGGCGGGACGTGCTGGGGTGGGACGTGCTGTGGTGGGATGTGCCGGGGCGGGACGTGCCGGGGTGGGACGTGCTGTGGCGGGACGTGCTGGGGTGGGACGTGCTGTGGCAGGACGTGCTGTGGCGGGACGTGCTGTGGCGGGACGTGCTGTGGCGGGACGTGCTGTGGCGGGACGTGCTGTGGTGGGACGTGCCGGGGCGGGACGTGCCGGGGCGGGACGTGCTGTGGCGGGACGTGCTGTGGTGGGACGTGCCGGGGCGGGACTTGCCGGGGCGGGACGTGCTGGGGTGGGACGTGCCGGAGTGGGCCATATATGTATATATATATATATATATATATATATATATATATATATATATATATATTTAACTCTTTACCTATTGAGTATAAAGAAGCTGTTTTATACATATTTTGGAACGATCACTATAAAATCGTTAATAAAAGACTGAAATTTGGTATAAAATATCAGAAGTAGCTATACTTTTGTACTAAACATCTAATTATCTAATGTTACAATGTGAGTTTTTGAGTTTGGGGAATTTAAAGTCACATCGATGATATAAGAAAGTCTTTACACAATGTTGAGCCTTGTGTTGCACGTTCTCCCCATGTCTGCACGAGCACAATAACCTCATCTTTATTTAATTATAGCTTGAAACCAAGAAAGAGACTAAAACTCGTGCAGCGTTGTTGGAAGTCTCCTGGACGCGGGTCATTGAGCGACGGTCAGCGCTCGGCCCCGCCCTCGGCCCCGCCCTCGGCCCCTCTGTAATGACTCTTATCAGGCGTCAGACGCCCCTCGGGACGGGTCAGACGGGCTCGGTTTGAAAGCTGTGAGACGGAAGCACGTCCTGTGTCTCTAATGGTCAAACAGGATCAGAGCGGCTTCAGTGTGCGACGTGAAGTTAGTGTATTGTGTGTCATTGTGTGTGACTGTGTGTGATTGTGTGTGATTGTGTGTGACTGTGTGTGATTGTGTGTGATTGTGTGTGACTGTGTGTCATTGTGTGTGACTGTGTGTGACTGTGTGTGATTGTGTGTGACTGTGTGTCATTGTGTGTGACTGTGTGTGACTGTGTGTGATTGTGTGTGACTGAGTGTGATTGTGTGTGACTGTGTGTGATTGTGTGTCATTGTGTGTGACTGTGTGTGACTGTGTGACTGTGTGTCATTGTGTGTGATTGTGTGTCATTGTGTGTGACTGTGTGTGACTGTGTGTCATTGTGTGTGACTGTGTGTGACTGTGTGACTGTGTGTCATTGTGTGTGATTGTGTGTCATTGTGTGTGACTGTGTGTGACTGTGTGTCATTGTGTGTGACTGTGTGTGATTGTGTGTGACTGAGTGTGATTGTGTGTGACTGTGTGTGATTGTGTGTGATTGTGTGTCATTTTGTGTGACTGTGTGTGACTGTGTGTGACTGTGTGTGATTGTGTGTGACTGTGTGTGACTGTGTGTGATTGTGTGTGATTGTGTGTGACTGTGTGTCATTGTGTGTGACTGTGTGTGATTGTGTGTGACTGTGTGTGACTGTGTGTGACTGTGTGTGATTGTGTGTGACTGTGTGTGACTGTGTGTGACTGTGTGTGATTGTGTGTGACTGTGTGTGACTGTGTGTCATTGTGTGTGATTGTTGTTATTAAACAAATTGAATCATATTTTCTCACCATTTCCAAAAGTTTAAACCAAAAAGCCATTTCTACTTATGAAAATTGTGTGTCTGTATGTAAATGTTTTTGATGTATAAAATGTAATTGTAAATGTAATATGCCCCGCCCCCTGGCATTCCTTTAACTGTTTGTTATCTGTCAATGTTTTGTTATAAAGAATTTTGACAATTAAAAAAAAACAAAAAAAGAAATGTTTTATAGAACTTCCTGTCCCCGTTTTATTTTGACGCGCCAGACCGGAGGTGTGTGTTCCATTCCACTGTCACTGTCATATAAAGAATTTTGACAATTAAAAAAAAGTATAAAAAAATAACATGTTTTATTGAACTTCCTGTCCCAGTTTTATTTTGACGCGCCAGACCGGAAGTGTGTGTTCCATTCCGCTGTCATCGCTCCGTGGACGCGCGTCTCGTCTGGCCGCGCGCGCTCCCGTCACCTCGGGTCCCGCCGCCGCCGCCGCGATGCCCCACATCCACCGCGACCACCGCAACGATGTCCCCCCGCGCGCCTCACGCCGCCCCCGCGACGCCTTCCACGCACGTGCCGCGCGTTCGGACCGGATGCGTTTGAGGTACGTGCCAAAAAAACAACAACAACAAAAACAACAACAAAAACGGAGGACTTCGCATCGCTCCGGACGCGAACCAGCGGCGTTCACGCGTTTATGCTCACGTAATGTCACAAGTTGCGTCCGGCTGTCGCGGGCTTACGTAACGCGGCCGGTGGTGCGGACGTACGCGTAACGGACGGACGGTTAGAAGCCAGTTTGTGTCGTTAGATCGGGTTGTTGTGGCGGGACGTGAAACGGAAACGCGTTATGACAGAAAATGTAACGTGAAAAACAAAACGGATTGTAACAAAATAAATAAACGTTGTTGTTGGAGTTGATTTGACGTGAAACGGCTCCGGTTTTGTCCCGGTTCGTGTCCCGTTCAGCGCGGGGACAATTCACTGACCGAACTGGGACTATAATCGACTGTCAGAAGTAATCGTAGTCGTATTTTGATCATCGTAGTCGTTCTTTGGATTAAACACACTCTAAAACACCGCGAAAAGACCTTTTATAACAAACACGACATTATTAAATCAAAGTGTCAAAAAAGGATAAACCATTTCAGATTTTCACCATTTATACGCTTTATTTCTACATATTGTCTATGTCTATATTTGTTCAATCACGATACAAAATATATCAAAAAAATCTGAATTAACAATATTTTTTAATAAATTACTATATAATAATAATAATAATAATAATATAATATATAATACAAATAATAATTGTTTTTTGCAGCCCTATTATTAGCCTGGCAAGTATCACAATTTGACACATATTCCTTTGTTATTTGTGGCTAAAGTACGATCCCGACCAGCGGTGCGCAATATATTGTAAATATATATATAGGTAGATATATCGCTATTGCAACAAACTTAATACTATAATACAGATGTCGTCCTTCTGAAAGTTATTTAAAAAAAGCTGATTCTTGTCATTTATACTGTGGGAAAAGTGTATATTTTTCTACACTGGAATCCTCCTGGACAAATGAGGGATTACGCCGTCATTTATAGTATAATATTATTTAGTCTTAATAGCCTTGTCCTTATCAAATATCAATGCATCGTTACACAAATTATAATATATGCAAATGATCTGATTCAAACGTTTGCACAGATGTATTTGTGGATACAATAATGTGCCGGCGTTTATGTAAAACCAAGCAAAAACGCGCTAAAAAAAAGCTCTTCCCTTTGTTTCTGTTGCAGGTGTGCGAGCGCGTGAGAGGTCAAGGGTCACGGAGAGGTCAGGGGTCATGCTGAGGCGGGGATCGGAGCCGCGCGGCCCGTTCTCCTCCGGCGACGCGTCCGACAACGACTACGAGGTGAGACGACTACCGATAACTCGTCGTGAACATCGTCCGCGGTCCGCCGGGCCTTCCCTGGACGTGTCCCGACAGAGCTAGCCTGAAGGTGTAAACGTGACCCAGCTAGCTTTACCGTCTTCACCCACTCTACTCTGAGCTCGTCCAAGGAAACTTTCTTCCATCTTCCTACCAGGCTTTTAGGTAGAAACCCGTCTTCCCGTATTCCGGACGGGGTATTTGAAAATGTGGACGGGTATTTTCCAGTGCAGGGACGGCCATTTTGTTAATACATCGTAGAAAAAAAGGGAATATTATCATTAAATCGGGCCGGGAAGCGTTTGACGATAGTCCGCCATCACAGCTGACTGTTTACAAGTGAAAATTTGCATGCTGCACGCTGATTGGTCGATGAAATTTGTGTGCTTGGCCGTGATTGGCTGCCGAGCCGTGGTCCGGAGAATGCCGAAGCTACTCGTTTTTTCGCCCAGTCGGACCCCGTTTCAAATCCCATCGAAAAGCCTGATTCCTACTTATATCTGCCTGACGTTTACCTCTTCAAGAACCAGTACTTTGACTACTACCTTAGCTGTAACTTTGGTCGTAGAAAAGAGTATTTTTTTATGCCGTTACAAGTGTTTTTTTTTGCCAATTTTATCTTCAGTTACTGGCGGTTACAAGCGGAAGAAACCAATTTATCGACCGACTCGCTTTTCTGGCTGAAAATGCTGTTCTTAGTGAAGGGTTTGCGAGCGTTGGGAACAAATTAGACAGATTTGAATACAGACTTCCTGCTTTGCATAGGGGCGTATGCCGGGTATGCAAACCTCTCTCGGCGTTGTACCACAACAGTGTCGGATTTACTTGCCAAGCTGTAAAAACAGAGAAACAATGAAACGATTCCTTTTTTTAAATGCCTTAAACGCCTTGACACGCCTTTGATATGAATCGTTACTGTCATTTAAGATGTTTGAATTAAATATACAAATATATACATTCTCGATAACAGGGATTTCTTTGTGTTTTGATGCAAAGGATCATGGTCTATGTAGTTTACTCTTGTTTCTTTAGCTGCAGCAAACCACTGCGTTTAAGGAAAAGATGATTATAATCCGATATATCGCGACACGTCAAGGTGTTAGCGTTGTTTCTGAGACTTGTCGCCGTACGTTTGGAGAATGTCAAATTGTGAGAGTGAATCCAAAAGCTGCGGGAAAAAAATCATCTGTGGGGATTGTAAGATATGAAAATCGCCGCTCTTTTGATAGTTTTAGTCTTTTTCCTTTTCCTGTGGTTGGACTAGTTTAGATGTAGAGACCTATTTTATTCAATATCTGCACCAATGAGGCCACTTCAATGTGAAGCGCTCACTTCTGAGGAAAGAAAACTGTTAAAATATTTCAAACATTTAAAAAATCCGACCTAACGACCTGGATTTTTTTTTCAATGTTACTGGAAACACACTATATCTATTGTGTTTTTGGCCTTACCTTCACGGCAAGATGGTCGACGAAAGACAAGGCATCAGTCAATCGACAAAAAGAGGACGCGGCGCTGGCAAAGTCTCAAAAAGCAAAGAATCTTGTAAAAAAAAAGCAAAGGAGCGCACAAAGGGAAGTGTCGAGCGAGTGTCGTCGTACGTAAGGCCAGATTAATAAAAAACGTGTTAGAGTTAGACACCATCGACCTGTTAATCAACCGAACGACCAAAAGACTACGTTATTACTTCATAGAAATAGAAAGGCTGAAGACTGGAGATTCGGCGGTGGCAGACACTCCACAGAGCAGCTTTACATATGTGGCCCCAATGTATGTCTCTGGTTGTTTCAGTTGGGGGCCGGCTGTGGAGGGTCGGAGGGGCCCTGCGTGTGCGACCTCGGCCCCTGCACACTGTATTCAGAGGCCCACACGCCCGCTCCGCCGAGGCCCTGGAGGAACGCCGGAGGAAAGGTTTGTCCCACCTCAAAGGTCCTAGTTTTTGTCCTCTTTTTGTACAGTTTAGTGCTGGTTTAGGGCCGATTCAGTCCAGGTTCAGACCGAGTTCTGATCTGGTTTAATCCTGGTTTAGACCTGGTTTAGACCTGGTTTAGACCTGGTTTAGACCTGGTTTAGACCTGGTTTAGACCTGGTTTAGACCTGGTTTCGTCCTTGGTTGGACCTTGTTTAGTCCTGGTTTAGACCTGGTTTAGTCCTGGTTTAGACCTGGTTCAGACCTGGTTTAGACCTGGTTCAGTCCTGGTTTAGACCTGGTTTAGACCTGGTTTAGTCCTGGTTAGACCTGGTTTAGTCCTGGTCTAGTTCTGGTTTAGACCTGGTTTGGACCTGGTTTAGTCCTGGTTTAGACCTGGTTTGGACCTGGTTTAGTCCTGGTTTAGTCCTGGTTAGGCCTGGTTTGGACCTGGTTTAGTCCTGGTTTAGACCTGGTTTGGACCTGGTTTGGACCTGGTTTAGACCTGGTTTAGTCCTGGTTTAGACCTGGTTTGGACCTGGTTTGGACCTGGTTTAGACCTGGTTTAGACCTGGTTTAGTCCTGGTTTAGTCCTGGTTAGGCCTGGTTTGGACCTGGTTTAGTCCTGGTTTAGACCTGGTTTGGACCTGGTTTGGACCTGGTTTAGACCTGGTTTAGACCTGGTTTAGTCCTGGTTTAGACCTGGTTTAGACCTGGTTTAGTTCTGGTTTAGTTCTGGTTTAGACCTGGTTTAGACCTGGTTTAGTCCTGGTTTAGACCTGGTTTAGTCCTGGTTCAGACCTGGTTTAGACCTGGTTTAGTCCTAGTTTAGTCCTGGTTTAGACCTGGTTTAGTCCTGGTTTAGTCCTGGTTTAGACCTGGTTCAGACCTGGTTTAGACCTGGTTTAGACCTGTTTTAGTCCTAGTTTAGTCCTGGTCCAGACCTGGTTTAGACCTGGTTTAGTCCTGGTTTAGACCTGGTTTAGTCCTTGTTCAGATCTTGTTCAGTCCTGGTTTAGACCTGGTTTAGTCTTGGTTTAGTCTTGGTTTAGTCCTGGTTTAGTCCTGGTTTAGACCTGGTTTAGCCCTGGTTTAGTCCTGGTTTAGACGTGGTTTAGCCCTGGTTTAGACCTGGTTTAGACCTGGTTTAGACCTGGTTTAGCCCTGGTTTAGTCCTGGTTTAGTCCTAGTTTACTCCTGGTTTACTCCTGGTTTACTCCTGGTTTAGTCCTGGTTTAGTCCTGGTTTAGACCTGGTTTAGACCTGCTTCAGACCTGCTTCAGACCTGGTTTAGACCTGGTTTAGACATGGTTTAGCCCTGGTTTAGACCTGGTTTAGTCCTGGTTTAGCCCTGGTTTAGCCCTGGTTTAGTCCTGGTTTAGACGTGGTTTAGCCCTGGTTTAGACCTGGTTCAGACCTGGTTTAGACCTGGTTCAATCCTGGTTTAGACCTGGTTTAGACCTGGTTTAGACCTTGTTTGGACCTGATTTAGTCCTGGTTCAGACCTGGTTTAGACCTGGTTTAGTCTTGGTTTAGTCCTGGTTTAGACCTGGTTCAGACCTGGTTTAGACCTTGTTTAGACCTGGTTTAGACCTGGTTTAGCCCTGGTTTAGCCCTGGTTTAGCCCTGGTTTAGACTCTGGGGCGGAGTCTGTTTTGCATGTCATTAAAGTCTTTGCATGTCCAGGAGACTCTGCTGTGCCAACACTGTGGAAAGAACAGAGCGGCTGTGACCAGGTTCTCAGAGGGATACGGAACAGAGGTAAAGGAAAACTACGCAGCTAAACACCAGGCATTTTACTTTCTCACAGCTGTTGTCGTTACCTGCGCCTGAACCCGAGTCACATACAATTGACTTTTATTCTTCAATATTGTTGAGTTTTGACGGTGAAACAAACCCGTTTTTAAAAGGTAGCACACAGGTAAGATCATTTATTACTTATATCGTAAATACTTTTAACATTATTTTGCTAATCGATTATTCTTTCTATGAATTTGATCCAAAAAGACCAGTGAATATGAGATTTTTACCAAATTTGACCCAGATAAAGCTGAAGTGAAGTATTTTCATCAAAATCTCAAATCAATCATTATGTTTTTTGTATTTTCGTGGCCGATACCGATTGTTCCAGAGAAATACATGACTGATGTTTTTTTTTTTTTTTTTTTTTCAATTAACGACAATAAAATAAAATAGAATAAAAATAACATAACAAAAAAAAATCACAAAACCCACTGAAAACCCCGCCCCCACCTCATATTCACACACAAAAACTCAAAAACTAAACTTAATAAATAACTAAATAGCATAGATGAAACATAAAAAGTAAAACAACACCAGTATGTGTATTTCCAATGTGTTTTAGAGGGCCATGTATTTATTTTCCAAACTTAATTACTTTCTGGCTGATGTTTTTTGGCAAGATTTAGGCCCGATTTTGATCATTTTGTTTGAAAAATAAATGTAAAGTAGTGAGTAAATATATATATGTATATAACGTGAATGTATTTGGAAGGACAAATGATCAAATTTGGGGGGAAATTTGAAATACTAAATCTGATGGAGCCGTGTTTTGTACAGATGTATTTAAAAGCAGCTCGCGGGGTCAAACCAGGAAGTAAAAGGAAAGTTGTGACGCCGCACTCACAAACTCTTCACTGTAAAGAATTAGGACGCTTACATTTTTCTTAGCTGATGTTTTTGGGCGAGATTTAGGCCCAATTTGAATCATTTTGACTGAAAAATACATCTACTACTCAAGAAAGTAAGAGAGTAACTATATTATAAAAGTACATATGTATTTAACGTGAATGTAATTAGAAAGACAAATGACAACATCTGTCAAAAAAAATTGAAAAACTAAATCTGATGGAGCCGTGTGTTGTACAGATGTATTTAAAAGCAGCTCGCGGGGTCAAAATCAGACCGCAGTGTGCTGTCGACCGCAAACCAGGAAGTAAAAGGAAAGTTGTGACGCCGCACTCACAAACTCTTCACTGTAAAGAATTAAGACGCTCGCAATGTGTTTGGACCGCAGCAAACTGTTTAAAAGGAATTGTTCTGTTTTTACCGTTTTTAAGAAGGTAAAAAGCGGGTGCAGCATCTTTAATGTTGTCGACATAAACGTTTGTCACTCACAGAGGGAAGAGGAAACAACACTGCACAATATATATATATATATATATATAACTCACATACGATTCAAAAAGTGTTCTAGTTGCAGTCATTTTTTACTCAAGTACAAGTATACAAGAGCAAATACATGACTCGAGTATAAGTAATTGTATGACGACATAGATTTTTAAGTAACATTTTTCAAGTACCTGTTAAAAAAATATGCTCTAAAACGACTAAAACGTTTTAAATTGCAGATATTCGTGTAACTAAATCATTTTTAGCTGCTCGTTTATATATATTTCTGTTCGCTAAAATTTTGCACGTTAACGCAAACTCTGAACGTGCTAAAAATAACCCCTGAAGTGCTCTCGAACTAAACTTTTGAACTTTTGTGCTCTGTTAAAAGGAAGTGGAAAGCGTATAATTTAAGTATAAGTGCAGTAATCGCAGTAAGCCCAGCACCAACTCAAAGTAACTGTGTACAATTAGGACTGTTGGATTATGAATAAATGACTTAAAATTAAATATATGCAACAAAAAAAAGATATTGATGGGTTTCATCTACTGTTGAGTGACATTTTGAATTTTTCCCATTCAAAAGACTATTATTTACTTTTAATTTGTTCATTGCTAATTTTTTTCATCGTTTTTCACAGTTTTTCATAATTTTTCATAATTTTTCATCATTTTTCATCATTCTGGAACCCGGTCAAGCTCATTTACCCGACACGTTTACGTCAACTGTTGTTATGGAAATGAACTATCCACCTCTGCTCTCATCATCCGTTGACCTCATTTATTTTTAAGCGCCGTACCGGCCCTTTTAAGAGCGCTCTCCGGCCTCATAACGCACAGGCCCATTACATTGCCTCTGGTCTATTTGTGGATTAGCGGGGCACCTTAATACGAGACCCCTATGAAATGATCCGAGCGTGTCTTAAAGGGACGACGGCGACGGCCCAATGAATAATACCTCGTTTGAGTCATATCTGTATGTGTGACAAAACAGGCTGGTATTATTAGCAAAGGTGATACATGTGTGGCTAAATCAGTAGGATTATGATACAGCAATAGCATTGGCACATGTTTGACACTAGAACAGCTAATCGTGATTCACAGGGGGCTATTTTGGATAAATACAGCATGACATTTTGAGTAATTATACTAATAGTTATGCTACTGCCCTAATACAATGATTAATACAGGAATTCAAATGTATTTCTAGTGTTGTTACTGCCTTATTTTATGTTTGTGCACAGCCAGGACAAGTACAGTATATTGGTGCGAAACAGGAGTGGCATCTGGCTTAAATTCCATGAAAATACACACAAATGTCAAGGCAAGGCGAGTTCAATTGTAGGTCACAATTTGTGCACAAAGTAAGAACAGGAAAAGAACAAACAAATGTAAATGATCTTTAGGAATGTAAATAATCTGATGGATAAACTTGATTCATTTTACTGTTATCTTGTGTTTGGCATTGTATTTGTTATTCTGTTATAGTCATATTTGTGTGTGTTTTCTTTTGCAGGAGGAGTATGGCCTGTCAGATCCGCAGGGCGACAGCGACGCAGATGCGGATATAGAGGACACAGACAGCAGGTTAAGCACAAAGTATTGTATTTAGAAGATAACTTGAACAATTATTAATTAAAACATGATGGTGGAAAATACATTTTGATGTACTGGTAAAAATAATGTATGTGAAAATGTGTAAACATGAGTTAAACATGAATTTTCCAATAGAAAAGAAAAACATTTTGGGGGTATAATACATAATAATACATGTATCTCACAAAATGTGCGTCCAAAAGGCTAACACGATCAGAAAACGTGAAAAAACTGGCTCTTTACTGTTTTACGCATGTGAATAGTGAGCTCCCCGTCTGGCTTATTCCTAAAACCCACCCACTGTTCGAAAGCTTGGCTCATTGACTAGAAAAATATGACAATGAAAAAGTACGACGTCACTTCTTTAGCGTGATAGCACAGGTAATAGACCAACTGCGCAGATCTCGAAAGGTGACGCTTGGTTTGTCCAAAAAGCTGTGCCAGACGAACCCGTGAACGGAAAACTGGCGGATGATGGTCTCATTCTGTAGCTGAACGTGTGAGGAAAACAAACGCACCCAGCAGTATTTTCCATCTGGAGCCAGTGTTTTGTTATGTACAGAGAGAAGTTTCGTATTTTTTCACCTAAGAAAACGCTGTTTACTGGACTATTTCTGCAAATGGGAAAAATACAAGTGGATGTTGTTTTTTTGGGGATTATTACGGACAGAATGAGTACAGCTACAGATTGATTGAACCCCGTTGAAGAAATGTGTTATGAAAAGTAGATTTTTATCACAAGCTTATTGGTAATTGCTTATTGGGGCATATTATTCAAAGCAAATCAATGACACATTTGTTTTGTTGAGAAAAGTATGTAAGGCTTGCTGGTATTGACAATGAAAATAAGAGTGATGATAAAATAGTACGTCTAAAGTCCGGTTTTAGCATGGTAAGGCGTAAACAATGGGCACATCTAACTTTTGTGCACAGGGCAAAATAGTTTGGTGTTAAAGGGATGATTTTTTTAAATACACTATACCCAACTTACCCAAGTCGTTTTTTTCCTCATACATTTTTATTGTAAAAGCTGCTCTTAGGCTCAAAATAAGACTGCTGTGTGCTGTCTGCATGGATACAGTTTGCATCCAAGGGAAGAGCTACTGAAGTGCCTCTGTGGAGGAAGCAATCCATTAATTTTAATATAGAAGAGCTGCTTTATCACCCAATGTTCAACAACCACAAGGGCAAATAAGATAAGATAAGATAATTTCAGCGTTGCAACACAAAGCAGGCACAGAAGTAAACAACAAAGAACAGATAACTTATAATAGAAAAGCTCTAATGCTCTTGGACTTATATTATACACTAAATACAGACCTGAAGACACAAAGACGAATAAAGTGGCCCAATGGCCCAAATACATATAAATATTCATGAATGCTAACGGTAGCTTTGGGCTCAATGCTACCGCGGTGACTCGACATTAATTAGCTTAAAATACACTTAATTCGACCAGAAATCATCTTAAAAATGGAAAAAGTAGTGGTTCCTTTTTAATCAACAGAGAGTTTTCTCCCACACCAGACCACGGCTCCCAATGTCATTATCATGTGTTGTCCACTATATCTATAAAGTATTTCATCTTGCTGTGTTCTGATTGGTGCAGACTGCAGGAGCCCGGGTCTTTGCAGCGAATCAGCTCTCGGCGTCGGAAGCGGCCGAGGATCGCGCGTCAGGACACAACTGAAAGCGAAGATGACGGAGGCCACAGCCATCGTACCCACCGCTGGAACCTGCGCCTCAGCCCGAGTCACAGCCGCCCCATCCTGGAGGTGAGTCACAGTCAGGTGCCCCATCCTGGAGGTGAGTCAGTCAGAGCCAAAGCCGCTCCATCCTGGAGGCAAGTCACAGGTGCCCCATCCTGGAGGTGAGTCACAAGTCCCCCATCCCGACGGTAAAGTTACAGCTGCAACTTCCTGAAGGTAAAGCCACAGCTATCCCATCCTCACGGTGAATCACAGCCACAGCCGCCGCATTCTGAAGGTGACTTTCATTCACATCCATCCCATACTGAAGGTGAGTCTCATTCAGAGTAGCCCCACCCTAGAGGTGAGTCACATCCGCCCCGTCCTGAATGCAAGTTACAGTCACAACAACAGACTCCCCATTCTGAAGAGTCACATCCACAGCTACATCATTCTGGAGGTAAAGTCACAGTGACAACTGCCCCATCCTGGTGGTGAGTCACAAGTACCCCATTCTGGTGTAAGTACCCCATTCTGGTGTAAGTACCCCATTCTGGTGTAAGTACCCCATTCTGGTGTAAGTACCCCATCCTGGTGTAAGTACCCCCATCCTGGTGGTGAGTCACAAGTACCCCATCCTGGTGGTGAGTCACAAGTACCCCATCCTGGTGGTGAGTCACAAGTACCCCATCCTGGCGGTGAGTCACAAGTACCCCATCCTGGTGGTGAGTCACAAGTACCCCATCCTGGTGGTGAGTCACAAGTACGAGTCACAAGTACCCCATCCTGGTGGTGAGTCACAAGTACCCCATCCTGGTGGTGAGTCACAAGTACCCCATCCTGGTGGTGAGTCACAAGTACCCCATCCTGGTGGTGAGTCACAAGTACCCCATCCTGGTGGTGAGTCACAAGTACGAGTCACAAGTACCCCATCCTGGTGGTGAGTCACAAGTACCCCATCCTGGTGGTGAGTCACAAGTACCCATCCTGGTGGTGAGTCACAAGTACGAGTCACAAGTTTATTTGTAGAGCACATTTCATACACAAGGCAATTCAAAGTGCTTCACACAGCAGGAAAAATACATTCAAATCACAAAGAAATTACAGAAACAGAAATACAATAAAATTAACTAAATTAAAAATTATCAATCCAACTGATTGTTTAAACTAATAAAATCACAAACAAAAGAGAGGAGTGCAAAGGAAAAATCCTTTCAGTCATATGCGCAGCTAAACAAAACAGTTTTTAGCTTAGATTTGAACATTGTCAGAGTAGAAGCCTGTCTCACATCTTCAGGAAGACTGTTCCAGATTTTAGCTGCATAAAACTGAAACGCAGATTCCCCATGTTTTGTCCTGACTCTGGGCACCAGCAGGAGGCCGGTCCCTGAGGTCCTCAGAGTCCGAGATGGTTCATATGGCACTAACATATCTAAGATGTACTTTGGTGCTAGGCCATGGAGAGACATGTACACAAGCAGAGCTGCTTTAAAGTCTATTCTCTGAGCCACAGGGGGCAGTGCAGAGACCTGAGAACAGGACTAATGTGATGGTACTTCCTGGTTCTAGTCAGGACCCGAGCAGCAGCGTTCTGGATGTACTGCAGCTGTTTTACAACTCGTTTGGAGAGGCCAGTGAGCAGGCCGTTACAGTAGTCTAATCTACTGGAGACAAACGCATGGATAAGTCTCTCTAAATTTGGTTTTGACACTATATTTTTGATTTTGGCAATGTTTTTAGATGGTAAAAAGCTGCTGATGTTATTGATTTGACGTGGCTATTAAAGTTCAAGTCTGAGTCCATTATTACCCCCAGATTTCTAACTTGGTTTGTAGGTTTTAGAGCGAGACTCTGGAGGTGACCGCTAACACTTTCTCTTTGTTTATGTGGCCAAAAACGATTATTTCAGTCTTGTCTGAGTTCAGCTGGAGAAAGTTGTTTTGCATCCACAAACTGATCTGTTGGATGCAGTGACAGAGTGAATCTACTGGTCCATAGTCACCTGCCGATAGTGAAACATAGATCTGAGTGTCGTCTGCATAATTGTGATAGGACACATTTTCACTGCGTATCAACTGACCTAACGGCAGCATGTAGAGGTTGAACTCCACAGGTCAGGGTCATGTGGTCTGAGACACAGCTACCAATTTCAACAAAGTACTTCCTGTCTTCCAGATAGGACCTTAACCAGTTTAGGGCAGTGCCAGTGATGCCCATCCAGTCCTCTAGTCTCTGTAAGAGGATCCCATGATCGACAGTGTCAAAAGCAGCACTCAGATCTAACAGAATTAAGACTGAGGCTTTGCCCGTGTCAGTGTTCAGGCGGATGTCATTTGTCACCTTGACAAGAGCAGTCTCAGTGCTGTGATGAGGTCTAAAACCTGACTGAAAAACATGAGTTGTTTATTAAGAGGAAATCTGTGAGCTGTTGGTAAACAACCTTTTCAAGGACTTTGCCCCAAAATGGCAGATTAGAGCTGGGCCGGTAATGACTCAGTACTGCGGCATCAAGACTGCTCTTCTTTAGGAGAGGCTTTATGACCGCAGTTTTCAAAGACATTGGGAATGTTCCAGATTTAAGCGACATGTTAACTATGTGAGTGAATGGTGCTAACAAACTGTTCAGCACAGACTTTAGAAATCTGGTGGGTAACACATCGAGGCAGCATGTAGATGAACTCAGACTGGTGAGTTCCACCATCCTGGTGGTGAGTCACAAGTGTACCCCATCCTGGTGGTGAGTCACAAGTGTACCCCATCCTGGTGGGGAGTCACAAGTACCCCATCCTGGTGGTGAGTCACAAGTACCCCATCCTGGTGGTGAGTCACAAGTACCCCATCTGGAGGTAAAGTCAGAGTCGCCCAATGCTGGAAGTGTGGAAGTGGAAGAAGCCACAGCCCCATCCTGGTGGTAAAGTCATAGTCACAATCGCCCCTTCTTGAAGGTACCCCAACAGCTGTCATATCCTGAAGGTGAGTTAGAGCCATAGCCACCACATTCTAGCGGTGAATCTCATTCACAGCCGTCCCATCCTGGATGTGAGTCACAAGTGCCCCAACCTGATGGTAAAGTCGTAGCCTCATCCTTGAGGTGAGACACATCCACAGCCACTCCATTCTGTAGGTGAGTTACTGCCACAGCCGCACCATCCAGGAGGTGAGTCACAGCCACAGCCGCCCCATCCTGAAGCTGACTGGCAATTGTTTGTCAAATGCTTAACCCTCTAACATAAAAGTTCCACAGTACACTTTTATGATTCATATTTCTCCTGTGTTTTCCAGGAGAGCATTTCGCAGGTGCGGCCTCTGATCATCTGTCCTCCAAGCGCAGATGGAGAAAGTGTGGTTGAGCCGAGTCGATCCAAGCGTTCACTTCCTCGTCCTCTGGTTCTCCTGCTGCTCCTTCCACTCTCCCTCTCTGCTGTTATCATTATGTCTTACTTTTTACCGTGGACAAGCTCTCGATGAG
Organism: Eucyclogobius newberryi; assembly: GCF_026437365.1. Taxonomy (NCBI): domain Eukaryota; kingdom Metazoa; phylum Chordata; class Actinopteri; order Gobiiformes; family Gobiidae; genus Eucyclogobius; species Eucyclogobius newberryi. The sequence goes on along the minus strand of NW_027315857.1, from coordinate 23,310,055 downwards.
CAATTTTAGTTTTTCCGTTTTAACTCAAGTTGGGAAATGTATAGAAAAGGTTTTGTATGGTTCAGGGTTCTCATGCACACTGGAAAAGCCAAACCTGTATTGAAGTTTACTAACAATGGCCTTCCAGTGGTTAACTACCCTTTTTTTAACTAAACATTCCATAATTCATTCTGTTGTCTTTGGAGGTTGTTTATTCTATGAAACTTGGTGACTAAATGTGTCATCTTTGTTCCAAATTGCCTATGAAGCTGTATTAATCAAAACATTATGAACAAAAGCGCTGAGGTAAAATCATAAGCTGCTGGGTCACTACTGATACATTTATACATCCACATGTTACAGCTTATTGTTTGAAGGTTTGCTTACACTGCATTTAACGTTGGGATCCTAGGTGGCCCATTTCTCGCACTATCTTCAAAAAACTCGTCAAAAATGTCCCAATCATAAACTGCTACTAACATCCGAAACAATACAATATAAAGACATAAAATGCTGTAGAGGAACAACAACAGTGATCGCTTAAATTAATTTACCAAAAAACAATGTAAAAAGAGAAACAGAGAAGTGGGCGGAGATAGGGGGAAGGTGAAAACAAAAATATTTGAGCACTCAAGCCTCAAATGCAGGACAATACAGGATTACGCAAACATGCGCAAATCAATCGAAAGACAACTTTTAGCAAAACTAATGATGAGGGAAAACTGATTGGGCATAATCGGGTCAACTTTGACCTTTGGCGACACAATCCTGATCTATTTGCACACTTAGATCAGCTGGAGCTCATGAAACGGTAATGATCTGCGCGCGTTCACCATATTTTGCAGTGTGCGTGGGAACCCTGCTCTTTCCTGAAGCCATTATAAGTGATCCGTGTTGTTCTTACGAAACCTCCTCAGACCGGCTTCACGCTGTCGCTCTCTCACCCCCACAACGTGTAAAAATAGCCCTCTGACGGTGGGATCCAGGGCAGGTAAACTTACACTGCAAAAAGGAATGTCTGGACTGGCTAAAATGACTTGATTCCCGGGTACGAATCTTAATGCGAGCTGCTGTGACGAGTTATAGTGGATTTTGGGCTGTCGCGGGTCAATTGTGACTCAGATCCGTTTTCATGTGCGAAACCAACACCATAGTAGAGCGAAAGTTGATGTTTTGTCAATTTTTCTCCCCCAAAACTTTACTTAAATTGAAAACCTCACTTTGCACTTTCATTGCTGTTGTTTAAAGTGAGATACTATTGGCAAAACTCTTGAACTTAGTAGTGAACTTAGTAAGAACTTTTTAGCACATTTAACTTATTTTTTCAAGCAAAAATCTTGAAACCAGTTCAATAGTCTACATTTTATAAGTAAATATCTCTAATTTCAGTTTAAAAAAATGCTCAAATAAAGATAAACCCTTTATTAAATGATTAAAGTCATTTTTACTAAGGCTAGACATTTGTTTATTTGCAGTGTGCACAGTAAAAACATTCTCAGATGGAAACTAAACCAAGAAGCTGTTCGAACTATGCAATTTATGTGTTTCTAGTGGGTAATTGTAGTGGTACTTTTTAAAGAAATTGTCCTTCAGAGTTGTCGTACCACTCCAATGCATTCATTTCTACTTAATAATCTAACTTTTGAAGTGACAAAAGCGCCGTTCCAAATGGATTGTTCCTTATTTTGAACAGAAATCGCAAATTTTCTCGTATTAGTAAAAATCATTTTGATTGATTCTCTTTATTTTAACAGTTTGAATCGTCAAAACTATTGCGTGAATTACAAGTTATTCCTAAATAGTTCCAAATACGTTTGACTCGAGCCCTTTTCAGATGATGTTCCAAAACTGATTTAGAAGTAACGTGATTTATCGCGCGTTAAACATTTGTCTTCCCATTTCTGGCATCTCGTTTTAAAAGAACAACGTATTGTATGTCTTCTTGGCACTGTCGTCACCTCTGTATTTACGATCGCACCTACAGGGGTTTTAAATAGCGCGTGGCCCTTTCTCTTCATAAGCAATAGCGACAGACAGCGCCCCCAGAGGTCAATGATGTAAATAGCATCTCGTTTTATCCATTGTGAACTTTAGATCGCTGCGGACTGTGTTATATTTCGTTTTTTTCCAGTAAACGTGGATAATGCACAACGGGATCCATGGGTTTCAGAGCGATGAACAAATAAATTAAATATTCTGTCTTTTGAATGATGAAAAGTGCTGAAAATGGAGCCTAAAAAATAAAACTGAAAGGCTAGTTTAAAGCTAGTTTTCGACACGCTGGACTTTTGGGTTCAGTTGATGTAAAATCGTGAACTTTAGAGCAATTTTTTTTGTGGAATTTTGAAGATGGAAAGTGTAAATTGACAAAATAGCCAACGTGACTGTGAAAGTGAACTGCTGCAATACATCAAAATGCAAGTTCTTCTGGCTAAATACTCCAGCAATGTGTTAAAGAAACAGCGTGAACTACGTAGACCATGATCCTTTGCTCCGTTTCAGGGCATTTTAGTGTCAAATTAACAGTTTTACAACATGCACAGTTTACCCTAATGCAATAGATAAATATGATAAAGCCGAATACTGCATAGGGCTGTCAATATTTATAATGTTTATATTCTATTATTATTTGTATTTTCTTTTTCTTTGAATTATTTTTTTTCTATTTCAAAATTAAAAAAACAGAAAGCAAACAAAAACAGACAGGACAGGACCAGATAAAAACTAGAAAGGTAACATTTTAAATAAGAATTTTGGTAAAATAGGGCGTCCAAAGAAAAGAAGGCACACGAGGTCCAAAATAAATGTCCCATTTAGTCCAGTTTCTGTCAAACTTGTACATTTCAGAGTTGAGTTCGTATGCATTTTTTTTTCAGTCTTTTTCAAAACTAAACCATAGTATTTTAAACAAAAAAATCTACCCTGTGGTCTGATTTTGATCCAGAAAAGGTCAACATTTGTCCTATGTATGTCTATTTACAGCATCATTACTTCGTTCAAGTATGGATTCGTATTTGAGCATAGGTTTTCTTGACAAACTGTGATAACTGACCTCGTTACACCCCGATAAGTTTGACTTATTGGTCTTTGATGCGGACACATTCGGGCTCATCTCCGGCCTCCAGGTTAAATATACAGCAGCGCCACGTGAAGCCTCGCCACGCGGGAATAACAGACCTTCAGCGCAACACATGTCGCCCGTTTAATCACCTCTCCACACGTCTGTACATCGCACAGCCGTATGTCACCGTCGCCATGGTCACTGTGGAGGTCAGAGGAGGATAAATGAGGATAAAGTATCGACTGAATGCACTTTTTGAGATTTCCAAGCGGTAACGAGGTGTCCGGGGGCTTGTTATGATGTAAAAATGACAAAATATGAACATTTTTTGGTTTTGGCAAAACAAAAGACATGAGTGTCAGAACCTGTTAGATTAGAGACTTTTTTTTTTTCTTGTTTTAATGACGATAACAATTTTCCCGGACAATAGAAAAGTCATAGAAAATCCTTACCCTACAACAGTTATTCATTGTGTTTTAAGCTATATTACACTCTAATTATTCTTTATTAAACTCAAATTCAACTTTTCAGTCCTTTGGAAGAGCAAACTATTCAAAGCTATTGCTAACGCTTTTGTTAAAATACTTGAAAATATGTTTTCTCTTCAGTTTCGAACATTCTGCCCGTAAACAAACCCTTATCTTCTCTTACAACGATTGCAGACATAAATGTCCACTGCGTAAAGTTGTGTCAGGTTGAAGGTCGGCCGCCTGCTCGTCTCCACGGAGAATTTAATTTGCATCATTTATTATTTAGTCGTAAAAACACCAACGACTGAATGAGGTTTGATAGCACGCGTTAGCGCTAGCGGCAAAACAATGATAATATCCGCGGTGACGAGCAGAAACATAGTTCACCATTACAATATGATCGGATGTTTTGAGCACAACTTACGAGAACTATAAGAAATGCCAGCGTAGATACACCAGTTAAACGTTTCAACACCTTCTCAGTCAACGTTTCTCCTTTATGTTTACTTTTTTCTGCTTTGTAGAAACTGAAGACGGCAAAATATGAGTTATTTAACACTTTTTTGTTTAGTACATTTAAGGTTTAATTTATTTAAGGTGAGAATCTACACCTTAAATAAGGAAAAGAAAGAAAGAACACTCAATCAAAAAGTGTGTTCAAAGTTTTGACTGGTGTATATATTTCAAAAAAATAATAAATGAATACATATTTTCATATATTGCCATTGAAAATTGTGAAATTGGAAAGCGTTCCGGACATCTCAGACTGTAGGAAACTATAAGCTGTAAAGGGTTTACAAAAGACGTGACTTTCTATTTTTTACCTTGAAGAGATTTGCGCTTCAAATTCAGACAATCAGCCCGTGCACAAAATGGCCGTCTCGCGAAAACTAATATATTTGATAGAAAAATTGTGTAATGTTTTTCAGCCCAAGTTTGTCGTTGGCTTCTGAATCTCGCACGTTTCGCTGTAACTTCAAAGAAAGCTCGACAATCAAGTCTTCGTGTCGGAATTCATGTTTTTCTGACTTGACGGAAGAAGCCATTCCGCAGCGCCTCGTGTCGGTATATTACTGTGTTAGTCGTTTTTTTTTACCTTGGATGTTGCTTGCGTTGTTGTGGACATGTGTAAAAGTCCAGGCAGAGGAAATAACGCTCTAGAAATGTAGCGGCAAAGGCGGCGGCCATGTTGTGACTGTAGGAAGATGCTCAAAAGTCCATCTGAAGGTTTTCCCGTTTTTTTATAACTCTGACTTAGTTTGGTGGTGTAGAACCTGTGGTAAATGTTTATCATAGTTTTATTGCCGTTAGGTTGCGGTTTGTGAAAACATTTATAGAAATAACGCTTTAAAATGACAGGAAGTAGAGCTGATGACATACGTCTGTGATGTCATCAGCGTGCGACACAGAGACAGTTTACACTGACATACTTTTCTGACAGTTTAAACCATCGCGGGACTAAATAAAGGTGTTTTATGGTATTATTGTGTGTCAGATCAGAACTGTTGTGTCATTTGTGTGGATTTGTGCTCTTGTTTTCTGTCTGGTTGCTATGGTAACAGCTGTGGAATCACCTCTCTAAGGTCCAGACATGATAAAACTGTGATAAGGGAAGCTCTGGAATAACAGAGTGTGAGAACCTGTTTTTCTGCTGAGGACAAGAGCGCCACCCAGAGGGAAGAAAATACATTGTAAGGAAACGAAATCTGAAAAATAAAAAGATGTATTTCCCTAAAAGTTGCAGAAAAGTTCAATAGGAATGCCAAAAAAAGATATTAAAAACAAAACAGATCCAAATATTAGACCAAATATTTAAATGTCTTACAAATACATAGAATACACTTGGATTTTACCTTGGATTTTTTCAATTGATTTTTTCAATTTCAATTTTTCAACAAAAAATATCCTGAAAAACACGCCTTCTCTCCACAGCTATGAACCTCCACTAAAGGTTACGTAGTGCTCCTTTAAACACGGTTGTAGTAAGTGCTGTAGTATAACATACAGTCACAAAATGGCCACCGGAACTTTTTGAAATGACTTATTCATTTATTGTTCTGTTACTGCTGCTTGGTGTGAGTCTTCTCTACAGTTTTATTCCCTCGCTCTGGTCTCGTCGATATTAGTTTCAACTGTATAAACTGCTCCTGTTCAGAGTCTTAAACTTTATCTTTGCCGTGTCCGTCTCTGTGTTTTAACAACGTCAAAAGAGATCAATAAAGTTAGATTGTATTTTGAAATGTGGTCTTTTTATCTAGATAATATGCTCTTTTGCTCACTTTTTTTAAATCTCGCATTCACCGACTTTCTCCTCGAATTAAAGAAAACCGCTAATGCTAAATATAGTTCCATTTCAGACTGTTATAGGTTTGCCCGTTAGTGCAGCGAAACGCACAACAGACATTGACATTTTACTTGTAAGATCGATAAATATTAGCTTATTAATGGGGCAGGTTTTGGACGGACTTTCCATATATTTACCGTGCACGGGCGGGACTTCTGTGGGCGTTCCTCTGAAGAGCGTGAGTAAAATACAACGCCCATCAGATCTGAATGCTATGGAAACAGACAATGCAACTCAGCGTTTCTACTTAGGACGCGTTATTTTATGACTTGGTTTACGGATCCGCCGCACTTAGATTATTGATTTATACAATATAAATGAAATTAATTATAATTTTTTTTTTTTTATAAAGTACCGCCGACAACGCAAAATAGCATGAAATGAAATATAAAAAGCGGTATAAAGTCAAAAGATAAGAGCGCGTGAAGCGTGACGGAGCAGCTCAGTCCCAGCGCGGTCCCGGCGAGAGCGCGCGCGCCCGTTTCCTCCGCCATTTTTACCACATTTTCTCCAGCGCTTTTGCCGTGACTAAGGCTGCACACTTAGAAACAGTTCTCCCAATGCAAAACACGCTAAATCTACTGTTACACGCTCCTGCGCGTTGCGTCTCCCCCCACCCTCTCCTCCCGTGGGGCATTTTGGGTAAACCCGGAAGAAAAAATCTTTCGAAATTGAAATTATATTTATATTTTGTCCGCCTGTTCAATATATTTCATTTAAAAATCCGTAAACCAAGTAATAAAATAACTGCGGCCTTAGGAAACTTAAGAACTTTCCATTGTCGGTCCCCAGAGTCCAGACTGACATGATGAAGAAAACCTCTCCGTTCCGTGGCCCAAACAACTGGAATCAGCTGCAAAACGGGCTGCATACGAGGCACGTTTATCGCCCTCTACTGGTGGTTTTTATGACACATTACCTAAACTACTTCAAGTTGAATACAGAAAAGTTCAAGGCCAATGTTTTTTGTAGTTGTGATGATCTTCCTGCACAACACTCGCGCCTCAGAGCTCTAAAATAGTAGCGTGGGCCTCGGCAGCGGCTGAAGGGGTGAGATTGTATTGTCACTTGACACTTGATATCTCCTGATCCAAGGTCGCACCCGTGCCGACCGGGATCAGCTGCTTTCCCCGTTCTCTCGCCGTACAAAGGGCGACAGGTGTGAATATCCTGTCGTCGTGAATGCCCCTTGGCCTCCGCTTCTCCCTTCGCTCCGGTCTAACCTCGTCCCAGATGTGTGCCATGCTGGATTTAGAACTGGATTTGAAGATCGGACCGATGATGATGGGGCAAAGACGACAACACAGGAGGAAGGTGAGGAGCGTGGCACTAAAATCACAAAAGGTGGTAAAGATGAGAAGAAGAGAGAATAAAGATACTTCTTCTACTGGTTTAATATTCATTTCTGAGAAACTGCACAGCAAGATAAAGCAAATGGATTATAATCTCATTTTTAAACAAGGCCATACATTTACGACTGAACACATGATATTATAGAGGGCCGTTTGCTACTGTTTTATTTCTGCTTTATTACTGCTTTATTACTGAATTATTACTGCTTTATTACCACTTTATTACTGCTTTATTACTGAATTATTACTGCTTTATTACCGCTTTATTTCCGCTTTATTACTGCTATATTACTGAATTATTACTGGTTTATTACCACTTTATTTCCGCTTTATTACTGCTTTATTACTGAATTATTACTGCTTTATTACCGCTTTATTTCCGCTTCATTACTGCATTATTATTGGATAATTGGCTTGAGAACCAAAAACACAAAATGCAAACATAAATGTCTTTGTCATTATGTGTAAAGCAGCATTTCATCTTTTATCATCCAAATTAATATTTGATATTCACATGCTCAGAGGACACACTGTTGTTTTAATATGATTCTGACGTTTCTTCATTTATTCCCTTTAGTTAATCACCTGCTAAAAGAGAACTGTCCACCATCTGAAGCATAAAAATAAAGCTATGACCCAATTAGTTTGAGTCAAATCGCCAATTCTGGATCAGTTTGTACTTCAAACCCACAAATTATGAAAAACAAAATTGAAGACCCAACAAATGCTCAATCTATGTCTGTCCATTGCCCCAACAGCAGCTTTACTCCCAATTATAATGACCAAAAGGATTTTAAATCTGATATTCCTTGTGCAGAGCTTGTTCACACTTATAATTAGAGACAATCAGACATCAGACGCCAAAACTGCAGAGCCTCAGCTTCACAAAGACATTTTAGTCAGGCATTTTAGGAACCGAATATAATAAGGGGTTTTAAAGTGAAACAAAATTGTGCAGAGAAGAAAATCACTCCACAGGACAGTGATTATTAATGTAACGTGTTGTTGTCTCTGCCACTTGGCCTCCACGTCTCCCTGGACTCCGATCTGTCCCTGTCCCAGATTCTTGTTCAGTGGAGGAGCTACGTGATCCCCCCCCTGGCCGCCCCTCAGGCATTTAATGACCGTCTATGCAGTCATATGGTCCAAATGTTGCCCTCAGCCAAAACACAAGGGTTCTGAGAGGTCAAGAGTCTGGGCCCGTCTCCCTCCAAGGTCTAGAAACAACCGCAGTGCATGAGCTCCTGCAGTAAAAATTCAACACCAGAGCACATGATCAGATACAGTAACAAAACAGACTGAGGTCATCTGTAAAAATGCATTTCATTTGATAAAAAACAACCTTTACATTGGTATTTTTCACTCAAATCGCACCTGATGATGAGCCACGTCTGAAGCCACAGCTGCCCCGGGGTAGAATGACGAAAGTGAGGCTGCCGATCTGTGACATCTGCCCCTCCGATCACCACCAATCACTCACATCACTTTTATAAGCCACGTAGACTTTATATCAAACTGGACGTTGGGATTCCAAACTGTTCTTCTGGAGCCAACTGACGCCAATCGCGGCCCTATTTTAAAATCCAAGCACGCATTTATTGGCAATCGCAGAGCCAATCAGGGAAGAGGTGGTAGAAGGTACATTCCCTTCCCGCTTCTGCGTTTCAAACTTAACTTTAAGTCCAGAAAAACTCGCCTCACAACAGCAGGTACAGCGCAGATGTTTCAACAGAGCTCGGGATGGAATGTCAAAACAAATTACCGTAGAAATCTGTCTGAACTTTGCATTGAAATACATTAGCCAAAACAATGTTAAAAGTAAACAGAAAAAACACAGAACAATGTGATAAACGTGAGCCACTAATGCTAAATACACTTATCAATCTATTGTGTACGAATACTTCTGAATGAACGCTAAGTTTAGCAATTCAAAATCTCCATTAGTTTGACGTTAGGCAAAGACAATTCTATGATATGTGATCTCACAATCTCAAGCTCTAGCCAAAGTCCCGTCAGCTTCAATTAACTTAATCTCGAAAAACATCTGGCTCGAAGCAGCCAGTTTGAGCTAGTGCCAGTGGCGACTGGGCCATTATGTCAAAAAACAATATAATTTGTTCAGAATGATGTAATATAATAATTTGTTTTTTTTCACCAACAATTCTCTGCGTAGTAAATGCTACTATGCACTATAACAGGGCAATTATTTTCCTCCGAAGGTCATATTCAAATCCAGGCAAGTAGCGGAGGGGCCGGCCCGAGATCGGACCCGAGCTTGAAAGGGGGATAGAGACCACCCGCAGAGTTTGCCCAGGTCTGCACTATAAGGTACAGTATGACTGAGATTTGTTTTACTCTTTGCAATCTGATATTTTATAAAGTGTCATGTTTTTTCTTACGAATCGTATCTGCCTCGAAGTCATTGTATTATCATTACCAAAAAAGGTGTATTTAAAATGGGAACGTAAAATATTCACTTTGGACATAACAAAAAAACACAGTAATGTCAAATAGCCCCTATACCAGCCACCACTGGCTAGCGCCTTCGCTTTGTGCACTACCTGCTCTGGTTTTGACCCCTATCGCCTTATTATTCCCCCCAACCCAATTCTGCTAAACAACTGCCACTTTGCAGTTCTTTTTACAAAATATATTTTTTTACAATATATTTTTTCACAATCAAGGCTTAGGTTTTTGTTTAGGAACGGCTCATTCGCTTAAGTTTAGGGCCCAGTTTAGGGCCCAGTTTGTGTCACTGTGAGACGTGGCTAAAGCTAGAGAAACCAAAACACTGCAGCTGCGTTTAAAACCCATAAACATCATATTTTCAGTCTTGACAAAAGTGACTGGAAACAACTGTTGCTAACATGTGCTAGCTTTGTTTTAGTAAGTTTGTCGGCTCAATATATAAAGTTAACATCTCTCAAATAGAGCGGTTTATCAGAAGATCAAGTCAGACATGATCATTTTCTCTTTTTATCTGATATTTCACTGAAATTGATCTTCAAGTTTCAAAATGTGCAAATCTTCGAGCCCGAAGGAAAAAAAAAACCACAAAGTCCTAAAATTTGGTGCCATCAAAAATAACACACAAAGAAACAGAGAAAAACATAAAGATGCACAAAAAGTTAGAGCACAACCAGGAAATATAAGCCACGAAACATGAAATATGACATTTCTAAAGCGGTGGATGCCAGTGCATTTCAGGTGTTGGATTTTGATTACACAGTGATAAAGTGTCCAAGTTTGGAAGGTCATCTGAGTTAAGTGACCCACTCACATGAGTGAGGGGGGATGAGAGAGAGAGAGGGAGAGAGAGAGGGAGAGAGAGGGGGAGGGAGAGAGAGGGGGAGGGAGAGCGAGAGAGAGAGAGAGAGAGGGGGAGGGAGAGAGAGGGGGAGGGAGAGCGAGAGAGAGAGAGAGAGAGAGGGGGAGGGAGAGAGAGGGGGAGGGAGAGCGAGAGAGAGAGAGAGAGAGGGGGAGGGAGAGAGAGGGGGAGGGAGAGCGAGAGAGAGAGAGAGAGAGAGGGGGAGGGAGAGAGAGAGAGAGGAGTGAAGGAGAGAGAGGGGAGTGAAGGAGAGTGAGAGAGAGAGGGGAGTGAAAGAGAGAGAGGGGGGAGGGAAGGAGAGAGAGGGGGAGGGAATGAGAGAGAAGAGGGGAGTGAAAGAGAGGGAAAGGGGGAGTGAAAGAAAAAGAGAGAGAGAGGGGGAGGGAATGAGAGAGAGAGGGGGGAGGGAAGGAGAGAGAGAAGGAGAGAGGGAAGGAAAAGAAGAGAGAGAGAGAGAGAGAAGGAGGGAGGGAGGGGGGAATGAGGGAGACAGAGAGAGAGAGGAAAGGGGAGAGAGAACGCGAGGAAGAGGGGAGATAGAGACGGGGGGAAGATGGAAACACTCTGGAAAATACTTGATACACACAATAATATTAGGCTTATTACTTATAAAGACTATAAATAAATAAAAAACATTCAACACCCTATTTGCTCTGCAGGCCTTTTTCACCCGAGTGCGTGTTTTACTAACAGTCTTCAGTATTCTGAGGTCGCCAAAGCCTGTTCCAAGTTTTTTGCGGAATTTTCTTCATCGCCGTAAAAAACATTTCTGATCCTTGTTTTGTGGTGGTTCTGCTACAGCTCAAGAGCCTCTAAAACGGTTCAGGTAAGCTCAGATTTATGTCGATTTTGTCGCATCGATACTCGCTCAAATGAGTATGTAGGTCGATACTAAATTTAGTATCGAATAGAATCGGATTTTCAATACAGGCAGAGAGAGAGAGAGAGAGAGAGAGAGAGGAGTTGGAGAGCGATTGAGAGAGCGGGAGGGAGAGAGAACGCAAGAGTGAGAGGGGTTTAAACTCTGCAGCTGTCCCAGGATGAGATAAATAAGCAGGGCTGCAGGCCACGCAAACAAAACAACATCAAAAAGCCACCTCTTCGTCTTTGCACCGGAACCTGAAATTGCCCAGTGCAGCATAAAGGATTCAGCGCCTGCAGGTCTGGAGAGGATCGTGAGGGACGGTTCTGCACGGACAGGCATGGCAGTGGTCGAGCCGTGGCTGCATCTGAGCCCGAGCGAGTACAAGAAGCAGAGAGAGGAGGCCCGGGGACGAAGACGCAGCTGGTTGCAAAGGGTGATGGGATGGGACAAGCGGGACGGAAACGAGGAAGGACCGCGGCAGGACACGGAAGACGACGAGTCCGACGATGTGTCAGAAGAAGAAGAAGAGACTCAGGACGAAAGGTCTGCGCGAAATGGAAAAATCGTGCGAAAACGTGGTCGGAGACAAGGTTTTGTAGAGTGTGGACACGCGACAACGGACAAAACGGGGCATAAATGGGAAAATGACGAGGGAGAGGAGGTTGAGATAGATTCTGATGTAGAGATTCAAGAGAATAGGTTGGAACTATCTAGAAAAAACGTGCGAAAACGTCACGAGAGACAAGGTTTTGTAGAATGTGGACATGCGACAACGGACAAAATGTGGTATAAAGGGGAAAATGACGAGGGAGAGGAGGTTGAGAGAGATTCTGATGTAGAGATTCAAGAGAATAGGTTGGAACGATCTAGAAAAATCATGAAGAAACAAAGAGAAAGTCCAAATTTAGAGAAAAACGTACAGGCAAAAAAGGAGGTTGACAGTGTTTCTAATGAAGACGATACTTTGGAACAAAATGGAACAATGCTGGAAAAACAGAGGGAAAGCCAACATTTGGAGGAATATTTGGAGGCGAAGTTGGTATATAATTGGCAAGAGGCTGACTCAGAAACACCAGCGCAAGAGCTGGACAACACGGAGAGCGTTTGCCAAGAAAACCAAAAAGCGAGCGCAAGTCACGGACACGATTTCGATGGAGAAAACCTGTCCGAATCGACTGAGTTTGGTCATGATTCTGACTCGTTAAGCTTTTCAAAGGATGGCGAATTCAAGCGACCACAAGCGGAGGAACAAAGTGACGATATCGATGCAGTGACAAATGAACTGGACGAGTCAGGTCTAGCTTTAGCAATGGGGGGAGCAGATGAGGTTGCAAATCAAAGCATGGATAACTTTCTTTTTGACATTCACACAGAGGAAAACAATAGCTCCGGCAAAGGACGCTTGAGAGAAAATGGACAAAGTGAAGAAAACGGGGGTAAACTATTTCAGCAACATCTGGAAGTTCACTCCTCAGGTCAAAGTTTGGCCTCTGGTATCTCAGAAAATGACGATCTACATAACGAAGGACCCTACGATCTAGATACAGAGGAAAACAAAGATGTAGAAGTCGGTAGATTTGAGCATTTTACAGAAGATGGTGAGGCCAAGACATCAACGCAAGGAGAGGTTGAAGAACCAAAAGACGATTCAGACTTTGACCACTGGGATGACAATTCAGCCTCCGGTATTTCGGAAAATTGGGAACTATATTACGAAGGACCCTACAATCTAGATACAGATGAAGCCTCAGATGTAGAAGTGGATGGATTTGAAACTTTGTCAGGGGCCAAAAGGCAAGAAGTTGACGAACTTGCAACTGAACCAAATGATCCGTGGGAATTTGACCACTCGGATCAAAATTCAGCCTCAACTTGTTTTGGATATTCGTCAGATTTTTACGAGGAAGGCTCCTGTCAGGATACGGCAGAAGACAGACATTTAGATGTCAATGGATTTGACACAGAGAATGGTTCAGAAAGTGGGGAATTCGATTACAAAGAATCCTGCAATCAAAATAGCGAGAAAGATGCTGAAGTTAACGGATTTGAAGTGTCGACAGAAGATGACGGGGTCAAGACATCGACGCAAGGAACTGCCCAAGGCCTGCCAGACGGACCTTTAACGGAAGAGGAGACAACCACAACCGACGAAGACGAGGACATTGTAGGCGACGAAGTCACCGATTGCTACGACTTGAATGAAATAAAACATTACCGGCGAAACGATCACACGGGCGACATTTTCCAAACGTTAAGCGACTTCAAAGATTCACAAATATTGACTGACCTCGAATTGAAAACATCAGATGGGAAAAGTATCCACGTTCATGCCGTTGTGTTTTCGGCCGTGAGCCACATTGCGAGGTCGATACTCAACAAACAGCCCACTTGGTTTTGGAACAGAAAAGCTCTATTGATGGAAGTGGGTCCTGAAGTGGAGCACAGAGCCCTGGAAGCGGTGGTCGAATTCGCCTACACCGGCGCAATCCGGTGCCTTAACGCTTTGAACGTGGACGAGATCAAAGCGGCGGCGCGGTATTTGTCGGCGTCGAGAATAACGGAAATCTGTGACAGGGAATTGTCCAAACATCCGGGAAAAACCAAAGAGAAACATGTCCCTGCTTCTGCCGAACTGAGGACGAATCTGCAGAACATCGAAGAGCTTTGGACGAAGAAGATGGGCTGCGATGTCACGTTAGATGTCATAAGTGCATCATTTCAAGGTATCTTTATTGTTCGTCCATGTTCGTCTTCTTTAATTAGAGTGTTGAAAAGTGCTATCCAAGTTTTAGGTATTATTTTTACTTTTAGACAACTGCATAACCTTTCTGGTGGAGTCTACCCCGCCTACTTGTCTCCATGGTGATACATGGGAGAAACAAAACACAGTATCAGCGGTGGTTAAAAGCTAAAGAATGCATCCGCTCAGGGGGTTCAGGTCATTCACTATTTTTGTGTACTTAAATAACATTGAACAAAATTATTTAAAATTTTCTAATTCTTATTATGTAAAACGCGTTAAAATAACTACATTTATTTCAGCGCCATAAAGCCTGACCAAAGACTTAAAGCGCCCCTACAGGTCAGACAACTCATTGAACTAAAATGCAATTAAGATAAATATATATAGAATTTTGCTAAAAAAATTAATCACAGAATAGCACATTTTCTAGGTTTATAATCGCACTTCCTGTTTGTAATTGATGACATCACACCAGGATCTAATGGTACAATTTTTGTTTAAATTTGAGAGCGACTTTATTCTGTTGATTCAAAAAATATATATATTTTTGAAAATTCTACATATATTTTGAACGGAATGAGTGTCCCTGGTGTGATGTCACTTCCTGTCATTTTCAACAGATTTGTCAACGTTTTCTCCACAAACACCTGCTCGATCGGTGTAAAACTATAAATATGTACAACAGGTATAAACACACCAAATTAGGTCAAAATTTGAAAATTGTAAAAAACTGTGATAGGCACTTTAATTCACAGTGAACAAATACTTTATAAAGAACTAATACTCTAAGAATAAATCCTTAGCCTAACCTTAATTAAATAGTTACTAAGTCTAAATCAAGCTTAATAAACTATTTGTTCATCATGAATTAAGTCGTTTTTGTGCTTTGTTAACTTGTGCTTTCCTCAAAAACACTTTAAACACAAAATAACAAAAACAAACAAACACACACGCATAAAAAAGAGGGTTAAAAGTGAACGCGTACCGGTAGTTACCGTATTTTCCGGACTATAAGTCGCTCCTTTTTTCATAGTTTTGGCCGGGGTGCGATTTAAAATTTATACTTATATACTTATACTTGTACTCTGGAGCTACTTATATGTGATGTTATTTGTTATTTTCACACTTGCAACCGCAATTCATCCAGTGCGACTTATATATCTTTTTTTCTTCTCTATTTTGTATTTTCTGGCTGGTGCGACTTATATTCCAGTGCGACTTATAGTCCGGAAAATATGCATTCACTACCCTTAAACACTGCGCTTTGAAGCAACTAGTTTAATACGCCGCATTATCTGCTGGAGCGATTAAGTGCTACGAGACTCCGGGACTGGAATATATAAATACAATTTGGCTCAGTCATTGCCAAGACCTAAAATAGGAATCAAAGTGATGTCACGAGTCACAGTCAGAGATGCCCTGAGGAAACGCAACACTTATAGTAATTAAAGATAGTCTAATGCGATGTGATGGCGCGATTCTATAAAATGGTGGTAAACAACAACAAGTGGCACACGTGGTTTTCAAATTGCAGCATATTTGTGTTTTTCGTGGTTCTTTTTAGATGTTTTCCGTCCACAACTCCAAGTGAAGTCTAGAACACGCGTCGCTTTTTATAACCCCCCGCGCACCGTAAAACTATATCTGACATGTTTATTACAATACTTACAGTGATCCTTTTGTTGTGCGGTCGCATATCTATCGTATACTGTCGTTCTTTCCGGTCGAGTGGCAGTTTGTGAAGAAAAGTTGGAGAATGTAGAGAGTAGAGAATGTATCTGTGCCATCAGTGCGCACAATTCCATCCAAAAATACACAAAACGCACAAAAGAACAAAATTTTTTTTGACAGTTTCAACAAAATTCCTTTTAGTTGTTCATTCAGCCGCTATTATTTTTTTTAGAAGAAGGGAAAAGGATTTGGAACTCCACTTTTCGTGTCTGATCGAACTTATACGTGTAAAATACATTCATTTACAGTTAAACATTTGCTCAAAGTCTGTTATAACACGGGTTTTAACTGACCTTGTGGTTCCTCCTCGGATCGTGCACTTTTCCTTGTTGTTGAGCGCACAAAAAGAGACGGATGTGTGCTGTCCGCATCTAATCGTAGAGCCTTTTGTTCATCGTAAACCCAGTGTGCAGTTTTCTTGCTCGTAGTAAGTCGTTTTACTGTGACGGCCAAACCCACTTGTGGTGCTGAAAGTCGTGAAAAGCACTTACAAGGTTGTTGCAGTGACTAATCAGGAGGCTCAGAATACGTGAGAAAGTGAAGAATACTTTTGTGCCGCTGCAAACTGTTGAAAATGAACTATTTCTGTTTTTTATGATTTTTAAAACGGTAAAAATATGGTACAGCGCCGTCACGTTTGCTTCCCATGTCCAACCTGGAAGTGACATCACAACCAAATCCCTCCCATCTAGGATTAAAAGAACATTTCAGTGAACTTCAATGAACTCTTCTAATGTATTTTCTTACAGTGCACAAAGTCATCTTGGCGGCCTGCAGTGACTATTTCCGCGCCATGTTCACGTTGGGCATGAAGGAGTCGTCACAGTCCAGCGTCTACCTCAAGTTCCTCTCAGCCTCAGACCTCGAAGCGCTCCTCGACTTCTCCTACACGGGCGCCATCGCTCTCAGCTGGAACTCCATTTTCGAAATCACCAGCACCGCGCTGCAGATCCAGTACCAGCCGGCGCTCGACCTCTGCCTCAGCTTCCTTCACCGGGAAATCAACCCGCATTCTTGTCTCGACGTCGCCTCGTTCGCCGAAGCCTTCGGCATCGACAAGCTGCTCGACCACGCCGAGGATTACGTGCTGCGGCAGTTTCAGAAAGTCTCGCGCACGCCGAAGTTTAAGGACCTCCCCGCGAGGAATCTCCTGAAGTATCTCAACAGCTTCGCTCTGTGCGTTCCGTCCGAGTTGGTTGTGTTCAGAGCGGTGGTCGACTGGATCCAGGCGAAACCGAAGCGAAGATTAAAGCTCGCCAAAGAACTCATGAAAACGATCCACTTTCCACTGATGACGTTCAAGGAGTTCAAGGAAGTCCAAACTTTGAACATGTGGTCGAACCATAGCCTAAAAGAACTCTACGCCGCCATTTTTGAAGACTTCTGCTCCAATGAAATCGAAATGCAAAACAAATGCCGCATTTATCTACCAAAAGAGAGTCTGGTCCTGAGCGGAGGTGAACAGATTTTGGAAGATCTGGGGACTCGGAGCGTCAGCAACGATTTGTGGTTCGGGAACTCGTTGAGGAACCACACGGGAATCAAAAAGGCGATGGAGTGGAGGCATCTCGGTGAGATGCCGCAGGTGGCGAGGTTCAGCCACGAGGTCGCAGTGATCCAGGGGAAACTCTACATCGTCGGTGGGAAGAAGTATTACGGCACGGGAGACACTCTGACCTCATTTTTCAGGTAAGAATAACGGAGGTGCGGCTGCCAAATTACATCTTTGGTCAGTCTAATCCTCATCAACATAATATTACAGATGCAGGGTTTTTCAGTAAGCCTTAAAAACATATATCTTAAGCATATTCATCACTGAGGTGGGTGAAGTATCTTGGCCAACAACTTAAAATTAGTGCGGTAATTACAGACTATAAAACACATTAAAATCACAATGTAAGTGCGTTAAAACCACAATAGAAAAATAAATAAATACCGTCAGTCATAAGCACAGGCCAAACAGAACTGTTTTAAGCCCAGACTTAAACACTCAGGGGCCAGTCTCACGCCCTAAGGAAGACGTATCAAGATTTTGCCTCTAGGCACCAGCAGGAGGCCGGTCCATGTTTAGTCCTGACTCTGGGCACCAGCAGGAGGCCGGTCCATGTTTAGTCCTGACTCTGGCACCAGCAGGAGGCCGGTCCATGTTTAGTCCTGACTCTGGCACCAGCAGGAGGCCGCTCCATGTTTAGTCCTGACTCTGGCACCAGCAGGAGGCCGGTCCATGTTTAGTCCTGACTCTGGCACCAGCAGGAGGCCGGCCCATGTTTTGTCCTGACTCTGGGCACCAGCAGGAGGCCGCTCCATGTTTAGTCTTGACTCTGGCACCAGCAGGAGGCCGGTCCATGTTTAGTCCTGACTCTGGCACCAGCAGGAGGCCGGCCCATGTTTAGTCCTGACTCTGGGCACCAGCAGGAGGCCGGCCCATGTTTAGTCCTGACTCTGGGCACCAGCAGGAGGCCGGTCCATGTTTAGTCTTGACTCTGGCACCAGCAGGAGGCCGGTCCATGTTTAGTCCTGACTCTGGGCACCAGCAGGAGGCCGCTCCATGTTTAGTCTTGACTCTGGCACCAGCAGGAGGCCGGCCCATGTTTAGTCCTGACTCTGGGCACCAGCAGGAGGCCGGCCCATGTTTAGTCCTGACTCTGGGCACCAGCAGGAGGCCGGTCCATGTTTAGTCCTGACTCTGGCACCAGCAGGAGGCCGGCCCCTGAGCGGAGAGACTTAAGCTCTTAAGCTGCTTAAAAGTTATAGAAAAGTTATAGGCGCCATTTTGAGGAATATTGATCATTCAAATGAGAAAATACACAGTTCTGAATCCTCCATTTCTACGGCGACGCCCCTGATCCCTCTGAAAAGCGCGGACATGTGGGATGAGCGGTTTCTTCACGTTACGTTTCAGATACGACCCTCTGGAAAACGCTTGGGAGGAACTGTCGCCGATGCTCCAGGCCAGAAGCTCGTTCTCGCTGGTCGTGCTCGAGTCGAAGCTGTACGCCCTCGGAGGACAGAGTCACCATGACTACCTGGAGACCGTGGAACAATACTGCCCCACGGCAAACTCATGGAGGTACAGCAAGGAAACTTTTTTTCCATTAAATATTGAGTTAATAAATGTACTGTATATAATTAAAACTGATTATCTCGAGTTTAACATGAAATAATAAAAAGGCGACATGATGTATTTAAAGGCGCTGCACCAGGATTAAACTTTGTTAAACCTGAAGAAAAACAGATGATTTTAAACAGTTTGCAGCGCTTCAAATTCACTGCTCATTCCGAACATCCAAATTATTCACCACGATGAGTTTACAAGCGCTTTCCACAACTTTCAGAGGAGTCACGCTAAAGCTAACACACATTAGCATGCTAACAGCGAACTTCTTGCTTTGGGGAGAATAAAACGCTCTATAATTATAATTTTGTTTGATAATGACATTAGCTTGTCCCAACAATTTTTGTCGGCCCAAACAACAAATAGTAGTACTTTTTACTGTGAAATTGGGAAAATCCAGGCATATTGATGTTATACAAACCTAATATTAATGTTCCAGGTCTAATCAAAGGTGCGGAGGCTCATCGCAATGACGTCAAATGCAACATTTCGAATGATTTACTTTGTCATTCAACAAATTCGACATTGTCAAGTTGTTTGTGGCCCTCTGCCCTGTTGCGGCCCTTGGTGAAAAAAGTTTGGACTCCCCTGGTATAAAATAAAGCTTAACCAATATTGATTACGCTCAAATTAACAGTCTTTGATCCTGACAAAAACTAGCTAAAACAGACTACATTTGGTATGAATGATCTTCTTCTTGCAGCTTCACCCGTCCTCTGGACCTGCCTCTGGGGGCCCACGTCGCCAGAGTCTTCGCCGGACAGATATTCATTTCGGGCGGACTCAACGACGACTACCGCTGCCTGTCCACCATGATGGCTTACCACCCCGAAAGAGGCTGCGCGTACCTGGAGAACATGACCCGCCCTCGCGCCCTCCACTGCATGGAGGTTCTGGGCGACTTCCTCTACGTCGCCGGCGGATTCTCTCAAACCGACGGCGGCGAGATCTGCGACATGCTGGCGTGCGAGGTGTACAACCCCGAAGCCGATTCCTGGACTTGCTTTCCGTCGTTGCCGGTGCCGCACGTCGGGGCAGGCAGCACCGTCCTGGAGGGAAAGTTCTACGTTCTGGGCGGGTACAGCCAGGAGAACTACAACGACGTCAGAATGGTTCACCGCTACGACCCGGCCACGCAGCGATGGGAGAACATGGGGAAAATGCCGGGGCCGAACAATGACTTACGAGCGTGCGTACTGGGCCTTCCGGAGCATTTGCGGCTGTGTCCAGACGAGAGATAAACCCACACCAGTGTCAGTGTCGAGGATGTTGAGGCGCTGTATCGGATTTTTACAGTCGTAGAAACGTGAAAAACAGAACTAGTTCATTTTAAACTTTTTGCGGCGGCCCTGCTCGGAAACCCGGGGCCACATTTCTGAAGTTTATCCGAGTTAGACGATCCGACATGTCTTCCTTTTGTTAAAATGAGGAAGACACAGGTGTTATTGTCTCTTTAGTTGCTCTCTACTGCCACCTGCTGTCTGTGGACCTGCTCCTGTGCGCCCGCTGAGCCTCTGCAGTTGCAACTGCAGGGTTGTGCTAATGTTGCTAACGTCTGCACGGGGCTAACGACAACAAAAGTAGAGATTCACATTCAAATGTTGATTTAAAAATCTTAAAAATCCAATAATAATCATAATGTATAAATTAACATAGTTGGATCAATATTTTGGTTGATTTAAGCACCTTCTTGGGTTTTATTGTTTGATTTGAGTCTTTACAGTTCGCACGCTGTAATGTATCGCTCATCGTTTTTCTGACTTGACGTGGGAACGCAGAAACGCCAACGACAGCTAGCATGCTAACAGCGCACTTCCCGCTTCTCTGAGAATAAAACACTCAATAGATGGTTTTACAGATTTTTCACTTAATTACACTGAAAGAAATGGGCCCCCGTAAAGCAACATCGCACAGCTTCCTGTAAAGCAACGTCGCACAACTTCCTGTAAAGCAACGTCGCACAACTTCCTGTAAAGCAACGTCGCACAACTTCCTGTAAAGCAACGTCGCACAACTTCCTGTAAAGCAATGTCGCACAGCTTCCTGTAAAGCAACGTCGCACAACTTCCTGTAAAGCAATGTCGCACAGCTTCCTGTAAAGCAGCGTCGCATAACTTCCTGTAAAGCAACGTCGCACAACTTCCTGTAAAGCAGCGTCGCATAACTTCCTGTAAAGCAACGTCGCATAACTTCCTGTAAAGCAGCGTCGCACAGCTTCCTGTAAAGCAACGTCGCATAACTTCCTGTAAAGCAACGTTGCACAACTTCCTGTAAAGCAACGTCGCACAACTTCCTGTAAAGCAACGTCGCACAGCTTCCTGTAAAGCAACGTCGCACAGCTTCCTGTAAAGCAACATCGCACAGCTTCCTGTAAAGCAGCGTCGCATGACTTCCTGTAAAGCAACGTCGCACAACTTCCTGTAAAGCAGCGTCGCACAACTTCCTGTAAAGCAACGTCGCACAACTTCCTGTAAAGCAGCGTCGCACAGCTTCCTGTAAAGCAGCGTCGCATAACTTCCTGTAAAGCAACGTCGCATAACTTCCTTTAGGTGGCATTAGAATAAGAAAGTTAAAACATACTCCGTAACAGGTTTTTATGGTAAAAAGATTGATCAAGCCTTTTATTTTTGTATCATATTGTTTTAATTATAAAAACATGCTCTAAAATGGTGCTAATATCAAGTTAAAAAGCAGCGCTCGGAGTGGAAATAGAAAGTTAAAACCATATTTTGTCACATTCTAGACGGATTGAGATGGGTTTTATGTCATACACTGGGACATTATAGCCGAGGAAGCAACATTTACATGGAGATAAACAATAAAATAATAATAATAATAATTTAAAAAACGTGCTTTGAATTTAGTCTAGTTTCTGGCTAAAACGTTTGGCATTGATCATTAGCTGGATTTAGTTAAAGAAACACTGTAACTTTTAGGGCGGGAGGCCCATGACGCCACCGGGCCAAGTTACAGGTCAGATCTGTGGAGACTCAACCCCACAGGAAGAATGCATGTTTGAGGAGCTAAATACTGTATTATATATATATATATATATATATATATATATATATATATATATATATATATATATATATATATATATATATTATATTATATTATATGTAATATTATATCTGAAGGAAAACACACAAATGCACAAGTTTCTTTTACGTTGTCGACATGACGCTTTAGCCACTTGAGGATTTAGGCAAGGCAAGTTTATTTGTAGAGCACATTTCATACACAAGGCAATTCAAAGTGCTTCACAGCAGGAAAAATGCATTCAAATCACAAAGAAATTACAGAAATACAATAAAATTAACTAAATTAAAAATTATCAATCCAACTGATTTTCTAAACTAATAAAATCACAAACAAAAGAGAAGAGTGCAAAGAAAAAATCCTTTCAGTCATATGCGCAGCTAAACAAAACTGTTTTTAGCTTAGATTTGAACATTGTCAGAGTAGAAGCCTGTCTCACATCTTCAGGAAGAATGTTCCAGATTTTAGCTGCATAAAACTGAAACGCAGATTCCCCATGTTTTGTCCTGACTCTGGGCACCAGCAGGAGGCCGGTCCCTGAGGTCCTCAGAGTCCGAGATGGTTCATATGGCACTAACATATCCAAGATGTACTTTGGTGCTAGGCCATGGAGAGACTTGTACACAAGCAGAGCTGCTTTAAAGTCTATTCTCTGAGCCACAGGGGGCAGTGCAGAGACCTGAGAACAGGACTAATGTGATGGTACTTCCTGGTTCTAGTCAGGACCCGAGCAGCAGCGTTCTGGATGTACTGCAGCTGTTTTACAGCTCGTTTGGAGAGGCCAGTGAGCAGGCCGTTACAGTAGTCTAATCTACTGGAGACAAACGCGTGGATAAGTCTCTCTAAATCTGGTTTTGACAGTATATTTTTGATTTTGGCAATGTTTTTTAGATGGTAAAAAGCTGCTGATGTTATTGATTTGACGTGGCTATTAAAGTTCAAGTCTGAGTCCATTATTACCCCCAGATTTCTAATTTGGTTTGTAGGTTTTAGAGCGAGACTCTGGAGGTGACCGCTAACACTTTCTCTGTTCTGTGGGCCAAAAACGATTATTTCAGTCTTGTCTGAGTTCAGCTGGAGAAAGTTGTTTTGCATCCACAAACTGATCTGTTGGATGCAGTGACAGAGTGAATCTACTGGTCCATAGTCACCTGCCGACAGTGAAACATAGATCTGAGTGTCGTCTGCATAATTGTGATAGGACACATTTTCACTGCGTATCAACTGACCCAACGGCAGCATGTAGAGGTTGAACAGAAGGGGACCCAGGACTGACCCTTGGGGCACTCCACAGGTCAGGGTCATGTGGTCTGAGACACAGCTACCAATTTCAACAAAGTACTTCCTGTCTTCCAGATAGGACCTTAACCAGTTTAGGGCAGTGCCAGTGATGCCCACCCAGTCCTCTAGTCTCTGTAAGAGTCACTGCGGTTTAGGTTGAAAGTAGCAGTTTTTCTTGTAAAAACTGTGCTCTTCTTACCGTCGGTTGACACAGGAATGGTATCGTGAAGAACTTTTTCAGATTCCAAAACAAATATCCGTGTTTTCAGCTCATTAATTTCTTGTTGATATTTCCGACAGCGTTCACAGTCTTTCTCCCTTCTTCTCCCGGACATGTCGCTGGCGTCAGATATGTCGTTAAAACTGGAAAAATGTTCTTAAAATCCTTGGTTTACTTGAAAAAGTCTAAAGCAAAAATGTTTGGAAGACAAAAACTGATTAAAAAGCAAAATAAATAAGGAAAACAGCGATAGCAAGCGGAGCGAGCAAAAAAGCGTGTGCACTCTTCGGAAGCAAACTCTGACTCTCTGATTTACTGTTCGCTCTGAATCCTGACCATTACCTCCAGGACTAAACTAAACCAGGACTAAACTAAACCAGGACTAAACCAGGACTAAACTAAACCAGGACTAAACCAGGACTAAACTAAACCAGGACTAAACCAGGACTGAACTAAACCAGGACTAAACCAGGACTGAACTAAACCAGGACTAAACCAGGACTGAACTAAACCAGGACTAGACCAGGACTAGACCAGGACTAGACCAAGACTAGACCAAGACTAGACCAGGACTAGACCAGGACTAAAACAGGACTAAACCAAGACTAAACCAAGACTAAAGCAGGACTAAACCAAGACTAAACCAGGACTAAACCAAGACCAAACCAGGACTAAACCAGGACTAAACCAAGACTAAACCAAGACTAAACCAAGGCTAAACCAAGACTAAACCAGGACTAAACCACGACTAAACTAAGACTAAACCAGGACTAAACCAGGACTAAACCAGGACTAAACCAAGACTAAACCAGGACTAAACCAGGACTAAACCAGGACTAAACCAAGACTAAACCAAGACTAAACCAAGGCTAAACCAAGACTAAACCAGGACTAAACTACGACTAAACTAAGGCTAAACCAAGACTAAACCCGGAATGAACTACACCAGAGCAAAACGATGACTATACCTGAAAAAAAAAAGTCTAAACTAAGCCTTAAGAATAGCTAATCCAAAACTAAACCATGACTAAACCACGACTAAACTAAGACAAAACCAATACTAAACCAGGACTGTCTGAATCCTCACCAGTTTGTTAAAAGCTTCTAAATCCTTTAGTGTGGCCTTCAATGGCAAAACATAATCATCATCAAAACAGAACTTGTGGAAAGTGTTCGAGGCGACGTGTATTTGATGAAACCATGTGTAGCATTTGTGGGTTTGCGATCTGCAGCGTCGCCACCAGGGGTCAGCACGACTCCTCTGTACAGTGTCTTTTTGTGTCATCGTAAAGCGCAGCAGGTCTGGACGATGCGCTGGATTTACTGTACAGATTGTATTTGCAGTAAAAGAAATTTTTTGCATTGGCGTTTGATGAATATAATACACAATTTACATTTAAACATCATATTATAGACTCATGAAGTAGCATAAAAGTGTACTAGGAGTGGTATAGTTTGTATTTATATTGTTACATTTACTTAGTTCTATGGTGAGTTACATATTTATTAATGTTTGATTAATAAATAATAATTCTGAGAAATTCTGACCTTTTAAATAAGCAGCGCGCATTTATTTTAAATTAGTATTCAAATAAGTTAAGGTAACTTCACTTTTAATATCCTTAAAGTCTATATTATTTTATTAGTACATTCTTAATTTATGCATGCCATATTTGATTCATTATTATTATTGTATTATTCATGTTTGTGTTAAATGACAAGGGCAATAAACGTTTCTGATTCTGATAAGACAGATTAGAGACACATATTTCACTAAAATGTAGTAAAGACAATTGTATTTGTCCCCAGTTTGACCATTTTTGTTAAGTTTATAAGATGCTGCCCTGTGATTGGTCCACTCCCGTCCCACTGGTGGCCCACACCCAATCACAACAGTGGGATTACATTTGAGTTTTTAGTCATGATCATGTTGTAACAGAGGTTCATTTTAATTCAACTGCCTGTACTGTCCCCTCTGTCCTTACTGTCCCCTCTGTCCTTACTGTCCCCTCTGTCCCCTCTGTCCTTACTGTCCCCTCTGTCCTTACTGTCCCCTCTGTCCTTACTGTCCCCTCTGTCCTTACTGTCCCCTTTGTCCCCTCTGTCCTTACTGTCCCCTCTGTCCCCTCTGTCCTTACTGTCCCCTCTGTCCTTACTGTCCCCTCTGTCCTTACTGTCCCCTCTGTCCCCTCTGTCCTTACTGTCCCCTCTGTCCTTACTGTCCCCTCTGTCCTTACTGTCCCCTTTGTCCCCTCTGTCCTTACTGTCCCCTCTGTCCTTACTGTCCCCTCTGTCCTTACTGTCCCCTCCGTCCTTACTGTCCCCTCTGTCCTTACTGTCTCCTCCGTCCCCTCGTTCCTACTGTCCCCTCCATCCCTCCGTCCCCTCTGTCCCTACTGTACCCTCCGTCCCCTCCGTCCCTACTGTCCCCTCTGTCCCTTCCATCCCCTCTGTCCCTACTGTCCCCTCCGTCCCCACTGTCCCTACTGTCCCCTCTGTCCTTGATTTCTCTTTGTGAGCTGATTTACCTGTACCTGTATCTGCTCCTGCTCTTGTACTTGTACTTAGCGCCCCTAGAGGCCGTTATATATACAAAATAAAAAAAAATAGCTGCATTTTTATGTAGGCCTTAAGGTGTGTGAAAAAAGTAGCTGCTTATAATCCGACTTTTAGTTCTAAAACCTGAGATGCTAATGCAAAGGTACTTGTGTATTGAAGCGTGTTTAAAGGCCAATAACAACACAAATAATGCATAATATGTGTTCTTTAATATGATTATTCCCAACCCAAAACATAAGTACAAATCCTCCAGCAAAATAACTCCTGACCAAATCTATTCACGGGTCCAATGTCACGTCACTCTCGTTGCTGCCGCCAACTTGAGGACGAAAGCCGCATGTTCACTGTGCGCTCTGCCGACAAAAAGTCTGAAAACAAACGATTCTTTCTCTTCTGTCACGTCCTCAAAGACCCGGTTTGTCCACAAATGTGTTACAGAGATCACTCCAGACTGAGGCCGAGCTGTTAGTTTCATGTCGTTAGCGGCTAATGCCAATGCTAGTTTATATATGATTGTGTGGCTATGCTAATAAACGTTAGTCTAATTGCAGAGAGTTTTAACTGTCCGGGGTGTTATATTTTAGGATCAGACACAAAGTCCGCGCTCTTGAAAGCTTTGAGGGCGTGTCCGGTGCAGAGGGCATGTCCGGCGCAGCGGGCGTGTCCGGTGAAGAGGGCGTGTGGACGAGGAAGAGCAGATGGAAATGTCCACAAAAGTTGACTTCCAGAACGTCTGTCCTCTCGAAGCGTGAACTCTTTTCATTTTCAGTCGTATGCGCAGTTTCTCGTGACTTTCTGATCATGCGGCGACGTCTTCAAAATGGCGGGGACGACAATCGCGTGACTGAAACCCATGAAAAGCTCAGGACCCCGGAGACGGCTACACAAAGACGGGCCTAACGCAATCACCTTAGCTTAAACAAACCCTTGTCCCGCGTGAGTACACCAAGAAACAAGGCCTCTAGGAACTTGTGGGGAAAACGAGAAAACCGGTGAAGGTGGTGTGTCCGTTTGCGTTGTCAAAAACTCGTCCGTTTTCCCAGAGCTGGAGGTGCAGCGTGTCGCCGGGGACCAGCGTCAACAGGACCGAGTTACTGCTGCCGTCCGAGCCATCGGACGACACCGCCTCGTACGTGGACACCTACAGGCACAAGGGAACGGCAATGGCATGGTTTGAGGTTCAGTTACCGCACACGCGCCAACGAATCAAATCAAAACGGCAAATCGCACAGGCTGCACTGAGCCGAGTCGCCCTAAAGACTCAAGTATGATCAAGATTGGCCATTTTATAGAAAAGGGGAGAAGTTAAATTCATTCTTTAAATCGCTGTATCTGATTTTTACAGTTTTGAAACGTGAAAAACGACTTCATGTCCTTTTATTTTCTGCATGTAACAAAGTAAAATCTGTTGCTTCTACAGATATATTGTAAAAGCTGTGTCCACACATGAAAACTGATTTGAGTCACATTTTATTTACAGCGTGACCCGTCTCTTCAAAAAAATCTGATTTGGGGAGAAAATGAAGCGTCGAGCCCTGGAGTTTGGCTTTAAGACCAGACGAGCCACAAACATGTTCAGAGATGCATGGAATTCTTGTTTGCGGCTGAGATTTCTGTCCTCTCACCGATGTCAACGCTCCTGAATGCTGCTAAACGACTCCGAAACGCATACGGCAATAGTCTTCCCCCCCAAAAATGTATTACCGTATTTTCTGGACTATGAGTCACACCTTTTTTCACAGTTTTTGTCCAGGGTGCGACTTATACTCCAGAGCGACTTATATGTGATATTTGTTATTTTCACACTGACAGCCACAAGAGGGCGCTCTAGGCTCTAAGCGACGCAGAAGAAGAATCTGCACTTCCTCTTCCTCTGGAGTTTGTGGAGTTGTTTAGAAGTGACACAGAGGAAGAAGAATTCAATGGA
Organism: Eucyclogobius newberryi; assembly: GCF_026437365.1. Lineage (NCBI taxonomy): Eukaryota > Metazoa > Chordata > Actinopteri > Gobiiformes > Gobiidae > Eucyclogobius > Eucyclogobius newberryi. Next base: position 23,282,038 of record NW_027315857.1, on the reverse strand, counting down.
TTGAGTGATTTGGGGTAAAACTTATGCTTTGCTAAACTTGTTAGCATGTTCTTTATGCTATAGTTATCTGAATAACTGTTCATATGTTACGTTAACATACCAGACACTTACCACAGTTCTGTCTGTGCCTCATGTAGCTGAAGGTGTTAGCGTTAGCATACGTCATGTAGCTGAAGGTGTTAGCGTTAGCATACATCATGTAGCTGAAGGTGTTAGCGTTAGCATACGTCATGTAGCTGAAGGTGTTAGCGTTAGCATACGTCATGTAGCTGAAGGTGTTAGCGTTAGCATACGTCATGTAGCTGAAGGTGTTAGCGTTAGCATACGTACACCTATTCACCATGTTCTCTCATCTCTTACTATTTTAAACTGCATTTCAAGAGTAAATGTCTGTTCTTGGTCTTGGATTTTATCAAATACATTTCCCCCAAAAATGCGACTTATACTACAGTGCGACTTATATAGTTTTTTTCTTTTCTGCTATGCAATTTTTGGCTGGTGCGACTTATTCTCCGGTGCGATTTATAGTCGGGAAAATACGGTATATGTTTCAAAATGGAACCCCAAAAAGTCTGTAATCTCTTGCCTAATTTAAAAGCCGCTAGTTTTCTTCTTTAGAAACATTTAAAAAAATAATTCTCAATTTTTCACATTTTCTCCAAAACATCGGTGTCAATCTTTTCCCCCGATACATTTCTCATCGTGTGACGGAGCCAGTCCGTCTTTAACTGGTGTCGGCGCTTATTTGCTGAGCAGCCGCGGGGCCCGTCATGCCCGCGCGCACTTTCCAACACACACTCATACATTCCCCGCTCCCCGCGTTTCCCTCTGTTTCATTCATTTGCATCACCAGGGCCGGCCCAGCCTATAAGCGAACTAAGCAGCCGCGTAGGGCCCCGAGGCGTTAATAGGGCCCCCAATCTGGCAACCCGTCTTATGCGAAGTGCAAGCGCAGCGTGCGCCACTAGTGTAGTAGCGCTGCTGGCGCGGCAGCGCACACAGCGGTAACATATAACACACAAACCGCATTTATTTGTAATGACAATCTGGCAACCAAGACACCAAACCTGCGCTGATTGGGCAACTTCATTATGCACGAGGAGATCGAGAGCAAAACATAAACACAACACAACATGATCCCTGCGTGGTCCTCATGTCCAGAGGAATATATCCCCCCGATGCCGAAAAACGAAAGAAGAAACTTCTTGACGATGTAAAGAAACTGCAAACTCAACAACACTCTCCAGGTATTGAACTTCTCTTACAAAGAGACGGTTAATGCTGCTGTTTGAAACAACACGATTCTGTCACGTTAGTTCGCTCAGGCTGGAGGCGACGAGAGCTCTGCCCCGCGCACAATAATATGTCTGAATGAAAGATAATAAGCTTCACATTTACACCAGCCCCGTAGTGTCAGCTGCAGGTGAGGCCGGGGAGGGGCGTCTGTGCCCCGGGTCACTAAGAGGCGGAGATCCGGTCCGGACGAGCGCCGTCTCGTCCAGAACCTCTGACGTGAGACTTTGGAGTGAACAGTGTGCGGCCCCTGTCCCGGGCCCCTGTCCCGGGCCCCTGTCCCGGGCCCCTGTCCCGGGCCCCTGTGCAGCCTCAGTCAGAGGCATGAGCGGTTTGAGTTTGCGTCCCTCTCTCTCACATCACCATGTGTGAGATCAATCGTGACTCGTGATGTCTGTTTTACTTTGACTTCTTAACGTGCAATGAGAGGAACGTAAAGGTGCAGGAGTCCAGTGTGTGGTGTTCTGATCAGAACAAACATTTATATTGTAATTAACTTTTAATAGAGCAATAAAACATTTCAATTTATTTAAAAAGCATCATTAGACTATTTGTTATAAATTATAATAAATTGATAGTGAAAAATAACCAGACATATTATAATTACGTCTGTTATAGAATAATACTATATATTTTTATATAAAAGTGGCAAAGCTGCAGAAACGCAGTCTCTTCACTATAGCGAGGTTTGGACCTTCACTTCTCGTTCTGTTCATTCTCTGGGAATAACATGTTTGCACTGTGTAGCTTTATGAGTGTTATCAAGCAATGCTTATGCCATTTGTTTAATTTAATATAACTTGTTTTGTCACTTTAGCAAGAAGGAACAGTTGGGAGCTGTAAAAGATAAATTAGTAAGGATAACTATTCATTTTACATTTTCAGTTAAAATGAATCAATTTGATCATAATTATTTTTCATAGCCAATATTGTATTGAGTAATTAAGTACACTAATGTATTGATAACTGGCTTTAATCATTTTCTCCTGGCACAGTTTCATCACATCATCATTTTATAGCATTACAACCTCAACATTTTACTCTTACTTTAGCGGCTGGACCACATTAAAATGCACCAGAAGACCCAAAAAAGGTCTGAAAATCTCTGGGGGAGGGCCCCCAGACCCCCCCTGTTCATTAATTTAAACTAATGTGCTAATGTGGCTGTCGACCCTTAACGCCCACAAATACACCCAAAAACATATCTGGGACGTGTGTTATTTGTTCAGGGAGTAGAGGTGATGTCAGCGGAATACCAAGTTGCATTGTGGGATTTAAGTTATCAATATTTGAGCTTGTGAGGTGCTGAGAATAAACTAACTGGCAAACGGATGCCCTGGAGTTTGGGTGCGCTTTGTTTGCGTTGATGAAAGTTCCCATATGTGAATTGTTCACTGACAATGGCAATAAAACTGATTCTGATGACGTGGTGAGGGGCCCCCAAAAATGTTTTCGCTTAGGGCCCCCTGAAGGCTTGGGCCGGCCCTGTGCATCAGACGCTACACACGCATCTTTCCCCGCACTCCTCCCTCACTAATTTGAATTATATAGTTATTTTGCTCAGTGGGAGGGGCAAGTGGGGAATAAAGGTGAGCCGCTCTTGGCTGTGGGAGGAGTCTGTCTCCAACAACAGAGAAGGAAACAGTGTGAGAGAGAGAGAGTAAAAGAGAGAGAGTTAAAAGAGAGAGAGTTAAAAGAGAGAGAGTTAAAGTTGAACTCATAGTTGGAACTCTGTAAGATAAGATATTCCTTTATTGTCCCACATGGGGAAATTTCATAATTTCCCCATGTGGGACATGTAAATATATGTTTTTGGATTTTTGGACCTTTTTGCTCACTGTATATATTTTTGCACTGTTGCACTATTTTTGCACTTCGGTTTTGGCACAATAAATCCACCTGAGCACTTGAAATCTGACTTCGCCATATTTTTGAGGGAGAGCCCCGCTACACATCGATACCTGGAGATCGGCGTTCTTCATCAAAATGGCCCCCGCCGTGTGACTGTTGTAGCCAAACGTGTTGAAGGTGAAGAAGTAGGAGCCGCTCTGAGGCGCTGTGAAGATTCCTGTGACGAGAGAAAAGACGTACGACAGACCTGAGCAACAGCAACGTCCAGGGTTAAAGCAGGGCAAACCAACATCAGGCCCGGGGGCCAAATCAGGCCCTCGAAGTGATTTAGTCTGTCCCACGACCCATCTTCCAAATATTAAAATGAATAAAAAAAATCTTGTTTACTGGTTTCATTCTGGGTTTGCACTAGTTTAGACCTGGTTTGGTCGTGTTTAGTCCTTGTTTAATTCTGTTTTAGAGCTGTTTTGATTCTGGGTTAGTCCTGGGTCAGATCTGGCTGGTCCTAGCCCAGTCTTAGTTTAATTCTAGGTCAGTTTTGGGCATTTTTGCAAAGCGTTTGTTATTTTTCACAAAAACAATGAATATTATGATGTTTATAATCATGTCAGTCATTATTTTATTGAATTAACTCAATTTATTGAAATAGTTTTGGAGATGTTTAATTTGACCATAAAAAGCCAGATACACATTTTTTGAACTGAAGAAAAAAATATTTACTTGTGCTTCTAAAATGGTCACGATCATATATTTCTTTGCTTTTACGCTTCTATTGCGACCTGATTAATCCCGATTATTGATTAACCAAATAACCGTGACGTCCCTAAATGTGTAGAGCCTGTTTATAACACCAAAACTTTGCATTTGCTTGGGAACGTTCGCTGTCATGAAGCTGGTCACATGGTACTGGGACAGTAAAGCGTTAGCGTGGTCGTGCTGTTCCCGTGTCCCGGGGCAACGGTCGGGGGTTTGGGCCGCTCACCGGTGTTTGGGTCGTAGGCGTGTTCGACGGTGGAGAAGACCCGCTTGAACACCAGGGTCCCGTCCGTGCACGGGCCCTTGTACACGTCCTCGGAGTCAGCCAGGGCGACGGAGAAGGCCACGTGTGGAGCGGCTGTGGACGGTGAAGCGGACGTGTACTACAGCCACTGTTTGACCGCACCCCAAGACTACGTACTACCGCACCCCAAGACTACATACTACCAAACCCCAAGAATACATACTACCACACCCGAAGACTAAATACTACCACACCCCAAGACTACGTACTACCGCACCCCAAGACTACATACTACCGCACCCAAAGACTAAATACTACCACACCCCAAGAAGACTACATACTACCACACTCTGAGACTACATACTACCGCACCCAAAGACTAAATACTACCAAACCCAAAGAAGACTACATACTACCGCACGCCAAGACTACATACTACCGCACCCAAAGACTAAATACTACCAAACCCAAAGAAGACTACATGTTACCGCACCCCAAGACTACATACTACCACACCCCAAGAAGACTACATACTACCACACTCTGAGACTACATACTACCGCACGCCAAGACTACATACTACCGCACCCCAAGAAGACTACATACTACCTTACCCCAAGACTACATACTACCGCACCCCAACACTGCATACTACCGCACCCCAAGACTACATACTACAGCATCCCAAGACTACATACTACCTTACCCCAAGAAGACTACATACTACCTTACCCCAAGACTACATACTACCATACCCCAAGACTACATACTACCGCACCCCAAGACTACATACTACCGCACCTCAAGACTACATACTACAGCACTCTGAGACTACATACTACCGCACCCCAAGACTACATACTACCGCACCCCAAGAGAACATACTACCACATCCCAAGACTATATACTACCGCATCCCAAGACTGCATACTACCGCACCCCAAGACTACATACTACCGCATCCCAGGACTGCATACTACCGCACCGCAAGACCACATACTACCGCATCCCAAGACTACATACTACCGCACCCCAAGACTGCATACTACCGCACCCCAAGACTACATACTACAGCATCCCAAGACTACATACTACCTTACCCCAAGAAGACTACATACTACCTTACCCCAAGACTACATACTACCTTACCCCAAGACTACATACTACCGCACCGCAAGACTACATACTACCGCACTTTGAGACTACATACTATCGCACCCCTAAGACTACATACTACCTCACCCCAAGACCACATACTACCGCATCCCAAGACTGCATACTATCGCACCCCTAGACTACATACTACCTCACCCCAAGACTACATACTACCTCACCCCAAGACTACATACTACCGCACCCCAAGACTACATACTACCGCATCCCAAGACTACATACTACCGCACCTCAAGACTACATACTACCGCACCACAAGACCACATACTACCGCATCCCAAGACTACATACTACCGCACCCAAGACTACATACTACCGCACCACAAGACTACATACTACCGCATCCCAGGACTGCATACTACCGCACCGCAAGACCACATACTACCGCACCACAAGACTACATACTACCGCACCCCTAGACTACATACTACCGCATCCCAAGACTACATACTACCGCACCCCTAGACTACATACTACCGCACCTCAAGACTACATACTACCGCACCACAAGACCACATACTACCGCATCCCAAGACTACATACTACCGCACCCAAGACTACATACTACCGCACCACAAGACCACATACTACCGCACCCAAGACTACATACTACCGCACCACAAGACCACATACTACCGCATCCCAAGACTACATACTACCGCACCCCAAGACTACATACTACCGCACTTTGAGACTACATACTACCGCACCCCTAGACTACATACTACCTCACCCCAAGACTACATACTACTGCATCCCAGGACTACATACTACCGCACCCCAAGACTACATACTACCGCATCCCAAGACTACATACTACCGCACCCCTAGACTACATACTACCGCACCTCAAGACTACATACTACCGCACCACAAGACCACATACTACCGCATCCCAAGACTACATACTACCGCACCCAAGACCACATACTACCGCACCACAAGACCACATACTGCCGCATCCCAAGACTACATACTACCGCACCCCAAGACTACATACTACCGCACTTTGAGACTACATACTACCGCACCCCAAGACTACATACTACCTCACCCCAAGACCACATACTACCGCATCCCAAGACTGCATACTATCGCACCCCTAGACTACATACTACCTCACCCCAAGACTACATACTACCACATCCCAAGACTACATACTACCGCATCCCAGGACTACATACTACCGCACCCCAAGACTACATACTACCGCATCCCAAGACTACATACTACCGCACCCCTAGACTACATACTACCTTACCCCAAGACTACATACTACCGCACCGCAAGACTACATACTACCGCACTTTGAGACTACATACTATCGCACCCCAAAGACTACATACTACCTCACCCCAAGACCACATACTACCGCATCCCAAGACTGCATACTATCGCACCCCTAGACTACATACTACCTCACCCCAAGACTACATACTACCTCACCCCAAGACTACATACTACCGCACCCCAAGACTACATACTACCGCATCCCAAGACTACATACTACCGCACCCCTAGACTACATACTACCGCACCTCAAGACTACATACTACCGCACCACAAGACCACATACTACCGCATCCCAAGACTACATACTACCGCACCCAAGACTACATACTACCGCACCACAAGACTACATACTACCGCATCCCAGGACTGCATACTACCGCACCGCAAGACCACATACTACCGCATCCCAAGACTACATACTACCGCACCCCTAGACTACATACTACCGCACCTCAAGACTACATACTACCGCACCACAAGACCACATACTACCGCATCCCAAGACTACATACTACCGCACCCAAGACTACATACTACCGCACCACAAGACCACATACTACCGCATCCCAAGACTACATACTACCGCACCCAAGACTACATACTACCGCACCACAAGACCACATACTACCGCATCCCAAGACTACATACTACCGCACCCCAAGACTACATACTACCGCACTTTGAGACTACATACTACCGCACCCCTAGACTACATACTACCTCACCCCAAGACTACATACTACTGCATCCCAGGACTACATACTACCGCACCCCAAGACTACATACTACCGCATCCCAAGACTACATACTACCGCACCCCTAGACTACATACTACCGCACCTCAAGACTACATACTACCGCACCACAAGACCACATACTACCGCATCCCAAGACTACATACTACCGCACCCAAGACTACATACTACCGCACCACAAGACCACATACTGCCGCATCCCAAGACTACATACTACCGCACCCCAAGACTACATACTACCGCACTTTGAGACTACATACTACCGCACCCCAAGACTACATACTACCTCACCCCAAGACCACATACTACCGCATCCCAAGACTGCATACTATCGCACCCCTAGACTACATACTACCTCACCCCAAGACTACATACTACCACATCCCAAGACTACATACTACCGCATCCCAGGACTACATACTACCGCACCCCAAGACTACATACTACCGCATCCCAAGACTACATACTACCGCACCCCTAGACTACATACTACCGCACCTCAAGACCACATACTACCGCATCCCAAGACTGCATACTGTCGCACCCCTAGACTACATACTACCTCACCCCAAGACTACATACTACCACATCTCAGGACTACATACTACCGCACCCCAAGACTACATACTACCGCATCCCAAGACTACATACTACCGCACCCCTAGACTACATACTACCGCACCTCAAGACTACATACTACCGCACCACAAGACCACATACTACCGCATCCCAAGACTACATACTACCGCACCCAAGACTACATACTACCGCACCACAAGACCACATACTACCGCATCCCAAGACTACATACTACCGCACCCCAAGACTACATACTACCGCACCACAAGACCACATACTACCGCATCCCAAGACTACATACTACCGCACCACAATACCACATACTACCGCATCCCAAGACTACATACTACCGCATCCCAAGACTAAAACATTACGGACAGAGGACTAACACCGAGAAGAAGAAAACAGGAGGCGGCTCGTCTTTGATTGGCCTGTGTTTGAAGCTCAGAATATTTCAAATTTGCACCTTTGTAAAATAGACTTATAACCATATCTGACATGTTGGTGCCATAACAACCATCTCGGACCACATGGACCGGCCTCCTGCTGGTGCCCAGAGTCAGGACTAAACATGGACTGGCCTCCGGCTGGTGCCAGAGTCAGGACTAAACATGGACCGGCCTCCTGCTGGTGCCAGAGTCAGGACTAAACATGGACCGGCCTCCTGCTGGTGCCAGAGTCAGGACTAAACATGGACCGGCCTCCTGCTGGTGCCAGAGTCAGGACTGAACATGGACCGGCCTCCTGCTGGTGCCAGAGTCAGGACTAAACATGGACCGGCCTCCTGCTGGTGCCAGAGTCAGGACTAAACATGGACTGGCCTCCTGCTGGTGCCAGAGTCAGGACTAAACATGGACCGGCCTCCTGCTGGTGCCAGAGTCAGGACTAAACATGGACCGGCCTCCTGCTGGTGCCAGAGTCAGGACTAAACATGGACCGGCCTCCTGCTGGTGCCAGAGTCAGGACTTAAAGAATACAGACTATGAGCACATAAAGGAAACTCGGAAGTCAATGAAACAACGGATTAACAAACAAACAAACAAACAAACAAACAAACAAACGTGTAAACAACCACGAGGACAAGAAATCTTAAAATTCTTACTGTTGCACGCAAATATATAAATTAGTAAAAGAAAAAGAATGCAACGTTACCTTTTCCAGCATTCTTCTTTAGTTCTGTGAAAGTACAACACAGTCAGTTTTACACTTCTCTAGTTTAAATACCTCCGAAAAATCGTGTTTTCTAGACTCGAGCGCTCTTCAAACCGTCGCTCTGCAAACACAGCTCTCTCGTTTTCACACACGTTTTGCGTTTACCTTCGTTCTCGTCTTTGAGTCCGTCGATGTCTCGTCTCTGCCGCGTCAGCTCGTCCAAAGTGGCGTTCAAGCGAGTCTCCAGATTCCCCACGTCGTTGCAGCATTCGTCCAGTTTCTCCAGCCGCTCCTCCAGGTTCAAGAGGAGGTCGAGTTTGCTCTGGAACCAGTCGGGCACCGCGAAGTCGCCTCTTTGTGACCGGACGGCGGACAAAGACCCCAAAACCACCAACAGAACGCAGGTCTTCGGGTCCATGTCGTCCGAGCGGCTCCTTCTGCCCTGGGATGAGGGGGAGGGGCGTCTTCTCAGGCCTGGGGTGGGACAGGTCGAGTGGGACAGGTCGAGTGGGACAAGTCGAGGCTCGTCTGGTCTTTTGGCTCCAGAAGGATTTTGAGTTGAGTCAGTCAATGATGATTTTCTGTAGTTTTAGTCGACGAAAGTGTCTTTTGGGAGTTTTTTTCGCAACAGTTTTCAAGAATTGCACTTTTGTGATGGACATGGCCTCTTCCTTTACAGACGAGGCAGACAAAAGAAAAAAAACAATACAAATACAAACAATACATACAAACCAATTTACCAAGAGACAAGAGACAAATGGCAAATACACAAATACACAAATAAATACACTAAAGTACGGTAAATCAGAAAAAAGGGTGACAGTGAAAAACAGATTGGACAATGTTCATAGGAAACTAGCAAATGTCCCAGAGAGAGAGTTCCTCCAGGCAGATGATGTTAGAGTCACAGTCTCATGTTAGAGTCACAGCCTCATGTTAGAGTCACAGCCTCATGTTAGAGTCACAGTCTCATGTTAGAGTCACAGCCTCATGTTAGAGTCACACAGTCTCATGTTAGAGTCACAGCCTCATGTTAGAGTCACAGTCTCATGTTAGAGTCACAGTCTCATGTTAGAGTCACAGCCTCATGTTAGAGTCACAGCCTCATGTTAGAGTCACAGTCTCATGTTAGAGTCACAGTCTCATGTTAGAGTCACAGCCTCATGTTAGAGTCACAGCCTCATGTTAGAGTCACAGTCTCATGTTAGAGTCACAGCCTCATGTTAGAGTCACAGCCTCATGTTAGAGTCACACAGTCTCATGTTAGAGTCACAGCCTCATGTTAGAGTCACAGTCTCATGTTAGAGTCACAGCCTCATGTTAGAGTCACAGTCTCATGTTAGAGTCAGAGCCTCATGTTAGAGTCACAGTCTCATGTTAGAGTCACAGCCTCATGTTAGAGTCACAGTCTCATGTTAGAGTCACAGTCTCATGTTAGAGTCACAGCCTCAAGTTAGAGTCACAGTCTCATGTTAGAGTCACAGCCTCATGTTAGAGTCACAGCCTCATGTTAGAGTCACAGTCTCATGTTAGAGTCACAGCCTCATGTTAGAGTCACACAGTCTCATGTTAGAGTCACAGCCTCATGTTAGAGTCACAGTCTCATGTTAGAGTCACAGTCTCATGTTAGAGTCACAGCCTCATGTTAGAGTCACAGCCTCATGTTAGAGTCACAGTCTCATGTTAGAGTCACAGCCTCATGTTAGAGTCACAGCCTCATGTTAGAGTCACACAGTCTCATGTTAGAGTCACAGCCTCATGTTAGAGTCACAGTCTCATGTTAGAGTCACAGCCTCATGTTAGAGTCACAGTCTCATGTTAGAGTCAGAGCCTCATGTTAGAGTCACAGTCTCATGTTAGAGTCACAGCCTCATGTTAGAGTCACAGCCTCATGTTAGAGTCACAGCCTCATGTTAGTCACAGTCTCATGTTAGAGTCACAGCCTCATGTTAGAGTCACAGTCTCATGTTAGAGTCACAGTCTCATGTTAGAGTCACAGCCTCATGTTAGAGTCACAGTCTCATGTTAGAGTCACAGCCTCATGTTAGAGTCACAGAGTCTCATGTTAGAGTCACAGTCTCATGTTAGAGTCACAGCCTCATGTTAGAGTCACACAGTCTCATGTTAGAGTCACAGCCTCATGTTAGAGTCACAGTCTCATGTTAGAGTCACAGTCTCATGTTAGAGTCACAGTCTCATGTTAGAGTCACAGCCTCATGTTAGAGTCACAGTATCATGTTAGAGTCACAGCCTCATGTTAGAGTCACAGCCTCATGTTAGAGTCACACAGTCTCATGTTAGAGTCACAGCCTCATGTTAGAGTCACACAGTCTCATGTTAGAGTCACAGCCACATGTTAGAGTCACAGTCTCATGTTAGAGTCACAGCCTCAGGTTAGAGTCACAGCCTCATGTTAGAGTCACAGTCTCATGTTAGAGTCACAGCCTCATGTTAGAGTCACAGTCTCATGTTAGAGTCACAGCCTCATGTTAGAGTCACAGCCTCATGTTAGAGTCACAGTCTCATGTTAGAGTCACAGCCTCATGTTAGAGTCACACAGCCTCATGTTAGAGTCACAGCTTCATGTTATAGTCACAGCCTCATGTTAGAGTCACAGCCTCATGTTAGAATCACAGCCTCATGTTAGAGTCACAGTCTCATGTTAGAGTCACAGCCTCATGTTAGAGTCACAGCCTCATGTTAGAGTCACAGCCTCATGTTAGAGTCACAGCCTCATGTTAGAGTCACAGCCTCATGTTAGAGTCACAGCCTCATGTTAGAGTCACTGTCTCATGTTAGAGTCACAGCCTCATGTTAGAGTCACAGTCTTATGTTACAGTCACAGCCTCATGTTAGAATCACAGCCTCATGTTAGAGTCACAGTCTCATGTTAGAGTCACAGCCTCATGTTAGAGTCACAGCCTCATGTTAGAGTCACAGCCTCATGTTAGAGTCACAGTCTCATGTTAGAGTCACAGCCTCATGTTAGAGTCACAGTCTCATGTTAGAGTCACAGTCTCATGTTAGAGTCACAGCCTCATGTTAGAGTCACAGTCTCATGTTAGAGTCACAGTCTCATGTTAGAGTCACAGCCTCATGTCAGAGTCACAGCCTCATGTTAGAGTCACAGCCTCATGTTAGAGTCACAGCCTCATGTTAGAGTCACAGCCTCATGTTAGAGTCACAGCCTCATGTTAGAGTCACAGTCTCATGTTAGAGTCACAGCCTCATGTTAGAGTCACACAGTCTCATGTTAGAGTCACAGCCTCATGTTAGAGTCACAGTCTCATGTTAGAGTCACAGCCTCATGTTAGAGTCACAGCCTCATGTTAGAGTCACAGCCTCATGTTAGAGTCACAGCCTCATGTTAGAGTCACAGCCTCATGTTAGAGTCACAGTCTCATGTTAGAGTCACAGTCTCATGTTAGAGTCACAGTCTCATGTTAGAGTCACAGCCTCATGTCAGAGTCACAGCCTCATGAGTCCTTTTGTGTTGCAGGTTCAGACTCACACTTGATCTTCAGAGTCCTGGTGGTTCTACTGTTGATTGTCATAATCATCCTTCTGCTCTTCATATTCTGCAAGGTACTGGAGTCTTTAGACCTGGATTTAGTCCTGGTTTAGACCTGGATTTAGTCCTGGTTTAGACCTGGATTTAGTCCTGGTTTAGACCTGGATTTAGTCCTGGTTTAGACCTGGATTTAGTCCTGGTTTAGACCTGGATTTAGTCCTGGTTTAGACCTGGATTTAGTCCTGGTTTAGACCTGGATTTAGTCCTGGTTTAGACCTGGATTTAGTCCTGGTTTAGACCTGGATTTAGTCCTGGTTTAGACCTGGATTTAGTCCTGGTTTAGACCTGGATTTAGTCCTGGTTTAGACCTGGATTTAGTCCTGCTTTACACTTAGGTTAGAGTCCTTCTTTAGTCCAGGTTCTAACACATTTCACTTGAGTCTTTTTTAGACCTTGCTTTGGCCTGTTTTTGTTAGTTCTTAAAGTTATGGTTTGGTCCTGGTTTATTCTTTCATGTTTTCCTGGTTTAGACCTGATTTAGTCCTGTTTTTTAGACCTGAATGTTCTGTGTCCTGTTGTTTCAGGTCAAGGCCAGATGGGGCGCTATAGAGACGGCTGAAGTGGAGCTGGAGTTGGAGCCATTCAGATCGTCATGAGACCTGGACTCAGACCGCTGGCTTTAGACAGAGACAAGAGCGAGTGGACTTTATTCAGACTGTGACACTGGTATTTATTATTTACTCTTAGTTTATTCATTTATAGGAAAATGAGATTAGGACTAATTTGTATCTATTTTATTTTTTCTACTTTTTTAATGACAACTTCTGCTTTATATTTTTCACTTTTTACATCCATGTGTTTTTACTGCAGTCTGTGCCTTTCCTTACGTTAAATAAACCGTTTTAATCCTTGTCTGTTGTTGTCTTTGTCCCTGCGATGCATAAATATGTTTTTGTTGTTGTTGTTGTTGTTGTTGGGGCATTTGAATAGCTCACTGTCGCCACCTGCTGTCTCTGAGCGTAAACCACGCCCTGTAACATCTGCTGACATCGACCCAAAGACGACTCTCCTGAGAAACCCTGGCTCTCTGTTATATTTGGCCATGTTAAATGTTGTGAATATATTGCCTTATTTCTGCTTCCTTTTTCTGTTTTGTTTTTTGTTGGTTTTTGGTGCGTAGACTTTATTGGACAGGACAGAGTAGAAGAACATTCAGGAAGGATCCAAACTCAGGACCCTGTGGCCTGCTGCACGTGGAGCCTGGCATATGTGCCATCCACAGGGCGGCACATATTACCTGCATTTTTGAAAAGGAAAAGAGAAAAAAGACTTTTGGGTCTGTTTTCTGATTGTGTAATTTCACAAAGGAGCTGCAGGGGGAGCTCTGTCACCAAAGTTACTTAGTTTGGCTTTGAAATAGAAAATCAGCCCCCGCAGGAGCACCTGCAGGAGCACTCACAGGAGCACCCACAGGAGCACCCACAGGAGCACCCACAGGAGCACCTGCAGGAGCAACCACAGGAGCACCCACAGGAGCACCTGCAGGAGCACCCACAGGAGCACCCACAGGAGCACCCACAGGAGCACCCACAGGAGCACCTGCAGGAGCAACCACAGGAGCACCCACAGGAGCACCTGCAGGAGCACCCACAGGAGCACCCACAGGAGCACCCACAGGAGCACCCACAGGAGCACCTGCAGGAGCAACCACAGGAGCACCCACAGGAGCACCTGCAGGAGCACTCACAGGAGCACCCACTAACACTCACAGGAGCACCCACAGGAGCACACGCAGGAGCACCCACAGGAGCACCTGCAGGAGCACTCACAGGAGTACCTGCAGGAGCACACGCAGGAGCACCCACAGGCAATGCAGTTGTACAAAGGGACACGCGGGACAATGCAGTCGTACAAAGGGACACGCGGGACAATGTGGTCGTACAGAGGGACACGCGGGACAATGTGGTCGTACAAAGGGACACGCGAGACAATGCAGTCGAGATAAGGGACACGCGGGACAATGTGGTCGTACAAAGGGACACGCGGGACAATGTGGTCATACAAAGGGACACGCGGGACAATGCAGTCGAGCAAAGGGACACGCGGGACAATGTGGTCGTACAAAGGGACACGCGGGACAATGTGATCGTACAAAGGGACACGCGGGATAATGCGGTTGTACAAAGGGACACGCGGGACAATGCAGTCGTACAAAGGGACATGCGGGAAAATGCGGTCGTAAAAAGGGACACGCGGGACAATGCAGTCGTACAAAGGGACACGCGGGACAATGTGATCGTACAAAGGGACACGCGGGATAATGCGGTTGTACAAAGGGACACGCGGGACAATGCAGTCGTACAAAGGGACACGCGGGACAATGTGGTCGTACAAAGGGACACGCGGGACAATGCGGTCGAGCAAAGGGACACGCGGGACAATGCAGTCGTACAAAGGGACACGCGGGACAATGCGGTCGTACAAAGGGACACCCGGGACAATGTGGTCGTACAAAGGGACACCCGGGACAATGTGGTCGTACAAAGGGACACCCGGGACAATGTGGTCGTACAAAGGGACACGCGGGACAATGCAGTCGAGATAAGGGACACGCGGGACAATGTGGTCGTACAAAGGGACACACGGGACATTGTGGTCGTACAAAGGGACACGCGGGACAATGCAGTCGAGCAAAGGGACACGCGGGACAATGTGGTCGTACAAAGGGACACGCGGGACAATGTGGTCGTACAAAGAGACACGCGGGACAATGCAGTCGAGCAAAGGGACACGCGGGACAATGTGGTCGTACAAAGGGACACGCGGGACAATGCGGTCGTATAAAGGGACACGCGGGACAATGCGGTCGTACAAAGGGACACGCGGGACAATGCGGTCGTACAAAGGGACACGCGGGACAATGCGGTCGTACAAAGGGACACGCGGGACAATGTGGTCGTACAAAGAGACACGCGGGAAAATGTGGTCGTACAAAGGGACACGCGGGACAATGTGGTCGTACAAAGGGACACGCGGGACAATGCGGTCGTATAAAGGGACACGCGGGACAATGCGGTCGTACAAAGGGACACGCGGGACAATGTGGTCGTACAGAGGGACATGCGGGACAATGTGGTCGTACAAAGGGCCTCCTGCTGGTGCCAGAGTCAGGACTAAACATGGACCGGCCTTCGTACTTTTTGATCAAACTAACTGTTTCTTTAAATTTTAGTCTTGGATTTTCTCTTCTTGCAGGTTGTTTCTATGCACAATTTAATCATAATTCTGCAAATTGAAGTTCTTCATCTTTTTTTTGTTCTTTTCCTGACTCTGTTTTTAGTTGTAATCTCATTACAACGTTTTCACAAGCCTTTACTTTCAGATTTGCTTTGAATTACATAAAATTCCCCATTAACTTTTTTAGCTTTGAATAAAAGGTTCCCATTTTACCAGATATTACATTTTCCAGAATTGCTAAACACACTATTACATGGTGTATAAGTCTAAACACACTATTACATGGTGTATAAGTCAAAACATATTATTACATGGTGTATAAGCCTAAACACACTATTACATGGTAGAAAAAGCTTCAGTTGTAGTCATCTGGACTCAGTTTGAAAAAATAGACGTTTCGACTCTCATCCAAGAGTCATTGTCAATAACAGAATTTAGGTCGAGAACTCCGATATTAATACTGTTCTGTGGTAAGACCCGCCCATTGGGAGGAGCCTTCCTGAAGTAGAAAGAGTTGTTTGTTTCAACAGAAACTCCCCCCTTGTATCTACCGAGCCTATTCAGAATCTTAACACAGCTTGTGCTGTAGTGGGTGGTTGGAACCAAAGAGCAGATACTGGTCTGTGTGTGTAGGAAGAAAGAGGAAAAACATGTCCGAAATGCCCTCTCAGCCTGTGGTTACCCCGCTTGGGCTCTCAACAGAGTGAAGAGAACCAAGAAGCAGGACAAAAGGGAAACTGAACAGAGAAGGAAGGGTGTTTCTATCCCTTATGTGTCTGGCCTGTCGGAAAAACTGCAGAGAATTTTTAGACAACACGAAGTCCCTGTTTATTTTAAACCAGGAAACACTTTAAGACAAAAACTGGTTCACCCAAAGGACAAGTTGCCGACTCAAAAACAGAGCAATATAGTTTATTCGATCCAATGCAGTGAAGAAAGCTGTAAAGAACGGTACATAGGTGAGACGAAACAGCCTCTACACAAGAGGCTCTATCAGCACAGAAGAAATACTAGTTCAGGACCTCAGAGCGCCGTGCATCTCCATCTTGAAGCCTCTAATCACTCGTTTGAAGACGGTGAGGTGAAGGTTTTAAGCAGGAGAAAAGATGGTTTGAAAGAGGAGTCAAGGAAGCTATTTTTGTTAAAAAAGAAAGACCTTCTTTAAACAGAAATGGAGGGCTTAGGTTTCATCTTCCTGTTATTTATAATGGGTTACTGAACCCCTGGAAAGGTAAAGGACATTTAGATGCTAATCAGGTACTCAGGGTGGTTGAGCCAGGGTCTCACAAAGACAAAGAGGTTTCTAATAGCCCATTAAGATTCTGAATAGGCTCGGTAGATACAAGGGGGAGTTTCTGTTGAAACAAACAACTCTTTCTACTTCAGGAAGGCTCCTCCCAATGGGCGGGTCTTACCACAGAACAGTATTAATATCGGAGTTCTCGACCTAAATTCTGTTATTGACAATGACTCTTGGATGAGGGTCGAAACGTTTACTTTTTCAAACTGAGTCCAGATGACTACAACTGAAGCTTTTTCTACTATGGAACACGCCTGGACGAATGAGGGATTACACCGACACACTATTACATGGTGTATAAGTCTAAACACACTATTACATGGTGTATAAGTCTAAACACACTATTACATGGTGTATAAGTCTAAACACACTATTACATGGTGTATAAGTCTAAACACACTATTACATGGTGTATAAGCCTAAACACACTATTACATGGTGTATAAGTCTAAACACACTATTACATGTGTATAAGTCTAAACACACTATTACATGGTGTATAAGTCTAAACACACTATTACATGGTGTATAAGTCAAAACACACTATTACATGGTGTATAAGTCTAAACATACTATTACATGGTGTATAAGTCTAAACACACTATTACATGGTGTATAAGTCTAAACACACTATTACATGGTGTATAAGCCTAAACACACTATTACATGGTGTATAAGCCTAAACATACTATTACATGGTGTATAAGCCTAAACACACTATTACATGGTGTATAAGTCTAAACATACTATTACATGGTGTATAAGTCTAAACACCATCAAAATTTTATTAAACATTGCTTCCCAAAACTTAATGGAATCATGGAAATGATAAATAAACATAGACAAATAGTCATATACATGTATTACTAGTGAGCAATGTATCACAATACACAATTTTGGTATGTAATAAAAATGTGTACATCCATCTTCTTCCACTGGACCTGGACTTGACCTGGAATAGACCTGGACTGGACTGGACCTGGACTGGACTGGACCTGGACTGGACCTGGACTGGACCTGGACTGGACCTGGACTGGACCTGGACTAGAGACTAGAACCTTCAGGACCTTGCTCAGCAGAACCAGGCGTATCATGTGCAGGATTCGTCTCCGTGAGAATATGCAAAGTCAAAACAGAAAGAACATTATTAAATCCACGTGAACTCGTGTTGCTATTTCTGTCCCTGAATTTGACAGGGAAATGATTCACTGCGTCACTCTCTAAAAAACACACCTGTATTTCCTGGAACACTTTTATATAATATCTAACATCACGTTTTAGACTCTGGGAGATTCAGGCTTTTGGAATGAAATATACAAAATCATGATCCACAAATGTAGAAACTTATTGTTTTGTAAATTCCCCTAGAAATACCACATGTTGTTGTTTGAAGCTTTGGCGCTTAGCAACAAGACAAACTCTGAGTGTAAAACACATTATGTAGAAACACACGTCACATGTTTAGCTCTAAAAGGGCATTTGTGGCCCACGGATCCACAAAAACCAACGAAACGGCCCAAAAATGGCTCTGGTCCAACTGTAAGGAGTCACAAATCACCAAAACCAGGTAAAAAGTAGGTAATAACCTGGGCCCCTGGTGGAGGATTGGGGCCTCATCTCTCCTCTGGGACCCTATCTCTCCTCTGGGCCCCTGTTAGAGATTTGGGGCCTCATCTCTCCTCTGGGACCCTGGTGGTGGTTTGGGGCCTCATCTCTCCTCTGGGACCCTGGTAGAGTTTTGGGGCCCCATCTCTCCTCTGGATCCTTAGTGGAGGTTTGGGGCCTCATCTCTCCTCTGGGACCCTATTTCTCCTCTGGGCCCTTGTTAAAGATTTGGGGCCTCATCTCTCCTCTGGGACCTTGGTAGAGGTTTGGGGCCTCATCTCTGCTCTGGGCCCCTGGTGGAGGTTTGGGGCCTCATCTCTCCTCTGGGCCCCTGGTGGATGTTTGGGGCCTCATCTCTCCTCTGGGACCTTGGTAGAGGTTTGGGGCCTCATCTCTGCTCTGGGCCCCTGCGGGAGGTTTGGGGCCTCATCTCTGCTCTGGGCCCCTGCGGGAGGTTTGGGGCCTCATCTCTGCTCTGGGCCCCTGCGGGAGGTTTGGGGCGTCATCTCTCCTCTGGGACAATCCGTGGCACAGAAGTCCAATAACTGAACACCGCTCAGGTTCAGATCGGCCGTTCTTCCCGATCTCCCCTCTCCAGGAGTCACTGTTATTATCCACGTGGGCGTTGAAGTCCCCCAGTAGAACAACGGAGGCCCCGGTCAGTGCACTGTCCAGTTCCCCTCCCAAGGACTCCAAGAAGGCCGGGTCCTCTGCACTGCTGTTTGGCCCGTAGGCCGCCACAACAATGAGAGACCTGTCCCCCACCCGAAGGCCAAGGGACGCGACCCTCTCGTCCACCGGGGTGAACTCCAACACGTGGCGGCTGAGCTGAGGGGCTATAAGCCCACACCAGCCCCGCCCACACCAGCTCCGCCCACACCAGCTCCGCCCACACCAGCCCCGCCTCTCCCCGCGGGCAGCACCAGAGAAGTGGAGCGTCCAGCCCCTCTGGAGGAGATGGTTCCAGAGCCCAAACTGTGCTGGAGGTGAGGCCCACTATATCTAGTCAATATCGCTCGACCTCCCGCACAAGCTCAGGCTCCTCCCCCCAGCGAGGTGACGTTCCATGTCCCCAGAGTTAGTCTCTGTGTCCGGAGATCTGGTCGTCGAGGCCCCTGCCGTCGACTGCCGCCCAGATCTCTCTACACCGGCCCCTTATGGATCCTCCTGCGGGTGGTGGGCCCACGGGAGGGCGGCCCCACATCGCTCTTTCGGGCTGTGCCCGGCCGGGCCCCGTGGGGAAAGACACCAGGCGCTCGCCGTCGAGCAGCCGCCCCAGTCCTGGCTCCAGGATGGGGCCTCGGTAACACCGATCCGGGTGACGTAACTGGCCTTGTTGTGTCTCTGTTCATAAGGGGCTTCTGAACCGCTCTTGGTCTGACCCGTCACTTAGGACCTGTTTGCCTTGGGAGACTCTACCAGGGGCCTGAAGCCCCCGACAACACAGCTCCTGGGATCATTCGGGCCCTCAAACCCCTCCACCACGTTAAGGTGTCGGATTAAGGAGGGGTCTTTATCCATCTATTTTTAATAAATAATCTAATAATTAAGTAAAATGAATAAATAAATATAAAAAAGAAAGTGTTTGTCTCATTTGCATAAAACTGCTCGACACAAACAGACTTTGGAGTCAAGTTCACGTTGAAAAAATTCCCCTGAATTTTGTCGGAGTCGAAACCTGAATTTTCATATTCAAATGTAGAAAAGAGAGACACTAAGAGGACAAAAGACAGAGAGCGGAGCAGAAGCAGCAGATGCAGCGAGGACAGGAGCAGTGACAGGTACAAACTCTCTACACACTGAACCTGTCCAAATGTCTTATTCTTATGTCTTTATGAAGACAAGACCTTTAAGACTCACAAATGTCTTTCAAACTAAAGGATTCAACTAGAATATCACAAATGTGCTTTTATCTGTGACTTTGACATGAAACGGGGTCAGCAGCGTTTAGAGTCAGCCGAGGGGTCGGACAGGGGGGACTTTGTCCCCACTCTTCTTCTTATTGAAGTTGTATTTGGATGAAGTGTGGACGAAGCTCAAAGCTGTAAAACTGCTTGTGTGGCCGGAAATATGATGATAAATATAATGCAGAATGTGGTACGCTCAGGGAAATAGTCTCATGTGTAAGTTTGGTTCTTGTGGCGTTGTTTCAATCAGACTGTAGAGCTTTGTAAGAACTCTAATGTAGAGTTAGATCTGTCCAAGATGTGGACGTCTTTTGAAATGTCTTTATGTTTCTGTCTGAACCTGAGTTTGTCTGTTGCGCAAATGAATCATGAATAAAGTTATATTATTATATTATTACTACAAAGTCTTCAAGTGATGGATGAAGTCATGTGATTTGTGTATATTTCATGTGTTAAATATGAGTCAAATCCATGTGTTTTTCTTCATCATTGTAAATGTTGTGAATTGTGTGTTTCTCTTTCAGGTGAAAATGCCTCTTTTATTTTGCCTTGTGTTTGGTAAGTGAACATTTATTGACTCAGAACCAGAACTAAGTGTGATTATGATTTGAACATGTAAAACATGATCATCATGAGCTTTACACTCATTTATTACAATCTAATTCAAATAGAAATGTCATATTATCAGAATGAACTAAACTCAGACATTTTCTCTGCATTTTTCATAAACAAATGAAATACATTTATTTTGCAAAAGTTTTATACTTTCTCTACAAACTTGTGTATTTATGTATTTATATATTTATTTGTTCATCATAAGGGCGAGCAGAATGTGGTTTGGTAAAAAAATAAAAAGAAGAAGGGGCAGAAATGATGCAGGAGAAATATTTATGTGCTGTATTTTTATGTATGTATTTATATATATGTGTATATATATATACATATATATATACACACAATGACAATGGTGATTTCTATTTGAAAAATATCACATGTACGACAACATATGGTAATAATAATAAAACACATTTTTACTCTGTTTGAATAAACACACACACACAAACGTGTTACACACAAACACACAAGCGTGTTACACACAAACACACAAACGTGTTACACACAAACGTGTTACACACACACAAACATGTTACACACACACACACACACACAAACACAAACTTGTTACACACACACACACACACAGACGTGTTACACACAAATACAGACACACACAGACACGCACACAAACACAAACAAACACAAACACACACACAAACACACACATACACACACACACACACAAACAAACGTGTTACACACAAACACACAAACACACACACACGCACATATAGACAAACACACACACAAACACCCACACACCTGTACACACTCATACAAACGTGTGACACAAATACAGACACACACACACACACACACACACTCATACACTCACACATATACACAAATGTGTCACACACCCACAGACAGACACTCTCTCTCAAACACACAGAAACATGCAAACACACAACCACACATACACACACACAAGTGTCACACACACACACACACGTG